>NC_052051.1:144308363-144618867 GCF_903992535.2 Arvicola amphibius
ACTAAACATATACACAAAAGCACTCTATCCCACCAGAAACATTCAGATTATTGAAAATCAATTCATGGAGGACCACAATGCCCTTCTTCAATTTTCAAAGCCTGTAAACATACTAGACTTTTGGTCTGAGTGAACTTCATATGATTTTTGTTCTTTCTTCCAAGGTTGAGAGAAATACAAACCATCCAAGTGTTTTATTAAAATTATTTTACAAAATCACTATGGCAGTTTCAAAGACTATTTTTGTTGATTCATTTGCCCCTCTTTCTTTTCTTCTATCATCCTGCCCATTCCTTTGTGCCCTTTCACCCTCTAGAGACTCCTTTCCAAACAAAGCCTTGTCTGTCTCTGGATTTTATGACAACCTATGGTTACTAATGTAAGATCCCTATAGCAACGTATTACACAGCTTGATCACATAAGTGATCATCCAAGCAAACTACTTTCTGAGGAGGGAAGGGGTTGTGGATAGTCTCAGCCAGACAACAAGCATACTGAGGAACATCTGAGGTGAACTGGGCTGCATAACCATCATGCTGATGGCCCCAGCCTTTCCATTTCTGTCATTCACCTTATGCTGAAAGAAAAGGTTATTTCTGCGTCGCCCTGGCAGGGCACTTTGCGTTAGGTGATGGTGCAAAACTGAAAACCTAGCTTGTTCTTCCAGCCTCTAGCATTAGATATAAGTCTTCATCACTTCCGAAATACCTTTGCCCATCTCAAAAGTGCAGAATCTCTTGAATCTTTCTGTCTCATCGAATATAACAAGCATGTAATGAGATCTGTGTACTACCCTCTATAGTGTCCACCAAATCATTAGGACGGATGCCTTTTGTTCCTGATGACTAGATGGACATGTGAAATACCTCCTATTTGCTTCTTTCTGAATCAAAAAAAAAAGTTTTAAAGAAAGGTTTTTGGGGGAAATTACCTTTCCACATCCGCTCACCACATATCCCATTTCATTTGCATTGAGATGAAAATGCGGCTGTCTCAATCCATTGTTATAAATCCTGAGTGTACTCAATGCGAGGACATTTTGATGCTTTCCAAAGAAAAGGAGAAAAGACAGTTATTTAACCATCATACTGCTCAGCAACTCAACAGTTCATAAATTCATAAAACACCCAATATTGCTGCATCTCTGCCAATATCTTCCATGTTCCTTATAGGTATTTTATCACTTACTGCTTACAACAATTCTACAAAGCTGAATCGTTCCCCCCACTTCACGGATGAGTGAAAAATCTAAGTCAGTTGCCTAGAGCCACACAGCAAAGACGTGGCAGAACTAGAATATGAACACAAGGAACTCTGCTACATCACCAGATTTTCTTAAAAACATAAATGGAAACTTTCACAATGCTCCACTCTCTTTACTGATGAAACAGCTTTCATCGGGGAAGTTTCATGGCCCTTGAAAGCCTCAATTAGAAGCTCACATGAATGAAATCAGCCCATGCTGGCTTAGTTCAGGCTTCCCTTCTTCCAGTAGGAAGAAGTGTGAATCAGATCTAAATCTGATAGTTTACCTGCCTGGACATTCATCAAAAGGTTTTCCCTCTGTAAAGATTGTAACAGCCACAGGAACAGGACATTTGCTGTGAGGGTTCCTCTTCTAAAAATGTCAAGAAAGTTATACCCATGAAGCCTCACCAACATAGCTGCCTGAACAAGACCCGAACAAGGACAAAGCACACTAACAAGAAAGGGAAGGTCTCGGGAGCCTCAACCCTTAACAAAGAGTCACAGGAAACTAGGAATGCTGAGAGACGGAGAAATAGTCTTCCTCAGGGAAAGCTCCCAAACTAGCTAACTATTAGTAAGTTATTAAAGTAGCTAATAGTAAGTGATATATGCACTCAACGGGTTTTATTTATATATTTAGGGTTACATATGTACATCTGTGTATACATTAAATGTTTAATGGTAACAAAAAAAAAACTTTTTTCTCAATTACCTGATGTAGAAATTCATTGAAAATTTTCTCATTGCTGCTTAGTTCATTTGCATCCTTCCAATACTGAGCTAGTTGGATGGCTCCCCCTGGAAACTTATATTCTTTTGAGCCTGAATCAGATGAAATTTGAAACATAATAACAAATACTTCAAATTGTGCTTCAATAGACACCCAGTAAAACACAAAGCTCGTCTACTCACAGGTAACTTAGATAATGTGATCTGCTGACCCCAGGACATATGGGCCCCTACTGGGCACAGTTATATTCTATCCTACCTCCCAAACTGTCCTGAAATTTCTAATACAGAGAATCTTAGTAAGTACTCTTCATTCAACTTAGGGGACCTGGCTACAAAATTTGGGAGTTATCCCTAAGGAAACTCTGTAGGTCACCCTTGAAGTAGTCAACTATCAAGTCCTTTCTATCCTATCTCTTTAAATTCTTCGCTCCGTCTCACAACAGCCACAGAGTAGGACTATATCATCCCTTATGTGAAGGACTTGACTATACAATGGCCACAGTGTAGGACTATACCATCCCTTATTTGAAGGACCACGAGAGCCCCTCTACTCATCCCTCCCTTCCCCAGAACTGGTCCACTCTTATCATTCCCTACAATCCAGCCAGATACATCTTTACTTCAAAAAGCGAGAATCACTGGTTCACACGTATTTAAAATCCCCAGTCACTCTATTTTTCAGTTAAGATGCCATACAAACTCCTTAGTGTGGCTTGTAAACCTTACAAGGTTTGGAACGTCCTCTGCCTGGCAGCATTTCCCAGATCTCAAACATACCCATCCCACTTTGAGATTCTTAGTAACATTCACTTTGGACTGCAGGACTTTCTCTACATTACTTACTCCGCTGAAAACTATGGCATTTTTGTATTTTTGTTTTTATATTTCTCTTGGCAATAGCCCACCACCAAAATTACATTCCAAGCCAAAAATATATAACCATATATACAAATCTTAATGAAAAACATTCATGAAACATACCATACCTTTAAGGTCAAAAAAATATCTCCACACAATGCTGTCCGGAGACTGTACATAACTAGCATTCATAACCAGCTCTGCCAAGTTGGGAGGAAGATTAACCCCCTGATCCTCTGTTTGCTTCTGGAATTTTCTAATGAAATTAATTCCACCTTCAGGCTGAAACACAATCATAAATCACATGGATGGTTATGAAACACAACAAATTTTGATAACAAAAAAAGTAAGTGGCAGAGGGTGCAGTCGCATGAGCAAGGATGGTTGACTTGGGCAGAACAATTTCTGATATTTGTGAAAGTTTCCAATGCATTTTGGTTTTAAATGGTTGGATTGGAGTGGCCAATGCAAACTGCTCCAAAAGCATACATTGTTTCCCATGCTTAACAGTATTCTCCGTAGGCAGCCATGCCTTCCACCTCTCTTGAGAACACTAGAAGCCTGAACTCCATTGAGTTTACTATGCAGATTCCTATGCTTGTTACTGACCCTTCTCCAGCTGCTACCCACAGACCATCACTAGTTCTCCCCCATTAGCCCTGAGCATCTATGCCTGACCTGTAACCAACAACATTGGTTATTCCCCTGTGGTAATGTATGTAAATGCCTGGAGAGGTCATTAGTGATTGTAGGACTAGTTTGCAGGAGCAAAAGGCTACGCTCTGCTATTGTACAGTAGGGTGACAGCGGGGGGGGGGGGGGGGGAATATACTGTGTGCTTTTGGGGGTTAGAAGAAAAGAGTTCCCACTGTAACAGCTGCATGTTTAAGGAGAGGGACATATTTAGCCTGATTAATATCATGTATACATGCACTGAAATACCTTGGTACCTCATTAGCAATTAAAACTTTGAAAGGTTTATTTCAAAGTGCCAATTATTCAGGAAATTTCTCTGCTGGAAATTAAGAAAACACAATGCCAGCTGGGTGGTGGCAGCATGTGTCTCTAATCTCAGCACTAGGGGGGCAGAGACAGGTGAATCTCTGAGTCCATTGTCAACCTGGTCTACAGAGTAAGTTCCAGGACAGCCCAGGATACATAGAGAAACCCTGTCTCAAAAAAAAAAAATAAGAAAAGAACACATTATTCTACCATATGTAGCAAACTTCTCCCCACAGAAAGGACAAGTGATCTTTTGAATCTTCGGGAAAGTAAGTGGAAGAATTTTTCCATTAATTATATCATAGCTTTTTTATCAGTACATTCTGATTTCATGTGAAAGACATTCATAAAGGAAAACCAAAAGAAATGCAATATCAACTTTGGTCCTTAGTAGAAATACAAAACACACTTTTGAGTGTATTCTTCAATCGCTGCTGTCACTGTTAGGGAACTTGTGGATCTATGAAGATTGCTAGGTTTTAGAAACACTGACAGTCATACTCTATGCCTGTGTAGTACATATCTTCATGATTTTACAAATATCACATACCTTAAGTGACCGGGAAGCAATGTCTTCAGGTGTAGAGAAAAACACATCATCAACATCTAATGTCTGTAGTTCATCATGTGTGGAAAAGAAGAGCAAGAAGAAGCAGTCTTCATGACCCACGTTCTTTATCCAGTGTAATGTGTTTTTAGGAAAGAAGATCACTTGGCCAGCTGTGACATTGTATGTGGTAGCGACCTCACCACCATCATCAACCACCCCAATCCATGCTGTCCCCTAAAACAGAAAAACCTTAGTTTCACTTAGACTAATGTTTCTAAATCTTCTTTTATCACCCGTTTTATAAGCATAGTTTTCAAACACTTTTCCTTCTGTTACCTTATTAAAATTTAATACAATAGTTATTTCATGCCGTGTGTGTGTGTGTGTGTGTGTGTGTGTGTGTGTGTGTGTGTGTGTAGCATCTTTCGCCTCCACCAAGAATCCATTTTTCTTCTTTGAGGGAAATGTGGCTCCCACTAAGATTCCATATTTTAGAACTGTTTAAACATGTTTAGAACATGTTTTAAAAGACAGAAGCAAAGCATACAAGATCTGCGCTGGTCACAGGTGATGGCACAAGCACATATGTTTGTATATGCACTTTATGCATGTGTCGGTACACACAGATACATGAGTATTGAAAATAAGAAAAACTCTGTATATAATTTTAATAATGGAGATAATAGCATACACTTAATATTTTCATTATATCAGGTACCTTTCAAAGCACTTTACTTGACTGAATTCAATTATTTCTATTATTTTTATTTTGTAGGTGAGAAAACTGAACTTGTTTAAGCAAATACATTTTCTTGAAGTTACTTTAGTTAGTCAGTGACAAATATTGGATATAGACCTAAGAAAGCAAACTCCAAAGTCACATTTTTTTGTTCATACTACATCCTACTTGAAGTCTTCTACTACAAAATTAAAGTAAGCTAATGAGTAAAGGTATTACTAAGTAATGTAACTGAATCTAATTAAATCCTGGATGTGGGGGTAGCATTTAGTTTCATTTATTTTGTGGCAGCTAACATACTACCCTGAGGACAAATCATGCTTGCTTTCATTTCTACTCTCTTCTTCAATATTTATTTATATTATTGCCATTATTTATATTTTATCAGACACTGAAGGTCACATAGTGAACCAAATAAAGGATAGATTAAAAACAGAAGTGTTTGTTCTATCAAAAGAAGTCTTTGTTCTATCTGGACAGGCAATATGAATCTTGAATACAAATGGGTGTTAAGGAAAGATAAACCTAGTCTAAAGAAGTGGTTTTCAACCTTACTAATGTTGTGACCCTTTAACACAGCTCATGTTGTGGTGGCCCCAACCATAAAATTATTTTCATTGCTACTTCATAACTTTGCTAGCGTTGTGAATTGTATGCTGATATGCAGGATATCCGCTGTGCAACCCCTACGGGGGTCATGACCCACAGGTTGAGAACTGCTGTTCTGAAAAGTTCTGCCCTCATCCACGTGCAGGCTACCACATAGACATCCATCTATTCTCTCAGGACATCAGCCATTGTAGAGGTAGAGCAGCGGCAGCAGAGGAGTCAACAGGATGGTCACTGCTGGGCCAGGCTCACCATCCACCTCATCTACCGGGCTACCCTGAAAGATGGTGCCAAGGCCTTCAGCAAGTTGCTCAGAGGCAGGCAGACAGAGTCTCCACAGACTTGTAGGGCTGGTATTACCTTCTCATCCTCTTTGCCCTAGTGATAGGAGTCAGGAATCTCACAGCTGCCCAGGATCTAGAGAATACCCAAGTCTATGTAGTACACACTCAGAAATGGAATTATAAATTACCCCTTGGCTTCTGAAATAGCTTCCTCAGGCCAGGTGGGTCCCAGGGCCTATCCCCTGCTGACACTGCAAATCTACTTCTTCCCTGGAGTCTGTTTGATGAGCCCTTCCAGGAAGTCTACCCAGCTGACTTTTCTTTTTCCTGCTGCCCTGCCATAGTCTAGCCAACAGCAGAAAAAAAAAATGATCGTTTGGAAGTATTTCCCTTTTTGCTTGATATGTTTGGAAAAACAGAAGTCAAAACCCTAGACTTAGTTCAACCCTGTAAACACTAGAAAAGTGTTTCTTTCTAGAAAAGTTTTTATCTCACCAAGCTTTCCATGAAAAATAATAAATGTTTGGTTTCATAGATGAACATCTAATCTCCTGTCCTGGTTAGTTCTGGGTCAATTTAACAAAAGCTGGAATTATCTGATAGGAGGGAAGCTCAACTGAGAAAATGCTAACATAAGGTTCAGTTGGAAGGCCTAGTTAGTGATTGGTGGGAGAGGGCCCTGCTCACTGTGGCTGGGGCCATCCTTAGGTTTCTGGTCCCACATTCCATAGGAAGGCAGACTGAGTAAAGTCATGACGCAAGTCAGTAAGCAGCACCCCTCCGTGGCCTCTGTATCAGCAGCTCCTGCCTCCAGGTTCCTGCCCTGTTTGAGTTCTTGGCTTCCTTCAGTGATGAACCACAATGTTAAAGTGTAATCAAATAAGCCCTTTCCTCCCCAACATGCTTTTGATCGTGCTGTTTTATCAAAGCAATAGTAAGGCTAGCAAAGATATCTTCCCTCCAGTAAAGACAATGAAATTGACAAAGTAAAGTCTTTTTTGCTCTTTCTTTCTCTTTCTTCTTTCTTTCTTTCTTTCTTTCTTTCTTTCTTTCTTTCTTTTTTGAGACAAGGTTTCTCTGGGGAGCCCTGACTGATATGGAACTCTCTCTATAGACCAGGCTGGCCTGAAACTCAGAGATAGTCTGTCTCTGCCTTCCTAGTAATGGGACTACAGGCTTGCGCCAAGGGGAGTCTTAACAACAGGAAATATACCATACAACTAACTAGGTTATAAGATCAGACGAAACTATGAAAGTTCTGGAAGAACTTAGCCACAGTTGTTTCCCCAGGTTGGGAATACAAGAGATGACTGACAAGCCACTTTTGAAACAAAATAAGCCAAAACTCAAGTAACAATACCCATTTTTCACCTCAATTCATCTATTTCACTTGAACTGAGAATCTTCTGGAAGGTCTAATCAACAAAAGTTCAGGCAATGGCCTGATCTTAGAGTCTACACAGAACATGAGCTGACTAGTTTGTTACTCCAGCTGCGGCTCCAGTTCTCTTAAGAGAAGCCACCATTTCTTTGATCTTTAGATCAGAGTTACTACTTTGGCCCAATGGACTAAACAATTTTATTTTAGCTTTAGCAAAATTTGATGTTTCTATAATAATATGATATAACATAGAAATGAAAATGTGTCGTCAAGCCCTATGTATACAGCTAACATTTATTTTGAGAAATAGGTGTGTGTTTCATATTCAGCTAGTTTTTCAATAGTTTCAGCCCTTGCTGAATTAAAAAAATGCATAAATATGTAAATAGTACTAAATAAAAATACATACTTGAATAATAGTCATATAATATTGGTCTCTTAAAATATTAAAGAAAATTTTAGAGAAGTCTCAAGATTTATAGGAAAATCAACAGTGATTTTAACAATAATTAGTTTAAAATGATGTCAAATTCTCTAAGATAGCTAATCTAACTGAAAGCCAGAATGCTTGTCTATGGTTCACTTAGGAGATTACAACTGAAATACCATGCAGAGGACATACAGTATTAAACTATTAAACTTAAGAGCAAAAGAGGGCGAACTGCTTCTACCTGCACGAGATAGCCGTGCTCGTTGGCATTGAAGTGCCAGTGAGGAGCCCGGAGGCCCTTGCTCTTTATTCTCAGTGTCCCCAGTGTCATCTGTGATCTCAGGCTGTTCAAGCTGGTACCAAATGCCTCTTCTTCAACACTGAGATAGTCTTTAATGTTGTTCCTGTACCTCGCCCACTGGATGGCACCACCAGGGAAATCAAATACCTAAAAAATCATAAACAATCAAACATCAGCTTTGAGCCTATAGTACACGTTTCTGTCCATAAAGAATGTGAGCCCACTGTTATTGACGGAGTAAGTAGGGGTCAAAATGAAAACATGAGATGGGATAGTTTTAGGGTTCCCAAAAGGAACAGCACTGCTGTAAAAGTCTAGGAGTTATTAACAGTTGTTTAGGCCATGCCATCAGCCGAATCCTGCCATACACACACATACACACAACATACATATACATACACACACCACACAGAAACCACACACACACACCACAGACACCACACACACACACACAAAACACACCACACACATATTACACACACAACACAGACACATGCCGCACATATTACACACACACCACAGAAACCACACACACCTCACACATCATACACACACCATACACACACATCACACACACACACACCACAGACACATGCCACACACATATCACACACACAACACATATACATACACACACCACACAGACACCACACATCATACACACACCACACACAGCACACAGATACACATGCCACATACCACACACACACATGTCACACACATACACCACAGACACATGCCACACACACACGCACAGCACACATACACACACCATACAGATACACACCACACATACACCACACACACACATGCACAACACACATCACACAGACACCACACATACATCATACACAGACCACACACACACCACACACACACACATCACATACACACCACACAAATTCACACACACAGAGAGACATACACATCACACACACATACATAGAGCCTTCCTTTCCATCTACAACTTGACACTTCTCTTTTCTAATTAGAACAAGGAATGATCTACTGAAATTTTCTGCCTGCTGACATCATCAGCAGTCCCCACCTCCCTTCAACCCTCTGGCCCTTCCCTTGGAGGACAGTTTAATACCTCAAAGTGCAAGCATGGTTTTAAAATCATCATTTGGAGAACAGTTCTGATCTGCATTACTCTTTCTTACCTTGGATTTGGGTAAATGATTAAGAAATTGAAATTTTGGATCAATAGCCTTCTGTACTTGGGGAACCACTGTGTGTGGAGGTGAGGCATCCTGTTCAAAGTGAGGTTTGGTGTGGACGTAAACCAGGGAGAGAGTAAGCACGCCTGTTGCTGTGGTGATGAAACAGGCCAGCAGGCACAGCAGGAAAACACTCAGCAGTGGCCACTGCTGCCTCTTCTCCTAGGAGAAAGTTTGAAGCCATTACCCTCCAGGAGTGACAAAACAGAGAGAGGCATTGTCTCCTTCCTGGATTTGTATATTTTTCTTTCTGCTAACTTCAACAGTGTACTCTGAAGTTTATGTCTTACCTATTGATGCTGAGTCAGGAAATGATTAGACACGAAACATTTAGTCCTCCTTGACCTTTTTATAACCACATCCACATTAAAAAATATATCCCTATCTGAGTTCGAGGCCAGCCTGGTCTACAAGAGCTAGTTCCAGGACAGGCTCTAGAAACTACAGGGAAACCCTGTCTCGAAAAAGAAAATAAATATATATATATATATATATATATATATATATATATATATATATATTCCTAAAGTTATCTAGTGTAAGACACTTAAGTCTTAGAAAACACACACACACACACACACACACACATCACCATCATCATTCAAACAAAGTTTTCTTAAATAATATTTGCTGATCTACTAGTTTTAAAATACTATTCCTACTCGCCATGACTAGTGGATGCAGCCTGCAGTTTGCTTGGTCCTTTTAAATAGAAAACAGAACAGGTGTCTAAACTGACTCCTAGATTGGCAGAGAAAAGGGGCAATATAAAAACCAATGAATAATCAACCCAACAAAAAAAAAATCTTCCTTTGATTTGGTTTAAGCTACTTGATCAGCATGTATGAAAATATTGCCTGTGGGAAGCCCTAGTTAAGAGGCAAATTTATTTTAACCTAGTAATAAAACCCAATGAGTCAAGAGCATTTGTTGATATTATGAGCAATAATTCAAAGAGAATTGGTCATTAAAGAAGCGGCAGTTAGGGGTTTATAAGAAGAGACAGCGACAATGAGAAAGGGGTCTCATTGGGAGCACCGGTCTAAAGAAGGATTCTCTCTAAGCTTCGCACAAGTCAGGGCACATAACCCCGGCATGCAAGCCCCCACCTTACCACTTTGGAAGGAGTACTGATCTTTCCCGTGGATGAAGCCTTCTGTGTTCCATCTTCTTGCATTTCAAATGCTAGGTTGTCCATTTAAAGGAGCAAGCAATTCACTGAAAAAGAAAGGAAGAAAATGGAGATCCCAAAGAAGGAGGAATGAGAAGTCTTAAGGAAGGGAATACTTATATAGAGCTGATAGCTAAGGGAAATAAGGAAGCAGTCTCCCAAATTATATTATTGCTTTAAAAAATTGATCTTGGAAGAGATGCAAAACTACTTGCCGCGTTCCCAGTTCCTTGACAACTGGTGACACATGCTGATAATGACAGTCGCAGACGGGCTTTACTTCCTCCTAGCGCACTGCATCAGATGCTGGGTAATTAATAGTGTCTGAGTTCATTCTTACAGTAATAGTGTCAGTGTCTCTACTTCTCATTTTTTCAAAATGGAGCCACAGAGAGATGCAGAAACTACCCAAAGTGAGAGCCAATTTCAGTGCTGGGGCTAAGCACCTAAGATTCTCCCATGATATCACTTCTCCTGGGATTTGATGATAGACATGTAATACAGTAAAGTATTTTCTTATGCAAATCAGCTGTGTGTCTAAATCATGTGAACTATTCTTCTAATGTTTATGAAATCTTGTAACCAAACAGTTTTTGTAGTTTTATTAGCATATATTAATTATATAAATAATGGATTTTACTGGGATATTTGCATATACACAATATACTTAAGTTAAATCTTGTAAAATTCACTTTGAATCACTTTTCTTGATTATGAGTGATACATGACAACTCTACAATCAGAAACTGTAATCCAAGAAAGCATCACCAGTTCCTGTTTTCTACCCATCTTCCTGCCTTTATTCTTTCTATAAACAGGACCAAATGTTTTTTATTCTAGGCTATATAACATTAAGAAGTTGAGGGCAGAGGGAATCCTCAGTAGCTTTAAATACAGCGTAGAAAAAGAAAATATTTACAACAGAACATGCCAAGCTTTGTGCCCTGAGTGTTAGAAGTCTGTAGGGTCCTTGGAGATATAAGAAAGAATGGCTGCCTGAGGCATGTGCCCAGTAAAATGTCGTTTGGAGCTGAGCTCTCAAGTCCCAGCATAGATGGCTGAGAGACATGCTCAGTCAATTACAATAGATCCCACAGTTCTCGCTTTTCCCGAAGCAGCTCTACCGTAGACCAGGAGATAAGAATGCAAACCCTATATGGACCAATCAGCCTACTCCCCAATCAGGCTGCTTATACATCTATACTTAACGACAAAGAGTCAACTTTGAAACTTACCTACTTGGATTTTCAATTTGACATCTCTGTAAAAGGAGGTGTTTAAGTAATCTTTTAGAATCACTGAAAAATAGTTTACACAATTGTATTACTGTTTAACAGACAATGGTAATATTCAGATCATCAGAGCAAATTTTACATGATTTGTGTATTCTTCTCTCTTGACTATGAAAAGACATTGCCCTCTGACACCAGCATTATTTAGAGTCTGTGGGGTTTTTTCCATTTATCTAAACAGCAGGACAAGCAAATCATCAACCGGGCTATACTAGAACTTACTGATAAACTCAACCAACCACCATAGCTAGATAAGGTTTCTTTGATCTTTACAAATATTTTTTTTAAAAAATGAAGGTTCAAAGAGGCTAAGCTATTTTTCCAAGCTAACAGAGTAGGTCACTGGCAGAGCAAAAACTAGCCAGCTAGCCCACTGCCAGGCAGCCTTCTTGCTATTGCTCCCCAGAACTTGTGTTTGTAGGGCATCATTCTTTTACATACATTAAACAGCTGAGGACAGCCTGGATATAATAGGGACACAGGAGTCCCACAGAAGCAGTAGAATCATTGCAAGGTCACGACGAGCCTACTACACGTCTACACGTGGCAAGTTGCAGGCCAGATAGGGATACATAGCGTGACACCTCATCTCAAAAAACAAGAACAAAAATTCAAGATAAATTGAAGAAGGGCATCTGAAGGCAGTATTACTGTTTACATCACTGTGAGGCATGTGAACGTAATTCTATGGTGCAGACCAGAGACTCCACTATGGAAGTGTGGGTACCAACCATTCACATTCCCCCCCAGAGGTGTAGCTGCTTCTGTTAAACTAGAAATGGTTGGCAGGCTGGGAAGAAATGAGGCAACACTATAAATTAAGCAGACTCTCTAATAAAGCCATATCACCAAGCAGTATAAATAGAAAACTTGTGAATCCATTTCTATTTCTTTGAAGGTACCTAATGTCAGATGTAACAACCATGCTTATATGTGCTATAGCAAAAGACAAACAGGAACTCAAACTGAGGAAAAAATAGCTGATATTTCTAGTAGTTGTTGAAGTCGTTGTATCTCCAACTATAAGTACAAGCACCAAACAAATTTGTTGAATCCACTTAAACTGTCAGATAGAAAACCCACTCAATATAAGCATAATTTTAAAATGCTGTATATTCACACCTATAAGTAGGGGCTAAAGGCTGATAATGTGAGTTTCCATTTCGGTAGTGGTTCCTAGAGCTTCAGAAGGCAGGGAGAATGCACTTGACGGGAAGAGGGGTGTGTTTAGATGAGAAAGCACTTGTTGGAAAGAGGGGTGTGGTTAGATAAGAAGATAACTTAAAATGTTCTACGTCACAAGATATCCGCGACTGACAACAAAGAACTGAACACTCTAAATTAAGTAACAGGATTTATTTTTCTCAGAACAAGGAAATATCACAGGGTGATGGCATATGCCAATCATCTTAATCAACCATTACACATTGTCTACATGAAACACAATGCAAGCACCATTTCTCGTAAATGTGTCAAATTGTCCTATGTTAATTAAAAAAATAAAATGGGACTTTTAAGTCAGGTGATGGACTGCACAATATTACCACGTGACCCACTAAAGGAGAAGTACAGGGATAAGAAAAGTTACTATTTCCCAGAAAGCAAGAAAGGAAGAGCCCAAGAAACTCATAAAGTCAGTGATGGGCTGCCGGGCGGTGGTGGCGCACGCCTTTAATCCCAGCACTCGGGAGGCAGAGGCAGGCGGATCTCTGTGAGTTCGAGACCAGCCTGGTCTACAAGAGCTAGTTCCAGGATAGGCTCCAAAGCTACAGAGAAACCCTGTCTCGAAAAACCAAAAAAAAAAAAAAAAAAGTCAGTGATGGGATATCTGCAAAGATAAAAAACTGTGTGTGTGTGTGTGTGTGTGTGTGTATACATATATATGTAGATAGATATAGAGATAGATACAGAGATAGAGATATATCCACCGAGCCGTGTCTGCTGCAGCTGGGGTCTGTGTTCATGTCTGTGGCCTGTGTTACCACCAAAGGCCATGCAGATAGATGTCTGTGCTCTGTGCCGCAGCCTGAAGCCACTTCGCTATCCATAGGCTGTGCCCCTGGGTGACACTGATGTGGGTGGCTGGCACTGCCACCTAAGTCCATGTTGACGCCCGTTGTCTGGGAAGCCTCTGGAGGCTGCAGCAGGAGGCCGTGATTGCAGTCTGCACTGTAGACAGAAACCAAGTGGAGGCCCATGATTTGTGTTCTGGCTAACTTGAAAGAGCAAGGAGACTTCTTTTGCCATGCTATTGATGAGTACAGATGCAGCTGAGAAAGGGAGACTGGGAAGGCCCTTGTGACAACCCCCATCCCAACCTGTCCCCCACAAAAGTAACAGCCAAGACAGGGAGCTACCAAAGAAAACCCTTCAAATGGAAGACAGAGATGCTGAAGAGTAGCTCTCTACCACTGAAGGTGTCTGGCGGAGCTGTGGGAAGGAAAGACTCGGTTTTGCCTCAAGGGGCAGGCCACTAAGAATTTGACCATGCTCCAGATAACATAAAATGGACATTTTTCCTTTTTTTGTTTTGTAACCTTTTACTTCTTTTGCCTGGTGATGGGTGGTGGCAGTCACAAGGGCAAGCAGACCTGGAAAGAAAGGAAAAGGATTGTGATCAGGATACATGATGCGAAACTCCCAGAAAAATCAATAAAAATGTTATGTGAAAAATTTTATATATAATTTATATATTCTATTATATAACATATAATTGCTATAGAATGTATTATATTTTAATATTTATAATATATTATACAATTTTATGTGATTATATATTATGTAGTAATATATAATGTAATTGTATGATATAAATACATTATATATAGTATATATAAATCTTTTAAAACAAAATCAGAGAAGAACCTCTTCACAATGTCAAAAATATGAAGCAGAAATCCTCCAAACAAACTAGGACCATAATAATAAAAGCAGTAAGGGAAAACACCAACTTAACCTTACAAAGGCAAAAACAGCAAAGTATTTCAAAATCTCCCATTAGTGACCTTAAAAAGAGGGAGTCATGGAACAACATGTTTAAGTGCAGGCATTTCACTCCCAGAGAAGCTATGTCCATTGTAGCAATCTTTTAAAATTGTTCAGAATGGCGGTGCAAGTCTGGAATGTCAGCTACTGGGCTGAATAGGGCAGGACGAAGACCACAAGTTCAAGGTCTCCTTCAAATTCAAAGTGAGTTCAAGGTCAGCCTGAAATATTTAACAAGACCCTGTCTTAAAGGCAAAACAAAAGGAAGGAAGGAAGGAAGGAAGGAAGGAAGGAAGGAAGGAAGGAAGAAAGAAAGAAAGAAAGAAAGAAAGAAAGAAAGAAAGAAAGAAAGAAAGAAAGAAAACCAGGGAAAGGAGTGGAAGGGAAGGGAGGGGAGAGGAAAGGAGGGGAAGGGTGGAAGCGGAGGGGAGGGGAGGGGAGGGGAGGAGAGGGGAGAGGAGGGGAGGGGAGGGGAGGGGAGGGGAGGGGAGGGGAGGAACTATGTGGTATATCTGCTGTATGGTGGAATTCTATTTAGCCATAAAAGATAAAATTGTGATATTTGCATCTCTCTGTGTGTGTATATGTCTCTTTGTTTATATGTGTCTGCGAGAATGAGCGTCTACGAGGGGAGAGGGAAAGGGCGAGGGCGAGGGCGAGAATAGATAGAAATGTAGAGGAAGGGGACCCTAAGGGAGAAAGAACGGGGAGGGAAGATAATGAAATACTTGTGACAGGAAAGCAACAGGACGGTGACTATGGGCAGTGGTTGGGGGGAAGCGGAATAAAGCATGAAATACTATAATAAAACTCATACCTCAGACAGTAACTTCAAAATCATATTTTTTTATTTCAAAAAGAAAAACTGGATTTTTTCAGAGTGGTAAAGTGTTAACTGTAACTGTTCCAAAAGGAAACAAGACTGAGATGGGATGGCCCCTGTAAGGGACAAGTGTGATAACAAGAAAAACTCATGAAAAACTCTACAATTAACAGGGTCCTTGCAGAATAAATGAAAGCCATCCTATGGTATGCAGACATTAATTTAAGAAGAAGAGATGCTCAGGAAGTGTTTTTGCAAGTTTGTACTCTCCACTTAGCCCCAAAGGAAGTTTAGTAGGGGAAGAAGAGAAGGGGGAGTGGTGAAAAGAAAAATTACTTTCTTTAATCCCAGCAATCGAGGCAGAGGCAGGTGGCTCTCGAGTGAGTTTCAAGACATCCAGGGCTACACAGAGAATGTCTGTCACCAAACAATAACAACAACAAAAATTTATTCTTTCCTTTTCCTAGGCAAACAATGATTGTACATTCCCCAATATCTCTTACAGGTGCTGCCTTTTGATTACATTAAATAGAATTATTATCAGAAACACTGTGGGACACTTACAAGCTAAGATTTTTCTTGGGGTGGGGTAATTTTTTAATAACATTTTTTTCATTTATTTTACATACCATCCAGTTTTCCCTTCCTCCATTTCTCCTGGTCCCTCCCCTTTCCCATCTATCCTCCTCCCCATCCATTCCTCCTCTATCTTTGTTCAGAAAGGGGCATGGACGCTGGACCAACAGTCAGGGAGACTGCATGGGAACGACCTAGGCCTCCGCATGTGTGTGACAGTAGTACTTGGTTTCTTAGTAAGACTTCTAACAGTGGGAGCAGAACCTCTCCCTGGCATCTAGCTGGCTTTTGGTAACTTTGTTCCCCATGCTGGATTACTTCGACCCTCCTCAACATAAGGGTGGAGATAGGTCCTGTTTCAATTTATTGTGCCATGCTTTGTGCAAGACTTTATTTTTTAATGAGGAAATGCCCTCGGGGAGCTACCTTACTCTTAGCAGCTGGATGCAGAGATGCCTGGAGTGGCATCTTTGGGAGGAGCCTAGGTGAATGAATCTGAATCTGTGTAAATACATCAGTCAGTGAAAAACATCCATCTCCAATTCCTGCATCTGTGAGTGGAGAAATTTTGTTCTGTTACATGCTTGGCCCATCCATTTTACCATCAACCAAAAACATATTTACAACCATCCAACCGCTTAGATCCCCCTGGGATTTGCTACAGACTTTACATTTTGGGATGCTCATCTGCATCTCAAGGGGTAGGCAATACAATAAATGCAATATACATATATATATATATATATATATATATATATATATGGGTTTTGAGTGTGCGTGTGTAGGTCTTGATACTAGAAGGGGGATCTTGAAGGATAGGGAGAGATCATGGGCTGGATGGGACGCATTTAGAAGATTTCTGTATATTTCCCTTATCAAGTCACAACAGAACATTCTTTTCCTTTGAAAAACTGGGCCACATAGATCCTTCCATATGTCATCCTGACAGAGAAGAAAGAGCTGTGCTTCTAAAGTCTAGTAATAAGTCATTCCCACTTCTGTTATCAGCCTTACTAAACCCAACAGGAAATGCTTTATTTACTCATAGCCTGACTTTTCCCCCTAATATTTAACAACCTGAAGGGTACAGACACCGACCAATCAGAAGTCCCTAATTGTACTGCCTTAGCCTGCCAAGTTTATACTGGAGTGGTTGAGAATATGAACTCTGGAGCAATTAGTCACAGTACCTGGGAAACTGTGATGAGGCTGACGAGGAAATGTTGGGCATGAAATGTCTACCAGTAACAAGATTCATTAATGCTCTCATTATGCAAATCTTTCTTATCTGCGGCTTAGCTCTAAGAAGATGACAAGCTGTCAGAGGCATGAGTGGACAGCAAGTACCTGACAATGTTAACAGTTATGAGGTCAAGAAGGGACACAGACCTGTACCTCAAATATATTGCAAGGCAATGATTCACTCTGGCGAACAAAAGCACAAGGGAAAGTAAATGTTTTAAAGCATGTCTCATACCAAGACAGAATAGGCACCTTATGGCCACAAAGAAAATCAATGACATGCATTGGATTTACCTTATTGTGAGAAAGAGATGACTACATATTCTCATACCCACCAATCCTCCTTTGAGAAATGCCCTTGCTCTTATGAAGAACTAGCAAGCATTGGATGAGAATCAACTCCTGAATTCAATGGAAGAATGTCAGGGCAGCCTTTTGAAGCTAATATAATAGTTCACTGATTCAGCTCTATCCTCTATACACTTGCTAAGTCAGTTTCCTCGCAGGTATGAATTACTAAAGCTAGACTAAATGGCTTACCGTGTGTGAATATGGATTAGTAAGCAAGCATTCACGAGGTAGACATGTGTCTTCCAGTGTGGGGACGCTGTGGTGGCAGAACCCCTAAGATGTGATGCTTATTGAAAAGTAATTAGGTCACAGGGCCTCTACCCTCAAGAACGGATTAGTGTTGTTGAGAGCGCTGTGTCAGCTCTCCCGCGACGGAATTTCTTCTGCTGAGTATGAATTGTCAAAAAACCAAGTCCAGCTGCCTTAGCTCTTTGTTTTTCACAGAGCCCCTACTGCACATGAAGTGAGTCCCTTGCCACTTTCCTGCTATGCTGCCTGGTCCCTCCAGTCGCCAGAATCACAATCCGTGTAAACTTGCCTCCTTTATAAATTTCTCGGACTCCATTATTTTGTTACTACAAAACAACACGGAATAGAATAGACACAGCTCTACAACTGGGGTTAGGGACAATGCTTTGAAAAATACCAAACTGAGCCGGGCGGTGGTGGCGCACACCTTTAATCCCAGCACTCGGGAGGCAGAGGCAGGCGGATCTCTGAGTTCGAGGCCAGCCTGGTCTACAAGAGCTAGTTCCAGGACAGGCTCTAGAAACTACAGGGAAACCCTGTCTCGAAAAAACAAAACAAAGAAAAAAAAAAGAAAAATACCAAACTGCTACCTTCTCGACATTCCATTCTTTCATGATTCCCACTGGATTATGTCAAATTAATCTTGTTTTCTTCCCTTTGGCGGGAAAACAACCCACTTAGGTTTCTGACACTTCAGCACTTCTACACGAAGCTTCACCGACCTAACCGACTTTGGATCCTTTCAAGAAGTGTTAAGCTCTCATAGATTCAATTCCTTGCATCTGTAAGTTGAAGATTTTTAGGCAAACCTTCTCATATATGTTCTACACAGACTTTCAGAAGAAAAATTATATTTAATTTTGAGTTTTTATTTTTTTATTTTTCTTTCAAGTGTTTGTGTGTGTTAAATGGGGGGAGAAAGGGAAGGAAGGGAGGGAAAGAAATATTGAGAGAGACGGTCATATGTAACCCATATGTAACTTACCTCAGATGTCCTGCTATGCTGTCAAGGAAGATGCCAATTTTCCAATCCTACTGCTTCAGCCTCCCAAGTGGTCAGATTACAAGCAGGCAGCACCGCGCCAGGATTCATTAGGGATGAAACCCAGAGTTCGGTGTTTGCTGGGCAAGCACTCTACCAACTGAGCTGCATCCTCTGCCCAAGAGGATTTTTTTTTTTCAAAACAAGTCTTTAGTAACTATACCTAAATGTCTTCTGGGAACCCTTGTTCCCCCCAATATTGTAAGGCCTTTCTCCAGGAGGATTCCTGTTCTGTCCCACCTACCTGTCAAATGTTTCAAATGCCAGTTTCCTGCTTCCATCTTTCGAAATGATTCCACTAGTGATACATTACCCTGGGTTAGACTGAGAGCTCCTGAAGTTCATTCCTGGGACTCTGCCTGTTTCACCTTAAGTGCTTAAAAAAAATGACAATGCATCATTTTTTTTTGTATAACTGTCAGGTCTGATCACACAGAGCAGACACCTAAGCGAACAAATTATTGGTTCATACATGCCTCCCCTCTTCCTTCCATAGCTCCCATAGCCAGCTTCTGACAATCTGGACTCTATTACTTACCTTGAAGTTAAATGGAATAAACTGAACCCATTGATGACCATACATTCAAAACGTTACTCAAAAGAAAAAACACGCCAAACATCACTACCCACAGCACTAACATAAAACACAATGCATGCCACATTAAAACAAATAGAAGAGTAGCTATTATTAATCTAAATTACATATTTTTGTGTGAGCACAATAAGCACGAGGAAGAGAACAGTAAGTGAGCTGAGAAGCCCTAGAAAGAGCAGATGCTCTACCTCTACCCCCCATAAGAAGGACGCATTATCTGAGTGATCGCATACAACAGGGAAGAAAGAGAACATGAGGTTTATTAAGACTGGAGTTAGCCACAGCCACCATCTGCAGTGTTCAGCGCAACACATGACCACAGGATAATACACAGTTTCTGTTGCAACTATGTGGGGTTGGGAAGGCAGTGCTCAATCATCCACAGAAGACAGATGTGAAATCCGTGGCCTCTTTTTATTATATACATGAACATATATGCTGTGTGCATGGGTGTGTTTAACGCTGAGTCTATGTTATGTGTATGTTGTTTCAGAGCTGACCACTTCACTTTAGGTAGCCAATTAAGGAGATCATTTCTAGGAGAGAACTCTCCATCTCTCAATTATCATTTGTTGCCCAAAGAGACTTATGCTAATGTGGAAGGGGAAATTCTCATGGGGTCATCTCTAGATGTCTATTGATATTGTCATTGCTCAGGAATTGATTAGGCAGCTGTTTCTGAGAGACAGTCTCACAGGACGCTTCTGGCCCTCTGGCTCTCACAATCTCTCTGCCCCTTCTTGCACAGTTTCCTGCATTATAGATGCTGGAGCTGTGTTATAGGGATACTACTTTGGGTTGAACTACCCGCGATCCATTGATCTCTTTATCATGTCCAGTTATGGTTTTCTGTCATGGTCTCTGCTTGCTGTAAAGAGGCTTCTTTGATGAGGGGTAAAACCTAAAGTTATCTGTGGTATAAGGATAAAAATATTTAGACAGTAATTAGGAATTGCATTGATTTAATAAAGAGGTAGTGGTAGGTTCTCTTCTAAAATCCATGATCTCACTAGCCCTGGGATGTGGGCTGGGTTTCTAGTACAAGGCATGGTTTCCCATCTATTGAGTGGGCCTTAAATCTAACAAAAAAGCTGTTGCTCACTGACAACATGAGTATCACTATTGTATTTGGGGGATGTTTTGTCACTAGTCCATTTTGTGGTTTGTAAGCATCATGGCTAAAGAGGACTATTGTTCGCGTCCGTCCTTGGCAGGTTGCACAGCACTTTCTGGTACTACTAAATTAGGCTGCAAGGAGGAAGCTTTCGGGTTAGACCCAGCTTGAAACATCTGAGTCCCGTGTCCTAAGCATTTAGGGTCTTGAGCAAAAAGAACTCGCCTTCAGCCTTTGGGAGGCAATCGAGGGCCTACATTGTTTTGGTAGTCTCTTGGACTCCCCTGACCACTAACTCAAATAGAGGTGTTCCATATCTGCTACTGGAATTTTTGTTAGATTAATTATGCTTCTTGTAGGAGCATTGTCAGCCCAAGTGGCAAACAGTTTACTATACATATTATATAATATAATAATAATATATAACTATATGCATTGCATATAATTTTTGGTAAATAAATAATTTGAGACTTTAATGATCTTGATGTTATTTGTCATCCTCCCTCCTTCCCCTTTTGTATTGACCTCATTCCCTAACACCCCACTTGGAGTTCTTTCCTGCTTAGTTAAAATGTAACCATACCACTCCTTCCCTTTTCTAGCTCCAGCCCCTCCTAAGTTCTGTATCCTGCTATTCCTCTCACCCCTCTATCCCTTTTTACTTTCCTGGTTGCTGCAGTTACTCCATGGAATAATCTCACATCTGAAGATGTGGGGCTGAGATGAGAAGATTCAGCATTTACCTTTCTGGGTCTGGGTTACCTCATTCAACATAACTTTCCCTAGGTCCATCTACTTACCTGCCAATCATGCCATCGTCTTTTCTTCATCACAGAATAATGTTCCTGCTGTGCACATGTGCCATATTTTCACTATCCAGTCACTGGCTGAACAATTCAGATTGTTTCTGTTTCCTGCTTTAACTTTTTATCCAACCATTTGAAAAACATTATTTAACTGGGCATGGTGACACACATTTTTAATCCCAGCATTTGGGAGGCAGAGGCAGGCAGATCTCTGTCTGAATTCAAGGCTAGCTGGTCTACAGAGAAAGATCCAGGACAAACAGGGCTACACAGAAAAACCCTGCCTTGAAAACTAAAAATAAATCAATAATTAAAAACTACTCTTTTCTGATGGGCTACATAAAGCCCACCAAAAGGTCTGTTTTGTCCCTAAACAAAAATAAAAAGATTGCAAACGTCCCACTTGCAATACTATTGAAAGAAAATTAGCTGCCATGGTTATCATTTATAAGAAACGAGCTCCTAGACTGAAAGAAAATGTACTTACTGCAAGCACAAGTTAGCACAGTGACTAACAAAAAGTCAATACTCATAGTAAGATACACCAACAATTCCAATCTTTCTTTGCCTGCACAATACAACATGGACAGAATACGCAGAGGTCTCAAGTGGACCCTCAAGCCACCTTTTCTGCCTCTGCTATTCAGGAAATAAATATTCATGGGGGCATTTTACTGCTAAGCACTATTCTACCTGGTGGAGACAGATCAATGAATGAGATAAAGCCCCTGCCATCAGTATCAGAAAAATAAAAGAATAAAGGACAAATGACAACCGCAAAAAGGTTATTTGGTCAGGGTGGGCCCTGAGCAGACAACTGATGGCAGCAAACTTAGAGTAAGTTCAAGAGACTGGTACAAAGGTCTGGCGGAGAAAGCGTATCTGCAGTTCTGCATAAAGAGTAGGACTAAGTCTGGGTCACAGAGCAAAGGAGTGCGAGCAAATGCTCTGGTTAGAGGAGATGAGGAATAGCTGTTGCCATGTCACAGAGGGGTTTTCCACTGTCAGAAACCTGTCTTTCACTATGATAGGAAATAGTAAAAATGGAGAAGAGATGCAGGGGCATCTGATCTTTGTGATGTTATGTGTTCTTGGTAGAATACATCAGGGAAACACAAGGGCAGAAGTAGCCTTGACTTACTAGTGCTTCCCTTAATTAAATGCATCACAGCACAGCAGCTAGTATTTACTGAGAACACAGGTGTCAGCCATACCTTCTCTCATTTAACCCTTAAAACTACAAGGAGTGGGAGAGCCAGGGAATAGCTAAGGAGCCCAGAATCTGCCTAGCACCAATAAGATACTGGGTTCAAGCCCCATCACAAAAAGAAAGATCAAGTTCACTTGTATACAACTAAGGGCATGTACATAACATAACCATAACAGAAATCTGCCTGATTGTGAAGTCAAGGCTCCTTCCCATAAAACTCAGACCATACCCTTTTTAAAAACCACTGTATTTGTATTGGACGTTGTCCAGGTCTTTTTATGATGTGTACTTTTACCCAATTCCTTTATGGAAAACCCAAGTTTTGTTTCCTAGATAAACTCATGCACCTCATCCTGGATGACTGTTTTCCCAGGTGACTTAGCTGTTTGATCTTACATCACCTTTACCTTTTAAAGGCAGGGTCTAGCTATGTGGCCACGTTAGCTGGGAACTCACATGCCTTCTTTGTTGTCCTCTCACCCTGCCCTTCCCTCGCTCCCCCAGAAATCCCCCATCTGGCAGAGTAACAAACTATTCAGGAATCAAATGCAGAGTCTACTTCATTTCACCTCATCTTAGATTTCTGGTGTTGCATTTCAAACAAAACCCACAACACTGAAAAGACAGGCAGCAACTGAAAAAAAATAATAACAAAACTTCACTCGATGAAAAAATTTAGATACTAAATGCTTAACCTGAACATTACTTGTATTAGAAAGACTGAAATATATATATGAGATTCATCTTGAAAGGTAAAATTGAAAATGATCTATAGATGGCATAGGAAAGCAAATCATCACTTAACTGAAGAATAAGGAACAAAAAAATCCAATTACAGATAATTTTCTATTTCTAGAAATATTTACAGAAAAGTTAAATGGCCACCTAAATAGAAGCGATGCTCTGTCTTTGGACCAGGAAAACACTCAAGTAACTCTGAGGTACACAAGCAGGGGAAATAATTTTGTGCTTGGGACTCCCATTTGATTTTGGGTTATGCACAACTCTACTCTTGTATGCACTTGGAGGCCTAGTTCCTTCACTTGCAATGCACTTAGCAACCTTGGAACCCTCTCAACCTCTGATCGGCCATCTTTGAACAAGGGTAGCTTTGCCACTTCTGGGAATAATCCGATTTGGAGCATTCAAGTGTACTCCTCAGGTATCCAGATATGTGTAGACCAGAAGGGTCATTTCAACTTTAGCAGTTTGCTGGCACATGAGCAGTAAAAAGAAAAACTGTTTCCATAATAACCTTTTAGGGCCAATCCTCTGTTTATCACCATATGCCTACGCATAAGTGGGCACATGTATAATGAAAATCGGATGCATTATGGGAAGGGACATACATAGTGCAGAAATGACTACATAACCTAATCGAAACAGAGAACCACTCAAATTATGTCCCTTATTAAGCATCTCTTCCTTGAGTCCATAAAAGGCAGCTGTAAATGGTAACTGGGGCTCTCGAGTATTTACTCACGTGGCGTGTTACCAATCCTTACAGCACATCCTCCTTTAATCTGCACTGTCGCTTATCTCCAAATCAAAATATCTTGCTCCATTTGCAAAACTGCGTGAACCGTATTTTCAATTATTTGAATAAAAAGAACATGGAAACACCAAAAACTCCAATTCTTGCACTGGTCCAGATGTCTATGTCATAAATTACTTTCTTTTATAAAGTTATTGGATTCTTGAGTGTTAGATAACACTAGCGTAAACTTCTCACGGTTCTTTAATTCTTCTAAGTTAGCATGACAATTTTATTACTTATCTTGGGTATTGCGTTGCAAACCAAGGGAGGCAGGAGTGGGAAGCTAAGACATTTTGTTTCCTCCCAGCAATGCCCCACTAGAGCCTGAGCAACAAGTGTCCTAGTGAACATTTTAAAGGCCTTCTGTGCAAATTTATCCTGAAAGGGCTTTTCCTACTGATTTCTGGCAACTACACTATCCGTAGAGGAAGACATGGGATAGCACTCTGTCCTGATCTCTATCCCAGAACAGATTGTCCTTGATGACTTCCAATGCCAGGCTGGAAGCTTCACTCCAACTCTGGCCAGCTCGGGTTCACACTCCGTGGTTCTCTGAATGCCCACTCACTCATGGTGTTGGTCGGTATGGTCAACTCAACAGGATCGAGAACCTGGGAAATGGATTTCTGAACATGCCTAGGGGAAGATTATCTTAATTTATGCAAAAGACTCATCTCCACTTTAAGCAGAGGATGCTAGACTGAATGAAGCAATACAGTTCAGCAGCAGCAGCAGCAGCAGCATACATTCATGGCTCTCAACTTCTGATCCTAGGACACAATGTGACTAAGCTGCTACAACTTTCTGCTGCCTGGACTGTCTGTCGGTGATGCAATGCCATCTTGAACTCTGAGCTAAGACAAACCTTCCTTCCTTAGACTATTTTATTACAGCCACAGAAAAGGAAGCTAAGACACATTGACTATTCTGCAGCCTGGAGACTGGCTATTGCCTAGTGACTGAAGAGATCTGATGTCGCCAACACAGCAACCCCCATCTGCCACCTAGTGGACTCCAAGCACTTCAATTGCCTTGTGCCTGTCTTTCCTGAGCTTGTCTCTCTTCAGATCTAGCTTACCAAATGAGAGTTCCTGCACAACTTTTGTTTAAAACTTTAGATATTATTAAAATCCCCATGTTTTCAACCACTATACAAATTTATTTCTATATTATATAGACCCAAACTGACAGCTGTCAGCAAGCCAGGCTCAAAGCAGTATGATGCAAAAGCAGTGTCTTGTTCTGTGTGAGTCCCCCCACATCCATGTACTGCAAACTCCCAAAATCTGCATTAGCATATAGGGCCTTACAAAAAGTATTGAAGTCATAAGGACTTGCCTTCATGAATGGATGGACAAACACCCTTATCATTGAGCTTGCTTGACATAAGCAACTTGGTTCCTCTTGCCCTCTATTATTTGCTACATGCAGAAACAGCATTCTTCTCTGGAGAATGCAGCCAGGCATCATCTTGGCAGCAAAGCAGCCTTCAACAGAAAGACAGCTAGGGATGGTGGCATTTTGATGACCTTTCGCCCTCCAGAACTAGAAAGGGACTTGATGAATTACCCAGCCTTGGGCACCCTCTCACAGCAGGGCAGAGCAACTAAGACAGCCAGACATGGAAAAGACTTTCCTTTAGTTCCACATTTGTAATATGGGTTGCTTATCTAGTAAAATGCAAAATATCAAAAACCTATAAATCCCCCAAGTGCTCAGAGCTCAAGTAAGCAGAATAACTATGTCTAGCTATAATAGTTAGAAAACTTCTGATTCTACTTAAAAATAAGAAATATTAAAAGGAAATAAACCTGAAGTAGGTTTGATTTACCTCATTTTATGATGGTTTTGCATGGGTATAGGTGATACACAGGATGTAGAGGACCTGAAGGGGGGAAAAATCCCATGATACTTAGGGTAATGGCGGCTCCATATCATGTAATTGTCCAAACTCAGAATTTAAAAGCCCACGCGTCAACCCTGTGCTTGGCAGCACTTTTTCCACCAAATAGGCTTTCTAATATATTGTGAAGGGTGGAATAGAAAAAAATAATGAGAAAACCCATGTGTTCAAAACACAGGAAAAATAACTGTCATGACAAAGACGGGAATTTTCATTGTGTCTGACAGCATGAGTGAATGCCGTATGTGTGCAGGTGCCGTCAGAGATCAGGAGGGCACTGTGATCCTTGACACTGGATTACAGATGGTCATAAGCTGCCCAACTTGCATACTTAGAACCGAACTTAGGACCTCTGTCATCTCTTAAATTTTTGAGAATTTTATTTTATAACTGCATGTAATAAGATATCAGCCTAATCCATTAAGTACAAATTAGCAAAATAGTAAGCACAAGAAAACCCCCTAACTTACAAATTTTGCCATGAAATAACCTGACTACAGAAACATATCTCAAAGCAAATGCAAGGAGACAGCTCCTCGATTTGGTCAGAAATCGCTGGAAAGCTGAATGATGAATCAATACTGATACTGAGGAGAGATATTTCAGTATTGACTGCAGTTTGTTCATATCTTTAATTCCTGATGTCAAATATTTTGAAATTATCTTGAATGTGAGTGCATGGACATGTGGAGGCCGGGGACAACCTTGGGTGTCATGCGCAGGAATGTCTGTCTCCCTTACTTATTAATAAAGTATCTCTGACATCAAACTCACTCATTAGACTACAGAGCTGGCCAGCAAGCATAGGAGTCCTCTTCTCTCTGTCCCTCCAAGGCTGGAATTTAAGTGTGCTTTCCCATGCCTGGCTTGTTTCTGCTTTTTGTTTGTTTGCTTTTTGTTTTTTAACATGAGTTAAGCATGATTAGCAAGCACTTTATCAACAGAACCATTAGAACCATCTTTCCATACCCTTTGACTTTTTTGCTCTCTTGGCTTTGAGAGACAGCATCTCATTATGCACCCCTGGCTGTACTGAAACTCACTTTGTAGATTAGGCTGGCCTCAAATTCAGAAACCAGCCTGCCTCTGCCTCCTGAGTGATGAGGTTAAAGGCATGCACCACTACATCCCATCATACCCTTTGCTTTTTAAAGTCTTTTATGCTCAGAAATTTGAAGCCCTTCCTTTTTCCTATTTAACATTTTCCCAATATACCTTAAAAAGTTAAGAGCAGATGAACTGATAAAATTTTACATTGATAATGCAGTTTTAAAATCTAACTTTTCTCATTATCTACTTTAAATTCTTAATTCAGCAATCTCTGTATTGACATTTCCCTCCAAAATCTCTAAAGAAAAATCTCTGAAATATCAATTATAATGTGACTAAATGACTTTTTTGCAGAATTTCATAAACATTTAGATTTATTTTTCAGTTGCCACACCTACATATATTTTTAAGTTGGGTTAATAACTGGTTCAATAAATTCCCTTTATTTAGGTAAAGGCTACCTTTCTTCATGCATATTATAAAAGTAAAAAACAATGCTTCTTTGGTAACATAAACTGCTTTAAAATATAAGTTGTAAGATAATTTTAGAATGAGCTGGTTATATCTAGTATTGGGGATGTTCTTGCATAAGGGAACAGTGATCAAACGACTGCTAGTCAGTCATTACAGCACCATGTCTTCGCTGACGTTTGCTGCAATGGTATATTTCAAGTGTTGTGAGAGGCTGCTTGTTTGTTCCTGGCTGCCTAGAACTGAAATAATCACACAAAAACCATATTATTTGCAATACTGTTTGATCAATAGTTTAAGCATATTTCTGGCTAACCCATCTCCATTAATCTATGTATCACCACATAGCTGTGGCTTACCAGGTAAAATTCTGGCAACTGTCTCCGGCAGGGCTACATGGCTTCTCTTTACTCCACCTTCCTTCTTCCAGCATTTAGTTTCCCTGGCTAGCTCTATGTCTTTGCCCTATCACAGGCCAAGACAGTTTCTTTATTAACCAATGGCATTCACAGCATACAGAGGGAAATCCCACACCACTTCCCCTTTTCTGTTTAAATAAAAAGGAAGGTTTTAACTGTAACACAGAAAAATTAATATAACAAAACAGGTATCAAGCAAGAATTACAGTTATAATATTTATATCTACTTTATCATAACTAAGGAAAACTAAAACTATAACTATATATTCTTCAACTCCATCAAGGACTCCAGAAGGATATAATATTACTTAAGTAAACAGGAAGTGCATTGTAAGCAACTTCCAAAACTCTAGAATTGACGGAGACATCGCTGCCTGGACAGTCACCCAAAGTTCTTCTGTACCATTAGGGCATCCATCTTCAGCCTACAGGCCCATAGTATCCAGCATACTTTTCCACATAGCAGAAAATTTCAAAGACAGCTTCACCTATATTGGCAGTTTGTCGATCACTTTTTTCTGTGTCCTGCAGAATGTCTAGCAGACTCTTTCATGAAGCAGCAACCCCAAAGGATCATCTCACTTTAGGCAAGCTCAGCAGTCATTTCCCTGTGGGTCCTGCATGTTCAGTTCACATAGAAAAGCATCAAACAGTCCAGGCAAGAGCAGTTTCTTCCCCAAATGGCCAACAAACTCCAGGAGGAGCCTGTTTGATGACCATCATCCTCTTGAAGTAGATTGGTGGTGCCAGGAGCAGATGTGTCTCACTGTCATAAAAAGTTTTAAGTTCTTAAAACATTTAAATGCCATATTCTGAAGGTCTCTGAAGGATTTGAAGTGTATCTATGTAACTGAAATATATCTCTTACATCTAAAATAATCTAACATGACTACAAGCTTGACTATTATAGATGGTTTTCTATTAAATGAGCGTATAAACACAATACCTTAATCAAGAGCAGAAATATACATACATTTACATACACATACACATATACATATATAAAACAAAATTGACCTTAAATTTGTATCAATAAACCAAGATCCATACCAATGCAAAGTATTCATCCCTGTATCATAAAGGGGAGGTGATGTAGGATTCCCTCTGTATGCTGTGAAAACCATTGGTTAATGAATAAAGAATCTGCCTTGGCCTGTGATAGGATTGAGTAGGGCTAGGCAGGGAAAACTACACTGAATGCTGGGAGAAAGAAGATGGAGTAAAGAGAAGCCATGTAGCCCCGCCAGAGATAGACGCTGAAACTTTACCAGGTAAGCCACAGCCTCGTGGTGATACACAGAATAGAGATAGGTTAAATTAGGATTTATGCGTTAGCCAGAAATAGACTTTTAAGATATTGGCCAAACAATATTGCATATAATATGGTTTGTGTGTGATTATTTCAGGGCTGAGAAGCCAGGAATAAACAAGCAGCCTCCTACAACAATGTTCGATAAACATATAATTATATGTAATTGTAACTTACAGCCGGATCTCTCTTTAGAAATTGTCTACAGTGAAATGACTCTCCAAGGCCTTCCTGACATAAGCCTATTGCAATCTTCCTTGTAAAAGCCAGGTATAACTTAATCTACAAAATAATTATATATTTGGTTACATCAGCCATTTGCTACCCAATAGAATTTTTAACAAAATCAAATGTCAGCAGCAAAGTGATCTTCTTAGTGCTCACAACTCTACTGGTAAAAGCTTCTCAAACTAGTCAATCAGACAAATAGGTGGGAAACTTCGCTGGCTAGGGAACACAAAAGACAGGGTCTATAGCATCTGATGTTAAATGGTGCCTTAATAGCTTTAGCCATATGTACTTAGAAATTCTATATAACAATAAATTTATTTATTTAAGAGACAGTCATTTGGTAAATGTTAACTTGTAGTACTTGACTATATACATATGCATTCTTTAATTTCATTGCTTTTAAATGCACTAATTATGCATCATTACATAATTTTAGCCTCATTGATGCAGATGTTTCCTACTTATAAATATTAATACTCACTAGTAGAAACTGCAAAACACAGCTCTGTTCAGTTCCATCTAGAGACAAATTCAGACAACTCTAGAAAAGAGTTTTCCATTACAATCGTTTCTGGATTTTAGACATTCATTTCTTGTTTAGTTTTAGATTTCTCATAAAGTTACAGCTTTTAATAGATTGGGATTAATCCAAAACTAAAATCTAGACAATAACCATATAACAAATGTTAAGTTCTAAAATACACCCTAAAATGATTTGTGAACTGTTAAGTATTATCAAGATTATCTACAAAGAATCAGAAGTATTAATTAAATAAGAAGGTTCTGTGGTATCACAATCAGAGAACATTCCATTAGCATGGAGTCATCAACTACTAGAAATCAATGTCATTTACAAATATAACATCTTACATATTAAATTTATGAAAGCTTAGAAGTCACAAAATCCCATACGATACAACAATTTAAGGTATTCCTTAAACTGCTTAAATATATTTAGTATACACACAAATATAAAATTAGTATAAAAGTTAAAGAGCTCCTTAACATCAAGCAAAAGGCTAAATGACAACTGAGACTGTCAATAAAGGCTGGGTCCAGATGAATGGCAGGAAAGGAAATTGTCCACTTTTGAGTATTAAATATTTTATGGTCAGATCCAAGTGCTACTTCGGAACATACCTAGTGTCTTCCAGTTGTATGTCTGTAAAAAAATCAGGCCTATAAATATTTCCAAGTTTAGATTTTTAAAAATACACTTGATGTAGCCATAGAAAAATATATGACTTATATTTACTTTGCTAATGTAAGAAACAGTAAAAGTACATATGGAGCCGCACGGTGACTGTTTACTGTGGCTAAAGCTTTATTTCCCGCCTCACGTTTTTGGCGACTGTTTCCCACTGGTGTCATCAACCAGGTCTCTCAGGCGGGATAAGTGTTGTAAGGCCCTTTATTAGAAAAACAAAAATATATTATAAACCAATAGTGAGAACTCACTAGCCAATTAGAAAGCAAGAAATAGTGATTATATATTTATTGACTTCAAAATTACTGTAAGAAATGAAGTTACAGAAAAACATAAAACTTTAACTGTTTCTTATAAAGTCTGACATCTGAACAAGTAAGAACTAAAATAATTTAATGTTCTATAAACATTTTCTTGAAATATCTGATATTCAATTTTTAGCAAATATGCCAGAGCCTAATAAAAACAGTATCACATGTATCATATTTAATAAAACATTTTTCATATAATTTCCCCCAACAACTCTGCAATGTTTTTTCTTCTGCCATGCTATATCATGGAGACATCATTTAGAAAACAAGGCACATAATTCATTTAATATTTACCATAACAATAGCTTGAATTTTAAAAATATCACTTAATATAAATAAAAATTCTCAGTAAAACTCATTTTTGCTGAGAAGGAACACAAGCAACTTCTCCAGTAAGGCTGAATAATGCATATGCTAACAACCTAGATATTTTAAAAAATACACATTTGGCCAGCCTGGTCTACAAGAGCTAGCTCCAGGACAGGCTCTAGAAACTACAGGGAAACCCTGTCTTGAAAAAAAAAAAAAATACACATTAGACAAAAGACTGCATCTTCAGCAAACAGTACTGGTCAAACTCAAAAGCTACATGTAGAATAATGGACATCAATCTTTATCTCTTACCCTTCACAAAACAATTCCAAACACATCAAAGATTTCAACATTAGAGCCAATAACCTGAGTCTGATAGAGGAGAATTAGAAAATATGCTTACACTTACAGGCACTGGAAGGAACTTTCTGAACAGGAAATCCCAGGTGCACATGCATTAACACTAACAACTGATAAAATGTACCACGTTACAAAACTATAACACTTCTTTATAGCAAAGGACACCACCTTTTAAGTAAAGAGGCAGCCTATAGAGGTGGAAAAATATCTGTACCAGCTATATGGCTGACATAGACTGTCAGAATATGTGAAGACCTCAAAAAACATAAAACCACAAAAAACCCAATTAACATTGGACAGACAGTTCAGCAGTTAAAGAGTACCAGCACCCTTGTAGAGATTTGGGGGGAGCTGTTTCCCAGAACCCATACAGTGGCTCACAACCACCCATAACTTCAGTTCCAGGGAATCCAATGCCTTCTCCTGACTTTCACAAGGGACCAGGAACACATGTGGTATACATATACACATGTAGGCAAAAAATTCATACACATAATGTAAAAATAAAAGTAAATTCAAAAAATTAGTTTTAATTGAAACATGTAATTATAACAGTCCTCAAAAGAAATATAAGCAGCTAACATATATTTTTCCTAACGTCCTTAGCCATCGGGGAAATAAGAAAAGTACTTTGAGATTTCATATTACTTTAGTCAGAATGGCTAAGATTTAAAAAAACAACAAAGACAACAAATGACAGAATGGATGTGGAATAACACATGCACTGTTGGTACCAGAGCAAATTAGGCAGCCACTGTGGAAATTAATATGCCAGTTCTTCAAAGACTGATAAATAGATGTACCGTATGACCTAGGTATACCACTAGTAGACATAGTCTCAGGACTTTATTTCCTACACTAGAGAATCTTCAGAGGTGTTTCACCTGGAGTGCCCACAGAAGCTGGGAAACTCGTATGGAGTCACGAGCAGAAGAGATTTTAAAAGGAAAGGAGATAGGACCCGGGGGGGGGGGGGAGATGAAGAAGGAGTGGGAACTAACAGAGCAAAAGGATTAAGTGGGCAGTGGATGGGCAAGCAAGGTAAGGAGTGACGCTGAAGAGCCTTGAAAGGCTGTGGGAATCTAATCCTGCAGAAGCTTCCTAACATGGACATATAAAGAGCTTACATGGAGTCACCCATTTAGAGTGGGACAATGTCTCTCCTAGACACCACAGGCTATCAAATAAAAAACAACAACAACAAAAAAAAAAAACCCAAAGCCAGATACGAGTTATCTCTTTCCAAAATGTTTGTCCGTGAAGTCCTACAGTCTCCCTCAAATATTAGGCTATGGCCACTGTTCTTGGTACCTTCCAGAAGTTGATGGTAAAATCCTATTGCTAAAAACACCACATACTTGAATCATAAAACTAGTCCCAGTGTGAAAGCTTAGCTGTCATAGTACTGAAAGATACTACACGTTAAGGAGGAAAAATAGTTAGCAATGCTACCTAATTGTGAACCCTATGAGCTAAACTATGAGCCTGACACGATATGCCCCTGACTGTTCTAACGGTGGCATGAATGTCACAGGAGTAACCGAACACTTCTTGTTAGAGTCCCCTGAATTAAGACACGATTCAAAAACTCATGGCTAGATGGCCACGGGCCTAGGGGAACCCCAGGTGCATGATATCACACTGACTCCTAATGACCTGTCACTGCACAATCTTCATCAGGGAAGATTCTTTTTGTAGCAGATGGGGGTTAACACAGAGACCCACATCTGACCAACAAGCAGAAAATAAGAGTGCCCAAACCTAAATGGGGCACCTATATCACACCATTCCTCCAAATGATCAGAGATCATCACATTTCGTATTTCTATAACCAAATGCAAACATAATGAACCTTATTGCCTGATAATAGAAACAACCTGCAGTATTCACTGCATTATTATTTAGGCCAAAAGGACTAAAAAATTAAATATGCTGTTAAATAAAACGTATTATTCTGAATCTGATGTGTGAAGTATTCTTTACTCATTTATTTGTGTTTGTATGTGTTTGTGTGTGTGTGAGCATACCCTTGGCACTTGTGTAGAAGTCAGAGAACAATTTACAGGAATCAGTCTGTCCTTCACTACATGGGCTCCAGGAACTGAAATCAGATCATCAGGCTTGGCATAAGTGCTCTTACCCACCGAACCATCTAGGCAGCCTCAGATATGTTAAATGATGATGCGTTTATGACTAGATGAACTCATTTCATAACAAATTATGGCTACAGTGTATCTCCAACAGTAGTGTCCATCTCAAGTGCTGCTTTTATTCTAGGATGAAAAGAGAATCTGAGCCAGGCATGAGCATTATATTTTAAATGAGTGTCTTTTTAATCCTTAGGATTATTTAAATAGGAAGCCACACAGGTGAAAGAGAAAGCAGTGTTTGTGTTTCTAAAAAATAATAGTGAATTCTATGAATAAGGAAAAAGACACTCAGTGTTGACCTCTGGACTCCAAATGCATGCAAACACACACACACACACACACACACACACACACACTCACACACACCACACAAGCACACATTTTAAAATAAATTTTAAAAAAGTGCTACAAGAAATTTAGACATGCCTACCATACAACTGAATTGCACCGATTCTTTTCACATAAATGACTAAAAATGGATTTGTGTCCATCTTAGTAAAGAATACTTACTTTTGAAGAGACCTAGTAATCGGAAGCATATTTTCCTTCAATTGTAGTTTAGAGAAATCATCCTCTGACACCTATCATTAAAAACCAAAAAATTAAAAATATTTGGAATAATTAGTTATACCAAACTATTTTTGGAAAGCAATTAATACTTTCATCTTTTCTTCATGCTAAAGCTACAACTACTTAGATTCATTGTTCAATTCTTCTAAAATATGCTTCTAAACATATGCCCATTAAAGAACCTTACTTTTGCTTGAAATTGCATCTTCACATAAAAGGTTATGTGTCAGTGATGTTTAAGAGAGTAAGTAAAGGACGGGTTACCCTGTACATTAACGATGTAATTAGGGTGTCAGGAGGAAAAAATGAATACTGTAATTTAAACAAACAAATTGGGATACTAAGCTGATTCACTCGTCATGCTTGGTGACTGTAATAAAGCTCTGCTGAATGGCAATAAAACTGATCAGGAGAACAAGCCAGGCACAGGAGAATCAAGCAATGCGTAATCTCACTCACATATGGATCTAAAAGGTACAGCTGTTAAAGGACTGGTTGGTGGTACAGGCAGTTGTGAGTCATCCAACATGGGTGCCAGGAACCAGATTTGAGCCTTCGGGAAGAGCAAGCCTTCTCAGTCACTGAGCAATTTTTCCAGCCACTGGATCACACAGTAAATTAGAGGCTGGCTGAGCAATGACAAATGAGATGCTGATAAGTATTTAAAATTATACTCTGGAGGGGTGAGTTCAAGATAGTTACTAGATAATTATGGTGGCCAAAGTTAATAATGTATTTAACAGGCTTGAAATTTTCAAAGAGATTTTAAATGCTCTTACCATAAAAAATACCTATAGAAGGTGAAATGCACCAATTGGCTTGATTCAGCTCTTCCATAATCCATACCTACTTACTTAATATATATTACATCAGAAATATCAAAATTTTGTTTGTCACAAAAAAGAAAATAAACTGAAAGTAAAGTGGTTAATTGGTTTATATTATGTTCTACTTGCTATTAAGTGGCAGTCAGAATTCACTGCCAATAAATATGGCAGGATATAAAGTCTATGGTCCTGTATTTTAAAAAGTCATCCTCTACAAAATAGCATAAAGCAGAAACAAGTTTTTCAAAGTTTCTAGGAAATACACAAATTAAAAAAGTGTTGTACACAGAAGTATCCATGAACACATAGCAACAAAAATAAATTTGCTTTTCTGAAGTACAAAGGTGGAGAAGTCTAACACTGAGAACATTTTATAGGCTTCACAAGTCCTGCAAGAAGTTTTGTGTTTGTAAGAAGCCAGAGCAATTAATTCTGCATGATTTTAGAGATGGCATTGATGCCTTTCATACAATAACTGTAGCAGCAGTATCTCTAAATAAGATGCTGGATTTGTAATAAAATAAGCAGAAAAAAATAGCTCAGGAGCAAAAAAGGAGAGGACCTCTTTGGAAGTCTAATAATACTAGTTGTGGGTAAAACAGTTTCTAAAAACTGCATAATTCTAACACAGTTCTCCAGCACGGACTGTGTTAGCATGCTTATGTACACAGAACTAGAGGTAGACCTAAAACAACCTGGTGAAATCTGCTTTAAATCTGAATATGAAATGCTCCTACAGCTCAAGTGTTGACCTTCAACTGGTAGCACGATTTTGGGAGATTGTAGAAACTAAGAGCCTAGACTTAACTGAAGGAAGTTGCTCACTGGGGCCTGCCTTCAAAGGTTACACTTAGTCTCCAGTCCCTTCCTCACTTTATCCCTTAGCAGGATCATGAGATGCACAGCCATTCCCCAGCCTACTCCCTGACACCACCGCTCCTGCTGCCTTGACGTTCTGCCTCATTGTGGGTCCACAATCAGTGGAGACAAAGATTACGAACTGAAAGCTCTAAAACTATAAGTCAAAATAAATCATGTTTATGTCATGTATTCTGCCACTTGATAAAAGAAATTAACTAATATGATTTTAGATAAAATCATGCATCTCAATTCATAAGTTCATGCTTACTTGTTCAATCTCTTCTTTTGGCTCCATATTTTTATTCTGATTAAAACTTTCTTGTACTGCTTGAAGGTTAAATAACATTTGTTTCAAGGCTTCAACAGGACCATGATGTTTGCCTCCAGATAGGGTAGAGCTCTAAAGTTAAAGAAGATGATAAAATTAAACTATTCAAGTATAGAAGGAAAAAGGTACATTGTATAATATTCCCCAGCAAAGAATTAAAGCAAAAATACAGACAATGTACTAAAACTGGAGTTTTAAAAAATCAAATCTGTTACACCTGTGGTCTTGCCTAGCAGTGGACCCTGCACGCCGCAACGCCAACCTTCCAGAAGAGATGTGCCTATTGCTGTAACAGTGCATGACTGCTGCAGGTAGTGCTGTCTACGGGATTTGAGGACTGCTGCTCACAGAAGGAATCCTACGATTCATCAGCAGTCCATGGCTAGGTGAGTTCACAGGTCGAAGGCAGAACTTTACTACTGTGATAATGGTCAAGCTATCTAAATTGCTTTCTAAACATTTATATTTATAACCACAGACATGAGCTGCTCTCGGCCTTGGTCAGGGCAGCTTCTTTTTGTAGTAAACAGCAGTCAATGGAGAGATGCAAAACCAGTTCAAATGAAGAGAACACAAGAGTGAATTCTCAGCCATAATTCAGTCATCTATATTAGTGGCACATGGCTAAGGGAATGCCACAGAAGAGGGAAAAAGAAAGAGGTGAAGGGCAGGGAGGACTGCTGTGGTGTCCTCTGGAACTCACAGCTCTGGCTATGTGGACAAGAGCTACAGAAGACAAACCAGCCAATATCCCAGGTTGATGACAAATCATCCCCAGGTCCCATCCTTTACTGAGGCATGACTAGAGATTGAGAGCTGCTGGGAGAGAAAGAATCATTCTTTTTTAAGGATGTAGCCATTGGCAGGTTTTTCTGCTTCTATGGATGATGCCACACCCATCACATATGGGCAGCACTAACTGGATTTAGTGTTATTAAAAAAAATAAAAGAAAAAAATTAAAATTAAAATTAAAAAAAATTAAAAGGAAGCTGAGAGAGGGGCATGTTGGAGGCACGTTAGGAAATTTGGGAGTGTGAAAATGGGGGAAGATAAGATCATATTTTATTATATATCAAAGAAAAAAGTGGGGGGGGTGGGCTGCCTGACTTGCAGTGTCGTTGACATACCCAGAGTCACTCCACTGGAAAAGACTGATCAAAGAAAATGTTTTTTACAAATAGATGCTACTAACTCACCCCTCTCCACACCTGGTCTCCAGGGAAAACCAACACTACTAACTACTAACTCACCCCTCTCCACACCTGGTCTCCAGGGAAAACCAACACTACTAACTACTAACTCAACCCTCTTCACACCTGGGCTCCAGGGGAAACCACTTAGAAATAGTAACAAGCAGTTTCGCAAACTCCTCCTAATCCTTGATACTTTAAAATTAGTATCACAGACCAAAAGAAGATCTGGAAAGCTTATTAGTTTCTTGTCTGTTGTGGAATAATCTTTTTGCACACTGTGAAAATGTGTCTTTGCCAAGATGCCTTCTAATTAGCTTAATAAAACAAAAACGTCTTCAGAATCCAGGTAAACCAAAATGTTCTTTTAAAATGTCTAAAAATAATTAGTTATCAACTGAGTGAGGCCTAGATTTCAAATAAATCTTCCTCAACACACTTTCAAGTATATTTTCACTGGCCAGGATAAGTGTACAATTTCTGCAGTCACTATGATTAGTCCTCAAAAACTAAGAAAAGAACTACCATATAAGCCAGCTACTACTCTTGGTTATATACCCAAAGAACTACATCAACATGCCCGAGAAACTTGCACATCCATGTGGACTTCTGCACTACTCATAATGGCCAGGAAATGGAACCAACTTTTATGTCCAGCAACAGCTGATGTATAAACAAAGTCTATGCAGACATAACAAAACAGAAAATTAATTTCCTAGAAAATGAATAAAACTGGAAATCACGTAAAATAAAATAAGCTAAATTCAGAAACACTATCTTTCTTTCTTCTTATATAGACATGAGATTTAAAACTAGATTTTCAATTACATATGTGAGTATACATGTGTGTACATGCATGTGCGTATGGTTTCATATAGAGATGCTATCGTTTTACCTCTTGAAGACCTAATAATCAAACGTGCTAACTTCCCATGTATTCAGTACTTAACTATACAGGGCTGTTGATTCTTTGAGGATAGTCTATAAGGATATTCAGTTTACTCATCTATTTGGGAATTTATACCTTATGCTGGCCTGGAACTCACAACCCTACTTCCACCTTCTGAGTGCTGTTGGCTCATGACATTTTAGGCACTTCTTAAAGCGGCTACTTCACAGAGAAAACAAGATTTTTCCTTCTATCAGGAGGTGGGGGAGAAGAATAAGAAGTTAGTGCTTAAATGGTAATGAGATTTAGTTTGGGAAGATGAAAAGGTTCTGGAAACACTTGTTGGTAAAGGCTGTAATAATATCAAGCTACTAAAACGTCACTGAACTATATGCATAAAATTAATTAACATAGCCAATTTTATGTCATGTATGCTTTACTACAAAGAAGTGTAAGGATTCAGTTAGGCTGAAAATCAGTACTTACCATTCAATAATCTGAGACTTACCAATGAAGTCTAATAGTGAATGTCCTGAGGACATTATTGTTGTTCCTCTGATTCAGTAATGTTTCATACATTCATAAAACTATGTAAACATCTTCTAAGTAACAGACTGAAAACAGCCTCCCAGTGAGCTGGTTACAGAGCAGTACCAGAACAAGAAAAAAAAAAAAAAACAAACAAACAGACTCTATCCCAAAGAGAACAAAGACTGGCCTACGGAAATTGCAAAAATAAGACAGGACAGCCAAGCAGTGCAAAGAAACAGAACTCAACTCAGTGGAAAGAAGTAAGCCAAACCTAAGAGCTCTCTGGCAAAGAGTGGGAAATAGAAGCCTTATCAGCAGGTGAGTGAGGCAGTCCTAGTGAACATGGACAAGCAGTCTCACCCACAAGGTAAGATCACAGCCCTCTCACGCTTCAGAAATGGCTGAAGGTTTTGTTACCTTCTGTTGTGACTTCTCCACAGGACACTAAGCAATGGAGAGCCCTGCTACACTGATGCACTGCTGCACTGCTGCACTGCTGCACTGGCGCCTCGGCAGGGCACCAGTCACACTCATTTTCCACTGTGATAGAACACCATGGCCAAGGCAATTTATGAAAGAAAACAATTGTCTGGGCTTACAGTTTCAGAGGGCTAGAACCTATGCTGAGAACTCACATCTTGATTTACAAGTCGAAGGAAGAGAGGAAACACACTGGAAATGGCAGAAGCCTCTCGAAACCTCAAAGCCCAAGCCCCAAGAGTGGAAATGCCATACTTCCTCAGCAAGTCCATACCTCCTATTCCTTCCCAAACAGTTCCACAAACTGAGGACCAAGTACTCAAAGATATGAAAATATAGGGGACATTATCATTCAAACTACCACAGTACCTATTTGTTTAAATTAAGATACCCTGGAGCCTGAGAACTGGGAATCTAAATTCATTGTGCTGCTGAAATAGATGCTGGGAGAATTTTATTGACAATAAGAGGCCCTGATGCTAAAAAAACTAGACAGACAGGAGAGAGAGAGAGAGAGAGGGGGGGGGGGGGGACAGACAAGGTAGATAGGTAGGTAGGTAGATAGATGATAGATAGATAGATAGATAGATAGATAGATAGATAGATAGATAGATAGATGATAGACAGACAGATAGATAAAATGCAGACATCAGTTGGTTCAGCCCAGGTAGTAAATGGTACAGAGAGAAGGAGACCATCCTTTGTAGTATTATCAACTGAGAAAAACAAAGGAATCGGATAGTACAGAATCTGAGGTTGAAGCAATGAAATTCACTGTAGAGTCCATGAACTCTGAAGCTCCAGCAAACTAATATCCAGTCTTATACCAATAACAGAATGGTTAATGGTTAAGTTTAGAAAGGGGAGCTGGAGAGATGGCTCAGAGGTTAAGAGCACTGCGTGCTCTTCCAGAGGTCCTGAGTTCAATTCCCAGAAACCACATGGTGGCTCACAACCATCTTTAAGAAGACCTGGTGCCCTCGTCTGACCTGCACAAATACATGGAGGAAGACCCCTGTACACATAATTAATAAATAAATCTTTAAAAAAAGAGTTTAGAAAGGCATCAGCCTACACAAACTCAGTGTAGAAGCTGCCTTCTGTCTGTACTCCAAAAATATTTGCTAGGTTCCTCCAAGCTGAAATATTAGTCACTTTGAAGAACTTGGAGCTGAAGGGTGGGCAAATCTAACACATAAAATGGCAGATCTAAGTACAGGCAGCAGAGGTCCAACACAAGGAAGTCACAAGACAACAGCTCTAGTAGACATCCTACCCTTGAACCACATAGCTCAGCACCAGCACCAATCACAGGAAAGCCACTAAGAGCCCAGAAGTTCAGCTGACTCTCTACCCACATACAGAGCTGAGAGTCTCCTATATCTGACCACCAGAAAGCCAATCCAAGCGCAACCTTATCTTCCCTTTTCTTCTTTCCTTTTCTTTTTCGCTGTTTCCCTTTCTCCTTGCAGTATTCTTAGCTATTACTTTTACTTTATTTCTAATTTTTACTCTCCTCAATATACTAATCTATGTATTTTTTCAGAGACAGTTTTTTTGCCTCGTTTCCCCTTTATGTATTTAGTACTATTTGACTTTATCTTTTTTTAAGAAAAGCATTTAATATTTTTATTGTTATTCTACCATTCATAATCTTAGTTATGAAGTTCTTCATTACTGGGAAATGGTTTTCATCTTTTTCCTTCATTTTATTATTTCTTTTTAATTTCTTGGTCCTTTCTCTCTCCTTCCAAAACACTCTTCCCTACTCCTCTACTTACTTTTCCTGTCCTTTATTTCACCTTGCTTCTCCCTTTTCCCCTCTTTCATTTTCTGCCTCCACACCTACTCTAAGTAATTTCTGACCTAATAGCACACATTATGTAGGTTGTTATCAGTGACATAATAATGGGCGTTAGTCGACTTAACCTGTAGTTCTCTATCGTTGATGGGTTACTATTGTTGATGCTACAACGGTGTCTCCTCACTACTTAGAGCTACTGGTGAGGTATGGGGAACTTCCTGGAAACTGAAGCATTTCCTCCAGGAAGCTAAGGAAACTCATGAGACCCTGAATTAGAAGGAGAAAAAAAGGTCACAGCTGTGGGAAGACAGATACCAATCGAAGAGACCAGAGTGTGGCTAGAAGAGCACTGTCTAGTCTAGGACCTGCCCTAACCTTACACATTCCCCGAACACTTATTTACTAAGTAACGTCATCACCCTAGCAGTTGGTGCAAACTATCTGGATTCCTTCAAGATACATCTCAAATCTAGCAATTGCTGGCCACCTCCGACAACTCACTACCGTACTGTAGATGCTATGAGCTCCGCATGAGTGCTCTACTCCTTCTCTAGGGTCTCACTGCATTTTTCCTTTCATAAATCTCCTGGCCATGTAGCCACTTTCTTAACCATCCTTTCGTTTGTTTCCTCTGATGGAGCTACACTGACTCATCCTGATAATCCTTGACCATGTCGGTCAAACTTATACTTTTAAGTCAAATTCTGTGTAATATCTTAAATGCATACATGTAAATTAGTATTTGTAAAACATATAAAGTGACTTTGTAAAATAATGCAATAATTTAAATTATCATGGTAGGCATACTATTGGAGAACTGGCTTACAAAGAAAGATCATTTCCTCTAGAACGGTCTCCTTATGTTTGGGGGAAAGGGTGAGGACATTGTAAGGACAAGTCAAACTGCATGTATGATTCAACTCTAGTTTCTTGTGCTTCAGAATATTAAAAATCATGACAGTGGTCATGGCTTGTGGGTATGTTGAGAAATGGATTTGGGAACTTTTTGTTATTGTTTTAAAATACTAAAAAACAGAAACGAGTATGCACAAAAATGAGGAGGATGCACAGGAATGAGGAGGATGCACAGGAATGAGGAGGATGCACAGGAATGAGGAGGATGCACAGGAATGAGGAGGATGCACAGGAATGAGGAGGATGCACAGGAATGAGGAGGATGCACAGGAATGAGGAGGATGCACAGGAATGAGGATGCAGAGAAACGAGTATGCACAGATTAACCACAGACTTTCTTCCACTATAAGCATTAACTTTACTCACCTGCTTCCCATCACTTAAAACGTCCTCAAGAATCTCACTAATACACTGTGTCCTGGAACTTTGCTGAGGACTGTCATCAGCTTTAACAGGGACAGGAGATTTGCTAAACAGGATTTAAAGGATACAAGCAGTAGTTAAGTCCCCAGGTTTAAAAAGCAAGCCTTCTATCATTTGAAATCTTCACTTAAAAACAAGTGAGGCGCACAAACAGCCCAGCCCCTAACAGCGCTTGCTGTGGTTGCAGAGGACCCCATTCTTCTCCTAGCACCCACATCTTGTGGCTCACAACCACTTGGCACTCCAGCTCCAGGAGATTTAACACCCTCTTCCAGCTTCTACAACACTATAATCGCATACATGAACACACACACTTAACAATTTGTTCAAATTGTTGTGACCAAAAAAATAAATGTCATGGATATGCTTCATATTATAGTTATGCAATAATTCCTCCATCTTGTCCTTAAACCAGTACCAGAATTCAGCTCTCCTGTATCCCCTTGCTTCGCTTTCCAGCATTACAGACAACACACATATACAGTAAACCACTATTCCTCAACTGACTCTCCCGGCTACGGAACAGCTTCCCATGGGCTCTCCAGGCTACACACAGCCTCAGAGGCTCGTCAGTTTGACAAGTACCTTTTGCCAAGTAAATATTGAGGGAGAGTCTGGGTTCAATCCCCCATGCCATCCACCCACACATTAGATATATTTGTCTAATGATAACCAGAAAACTCAAAGACATGCAGTCTCTACTTCGGTGGCAGTTTTATGTCCTCCTACTTCCAGACAAGACAAACCCACCTCCAGAACTGCTAGCCACACAGGAAAACTGAGAAAAAGCTCAATTTTTAAATCTAAATTCCAAACTGAAAATTCCAATCCCAGTCCCACCTCCTATGACTTTAGGTAATTTGCCTGATTAATCCTGAGTGTCGACATTTATTGTCCTATTCCACAGCGGGACTGTAAAATAATTCTCTATGTGTCTCATCTACTTAGTAGCCACTTCTTTCTTGATGCTCTGAGTAATAAAGGAGCACTCATGGCAAAAGAATGTTCCCAATTTTAAATTCTGAATTTATTCCATTTTTATATATCATTATAAAGTTAAATTTCTAACTTAAAAATACAATACCTAGTAATCTTTTTATAAAATTTGAACATTGCATGCTAATCATTTTCTTAGTGAGAAGCAATTCTTTGTTGGCATATCTTACTTACACTTTTCTAAACACTTTTTCTCAGTCTACGTGGTCTTCGCTCGCCACTCAACAATACAGTTTTATGTATCCTTTGAAGATACAGACCAGAGAGGCCCACTACACAATCCTATTTTTACATTTAAAATTTTTACAACAAAATTGTTTAAAATATAATTTAGCTGAGTTTGACTATATTCTACCTTTTACTTTGTGTTGGGAGGCTGTGGGTGCGTGTGTACATGGGTGTGCATGGTGTGGGTGTGTGGACTTATCTGGGCCAAGATCAATCTCTAAGCCTTCTGCTATTACTATCTTAATTTTAAAGGTCTCTCACTGAACCACGGTTTTCCAGTTCAGCCAGAGATCGTCTTGCCTGCCCCAAACCCTGGGATTCCAAGTGCACACCAGCACACCTAGCTTCTTACCTAGGAGCTGAAGATCCACACTCAGGTCCTGCGCAAGCACTTTACCAACTGACCCATCTCTCCGGCATCTATGTTCTGCCTTTTAGAACACTAACTCTATCGCTTCACATTCCATTCTGTTTCATCCTGGAATACTTTACCAGTCTTCAACTGAGATCTATTTATTCTTCTCAGGAATATATCTTTTCTTTTTCTATAAGTATACGTATAGGCTAACTCTCCAAATATGACATGCTAGGTGCAAGTTATTGGGTCAAATCATTGATATTACTTGTACACAACACAAGTTTTAGAGTCTAAACGCAAAACATATATAGCAAATACATTCGAAAATTCTGCTCTTAACTAGCTCTAGTATTTATTTCTGAAAACAAAACATTTTATCTATTCTTTACTAACACAAAGACTGATTAGGAAATAAAAAAAATGAAGTTAACATTAAATAAGCTAGTCATCAATTCCTTTTAAAAAAGATATTGCTGAAATTACTTGAGAAATAAAAGTAGAAGGAGAAAATAGTTTTATGAGCAACACCCTTGGTCAGAAACTAGCCTCAGTACTTCCATTTTCAAATCAACTGAATCTCTCCACAACCCTACTTAACTGTCATTTCTCCATCTTCAAAATTTAAAGAGCTTACACTGGTATCAAAGAAGAAAAGGAAGAGATGAGAAGGATGAGAGTCAGCACTGGCATCCCAAAGCGAAGTATGCAACTCAAACAGTGAAGGAGAACCCACTTGGCAGGCTGACAGGGGAGGACTGACTTGAAGGCCAGTTTAGGATACAGAGCATGACACTGTCTTCAAAAAGGAAAAAGGATCCAGGGGTTCCGCAAGACAATCAACTATTAGAGCCTAAAAATCAGAACAAATACAGCTTAGCAAAACTCTGTTTCTTTGAGTTCAGATGGAGTAAATACACTAAGGAATGAATGTCCTTACAGAAGGAAGCGCTGATCAACACCATGCTCATCTTAGGTGTGTAGGTGCTTTTCGAGTTATTCCAAAAAAGAGTATCATAGGAAAGTCAAGCATACAAATGAAAAGAACCCTAGGAACTACAACAGACCATCTCTAAAAATGTACTGTTATCTCAGGAAAGCAATGACTTAACAGAGAATATCAAAATGTAAACAAGAAGTGAGTAACAGGTGTCAGGAAGATGTACCATTTAAAAAGTGATAAGCATTCAATAATGCCACTCCAAATGCAAAATAAATTTTATCAAGTTCCATTATATATAAGCACACAGTTATGAACACATATATGTTTTATATATATAATATATATTATATATATATATATATGTTACATGTTTTATATATATATATATATATATATATATATATATATACAATCGACACCAAAACGAAATGAATATATGTAGCATGTATTTTACGTAAGTATGCGAAACATTACACCATCTTAGGCTAACAAATGACAATTACAACTTAAGCAATAAGAAAGTTAGATCATACCACCGTTAATTATTAAGTTACATGGAAAGCAAATCTGATGTTGCCGAAGCACTTTTCCATTTGAAAGTACACTAACAACGTCACTTACTTACAAAGTAACAGGGACATTTTCCCATGATCGTTCTGCTTCAAGTTTATCTAAGGAGCAAGGGCTGTCATCCTTCGCCACAGGCTTTGGTAAGTCATCAGGAGGCTGCCTGAGAGTCTTCTTAGCCTTGAGGATAAGCAATTCGATTCTGTCACCTAATTTTAAAAACACTCTTTAAGTAAATAAAAAATGGTATCTCAAAAAATACTGAACAGAAAGTAGAATATTTGGAATGTGCACAACTACGACAGCAAATTAGGACAAAGTGTGTTACTTTAAACAAAGAAAACAGAGAACATCTATAGCTTTAAAGTGCTAATCATTCATATTATAAAAATACATTATTACAACATAAAGCTTATACAGAATACATTAAATTTTAACATGTCATTTGTTTTAAAATAAAAGACTAAAAACAAAATATTACCACAGAATGGCTTTGGGGATTGTCCTGGGAGAAGTGGATTCTCACACTGACACTGGCTATTTTCGGGATCGTATTTATATTCATTAACTAATCCTTCATTCTCACTGAAGGAATCTGTAAAGGTTGGAGGTTGAAAAGAATATTCAAAGCCATCTACTTTATGTGTAGGTGGAGTAGTTCTTTGTGTCTGGTGACTACGCATGGGGGAATATGCATCTTCATTAAGTAACTTAGAAACCCTCTGACTATTTCCATCAGGTAACAAGTCTTGACTGTGGAGCCAAATTGGATACTTAAAATCAGGTATACTAGTTACCCCTGAGACATTAAGATCAGATTTCTGGCTCGTGAGCCATCTTGGATAGTTCTTTTCAGGAACGTACTCTGAACTGTCCTTGAAAGATGATTCCTTAGGAAAGGATAAAGATGACTCCAAAACACATTTATTATTTCTAGTCATAGGTTTGGGGGTTCTGGGCCTACCACATTTCTTTCCATTTACATCTGTATATACATCAGGAGTAACTACATTATCCTTGTTCTTGGGAGTAGAGGCTACATGAAAATTTGGCTTCTTTCTAATGTCCGACGAATCCCGTCTACCAATGTATTTCTTGTTTCTCTTGCTTGGTCGATGACCAGGGGCAACACAAGTAAAGGGAAAAGAGCCGTCCGCTGGCAGTCTCAACAAATCATCAGTTGTTAGGCTGACGGCGTCCGTATCCGTAATCGTCTCCCTTCTATAGGCCAAGCAGTCTAAGTGGTGTTTGTGATCAAGGTTTTCAAAAGCTGAAAAGCAAAGAATAATTCTACTTATTTTCTTTATCATATGCAACACTTAACAGGAAATGAGAATTAAAAATTTAGGAATCTTTTTGGTGTTTTCCTTTTATTACTAGTTTTGAATAGAAATATTAAACATAAATATATAACCTGGCAATTATAAAATGTGCTTTTTCAGACCTCTTCAGTATTTAATTCATATGTGTATCACCAACCAGCTGAATTTGTGTGTGTTCTCTAACTTACTGTTTCTTCAACTTTCTCAATAAGGACACTTCTTTTAATTAACACAATCACTAAGGCTGATTTCTGAAAAACTGGCTACCACATAGGGAGAAGTGTGGTACTAAACCAGGTAGAAACACAATTTGCTTTCTCTCCTGGTCACCTTGCAATGGCATGGCCACACAGAGAAAGCTGTTCTAGGTCTCTTCTAGAATACATCACCCACTTCCTTCCCATTCTTTGCTTTTCTAGAAGTGTTCAGTACAGTGTTTATCAACATCTCATTTTTCCAACTTGTCTTCATGAAAGCTTTATTGGGGACAAACTCTGAGTATATTGTGACTATTGATCCACAGAATACAGACAATAAAAAAATAATATTCCTATCTGACCAGCTAAAACAGAGCAAATATAAACTCAGAATGATTGGGATTATTTAGGCATTAACTTGTTAAGACAATAGCAATATTTTTCCATCATGCCACAGAAAAATGGCTTAAGAGTTTAGGATCAGCCACTTACTATTGGTAATTATATTTACTGTTGTCCTCTCCAAGGTCAAAAGATCTTAGGGAAAAACTCCTGGGATCATGACAAGTATACAATGTATTTCAGAAAGTATAAAGACTTCAGCAAAATAAAAGTTATTCCAAAAATAACAAAAGAAATCCAACTTTATAAGGCCCATTTCTCAAATATGCTAATCACTGGACATAAAAGAATGCAAGAAGCCTAAGAATACAGCATACCGTTGGTCGGTTTACGCACATAGCTGGAAAACCGCGGCATGTTACCAGACGCTCCACCAGTCTTTACTCTGCCAGGGTTTGCTCCAGAATATTCTCTGCGTAGATCAAAATCATCAATGTAGGCCTGTAACGCCTCAGAAGCCGAACTGTACAATTTGTCCTTATACTGAAAAGAGCCACCAGAGTGGGGGGAACTACCACCACTCAGGCTGCAGCTTGCCAGGAGAGAGGAAACTGAAGACTCCCGAGAGCAACGTCTGTGTTTTGGGGTTGATTTTGCCATGGTTTTCTCAAAATGAGTTCTTTGTTTCCATTAAATACTGCAATATAAAAACAAAATGTTACAGTGCCAATGGATTATGACTATAAGCCACAAAAACTATTAAATAAACATTAATTTTTTATTAATAAAATTAGTTGTCAACAATAAATGTTCTTATTTAAGCTCTGAATGTTTCCCATTACCTTTACTATTAGCCATTTCATGAATGATTTAGAAAAAAAACTGAATACCTACTATGGGCTTGGAAATATATATACAAAACTACTTCAGCATATACTCAGAATACCAAGGAAAAGATACTCATTTTTTTAAAGTACTAAAAGCTGCTAATGAACAGTCCTTTTTCATTTGGTGATATGTTCTATGACATCACAATTCCTATCATTCGCCAACAGTATTTTGTAAGACTTATAAGCCTACTGCCTCCATTATAGGCAGAAGGTAGTCAATTTTTAAGCCATCAGATAAAGCATTAGAAACAAGGAACAGGAAAGACAAGCAACAATATAAAACTTTAGCCAACTCTCTCCCCCTAAAAAGTAACTATAGAGAACAAAATACTTAAATTAACAAATTTAATTGATAAATCTTACTTCAGAATGAGCTAGCTATAAGCCTTTTTAAAAATAAGAATCTCCTCTTGACCTTCATATCCCCAATACTTTTAATTCTTTTAAAACTTTTTTTTTTTTTTTTTTTTTTTTTTGGTTTTTCGAGACAGGGTTTCTCTGTGGCTTTAGAGCCTGTCCTGGAACTAGCTCTTGTAGACCAGGCTGGTCTCGAACTCACAGAGATCCGCCTGCCTCTGCCTCCCGAGTGCTGGGATTAAAGGCGTGCGCCACCATCGCCCGGTGTACAGGTTTTCTGCCCACATGTATGTCTGTACACATGTGTGCCTGTTGCCCAGGAAAACCAGAAAGGGCTGCAGATCCCCTGGAACTACAGTCACAGATATCTGTGAGCCAACATGTGGGTGCCAGGAATTGAACCTGGGTCCTCTGGAAGAGTAGCCAGTGCTCTTAACCAGTGCGTTTCTCCAGCTCCTGTATTTTCAATTCTTTTTTTTTCTTTTTTCGAGACAGGGTTTCTCTGTAGCTTTGGAGCCTGTCCTGGAACTAGCTTTTGTAGACCAGGCTGGCCTCGAACTCACAGAGATCCGCCTGCCTCTGCCTCTCGAGTGCTGGGATGAAAGGCGTGCGCCACCACCGCCCGGCTTGTATTTTCAATTCTTAAATAGAGTCAGTTCCCCTTTCTTAAGCAAGTTTAACTGATTCGGAAATTCACTTAACGTATTCAGCTTTATTTTTCCAGTAAAATTGAGAGAACTCTTTAAACAAGAACAGACCAGACAGGTATTAATTCTGAGTACAATAGTCACTGAGAACTGAAGTGTTCTCTATACTAAGAATTTACACACAGGACACGTGCTATGATGCTGCAAGGTCAATACATTTAATTCTGGCGATATTTTTGGAAATATTTTGTTTAGTGTAATACTATCAATGACAAATTTGACTTTAAAATATAACAACTTTTCTTTTTTTCTTTTTTATTTATTTATTTTTGTTTGTTTGTTTTTTTGAAACAGGGTTTCTCTGTAGCTTTGGAGCCTGTCCTGGAACTCGCTCTTGTAGACCAGGTTGGCCTCGAACTCACAGAGATCCGCAACTTTTCTAATTAAATAAAAATTAGAGGGCTGCAGTAGCCTCTGTCTGTATTCCTAGCACTCAGGGGCTGCGGGAGGAGGTAGTATTGGTTAGCAACAACATTCTTGGTTGCTCAGCAGCCTGCTGTAGGTTTTTCTTTAAAGAAGTAGTAGGCAAAGTCGATTTTATGCGTTCTTTATCTTCTTACGAATCATTAAATTAGCTTGACTAAATCCGCTTGGGTACCGTTTATGACTTTTCAGAATACTAATCAGGCTGCCAGTTCTAAAACAAAACATTAAAAATAAGCAAAATCTTCAAAGGGAAAAGCTGCTGGATTTAGTTCTCGTTGAGTGGCCAAGGTTAACTCCATTTACATGACACAAAAGGAAACCCGCAATTCTTATGGAAAGTTTTCAAGTCTGTGAAAAAGTATACTAGTTTAAAAAAAAAATCCCTGAGCTTTCAACAATTATCAACATACTATTTATAATACTGTCCTCATTTTAATCACGGGACTGTTTCCAGCATACATATTTTAAGTATCTTACCATTCCCCTTCGCGAGCGCTTCGGTTTGAAATCTCCAAAACGAAACCGATCGTGTCGAACAAGACCAACTCAGGGCAAGAAATGTCCAACTCCCTTGATTCAAAACACAGACGACTGTGCCAAAGGGTGCAAGGGAGACAATCGCCCTGGGGGTTAAGAACGACGCCCGGGAGACCGCAGCGGCCGTGATTTCTGAAGCCGGGACGCCGAGGCCGGCTCAGTCTGCAGAGGGAGCGTCCATGGGTCGGGCCACGGCCCATCGGGGTTGGCGGGGTGGCAGCAGAGACCCTGTGGATGGCGGTGACACAGCCGTGAGCACATTCGCCCTGCAGCCGCCCTGCATCCGCCGAGACCTCGGCTCCCGCCCCGAACCCCGCGGCCTCCGCACCCCGGGACGCCCCTCCCTGGGGAGGCTCCTCCGCCTCCCTCAGTCCCGCCGGGGAAGGATGCGCGACCGCTCACCAGGACGCTCTTTAAAACTCCCAAGTCCAGACCCTCGGCCGAAAGCCCAGGCCCTCAGCAAACCGGACGGACATCGCCCTCCTCGGGACCGCTATGCCCCTCGGCGGCCACAGGCGGGCTCGACGCCCGCGCTCGCGTTCAAACCGACCCAACATGGCGCCGGCCCGCCCGCCGGGCGCATGCGTCTCACTGGGCTCGCGGAGGTTGCAAGGGATGGTGGGGGGAGGCTCGAGAGCCCCGCGGAGAGTTCAGAGGTCAAAGGGCGTTGAGGGGCGTTAGATCGGCGTCCCTCTGGGGAGGTAGGGTTTCTCCCTTGTCTTCTCTCTGAGTTGGATGGGAAGGTTCTAGACAACATCCAGGTCCCATGCCCTCCTCATCCCGGCCACTGCTCTTCTTCCTAGGCTATGGGAGGGATCTGGGATATAGGAGATGTGGAGGCGCCCTAAGTTGCAGGTCTCTTTTCTGAGACCCAGATCCTCAAGCCCAAGTCTTTCCAGTGAGCTTTGTGCGACTTCAGAGCATCCCTTTCCCAAGATAGGTACCGAGTCACCCCACCTGGTCCTTCTTCCTTCCTCGGGGCTCTGGGACTCTGACCCAGCCCTTCCACCTAGATTTTAGGACTGGGCAAAGAAGTCAGATGGACCTGTGATGGGATTTAACAAACTCTTTGGGGAACTTGGTCCTCAGGAAAGAATGGCAGTGACCCAAAATGGATTAGGGACCCGGTCGGGCAGCACAGAAAATGGGAAACTATACAAACTTAAAGATCACTAACTTGTGTGAACCTGTCTGTCAGGCCGGGACAGGATATGAGGTGGGAAGAATCAAGTTGCAACCGAGTGCTCGCTCTATCAAAAACAGATGCTATCTCAACACTAGTCTAAGGTGGTTTTCCACTGACCCTATGGCTGAAGACATCCTCCCTTGACTTCTATCCGAATACGACCTAGTTCATTCAGTGTTACATCATCAGGTAATAGAACTATAATTTGGTTGTGTCCTGCACCTTTGTACCCATCTCTGTCCTTTTAAACTTTACCTTCCTGTTTCTCTTAGCAAATGAAATTTTCAGACACCGTAAAATACAGTTCAGTGGTCCATTAAACACACATCTATTGTGGAAATGGGAAATGGTTTTAAAATAATGATACCGCCTATGCAGAAACGTAAAGCGAGTGATAAATGCCAATAATTGTGAAAGGTCTAGACCAGTATTATGTAAGTCGCTGAGAAGTAAAAACCTGTGCTTTATATGCTAGGAAAGCTCATATTGGAGACCAACCAAACGATGTTTATGCATGGCCTTAGTAAAACTAGATTCTTTAAAAACCTAAATTTCATCTAGGTATCTTTTTAACCTAGATTAATTAATTGCAAAAGTTCTTTTTAGCAATTGCTTTGAGTTTTTCATCTTTGGGATGTTGTAGAGGAACACAATAAAGTAGTCTATATAATAAGGGGTTCTTTATTTAGGGGTAGACTCACAGATCAACACTGCTCTAGCAGAGAACAGGAACCCAATCCAGCAGCTGAAAGAGAGAGAGAGCAAGTGACTACACAAGCTTTTTGTCCACATTTATAGTACAGGAGACCATGCCCAAGTGGGCTGGTATCTTAAAGGCTGTTGGCTGAAGGATCTCCCCCAGCAGGATGTAGCTTTCTTAAGATGATAGGTTCTTAAAGTGATAGGTTCAATCTTCACACTGAAGGGGGAAAAAAAAAAGATTACTTTTCAAACAACTTGATAGTGGTTTGAATTAGAATGGCCCATATGCTCAGCTGTTTGAATTCTTGGTCTCCAGTTAGTAGACTATTTGGGAAATATTAGGAGGTGTGGCCTTGGTGGAAGAGGTGTGTCACTGGGGAGTGGATTTTGAGACTTCAAAAGGCTTGTGCCATTTTCAGCGTGTGTGTGTGTGTGTGTGTGTGTGTGTGTGTGTGTGTGTCTGCCTCCCACAAGATGTGAGCTCTCAGCTGTTCTCATTACCATGCCTTTGCTCTGTCGTGATGTACTCAAATCCTCTGAGACCATGAACTCCACGCTAAAAACTTTCTCTTATCAGTAACCTTGGCCAGGGTGTTTTCTCACAACGACAGAGAAGGAAGACTTATCACTTCTACTGAGGACTGTGTTTTTAATCAAGATATAAAGTGCTAATGAAGGACTTTATGTATGTGCAAAAGAGTTTATAAAATATGTTGACCTAAGTCGTGGATCAAAATAATTCTACCTCCCCCTTCTCCCCTTGCAGGCTAACAAATATGGAGCTCTTCACCAGAACTTGGAGAATAATTTCAATGGGCACTAAAGTTCTGGACTAGAATTGTTCAGAAAGGTAAAGAAACCAAGAGTATAAAATAGTTTTTCTAGTATAAAAAATATCCCCTAGTGACTCTGCCTTTCTAGGAAACTAAGCAAGAGAACACAGATCTGCGACCTAGCCCAGAGTGTTAGGCGAGAGCTAAGGATCTTGTAAATGTTGTGATACTTGTGTGTGAAGGTGTATCAATGTGCTGAAGAGCCAGTTATCTGAGGAACGTTTTAGTGACGGCTGTAACTATTCATTATAAGAAAGTAACCTGATTTGAGCACCGTGAGTAAAACCCCTCACTGCTTCAAGCATTTCTGCATGGGCCCCATGAGTATTAGTATCTTTTTTCTGTAAATGTAGGAAGTTGAAATTCAAAGCCTAAGCATTTTACCAGCTTCTGTGTCAGAATTGGGCTTTCAATACAGATACGTTGTCGTGTTCTCAGTAACATCTCTCCAGCTTCCCCAACTGAAAACTGGTTGATGGGCTGAAGGACCAGTGACATCCCAGCCTCATGAAGACGGTCACGGCAGACACAGTGTCTTAATTGTTTTTACTGTGCTTGCTGCTTGACTTAGTCCCTTTGAGGGAACTACTACCTATTACCATAGACTAGGTAGTTTATGAATAGCAAACGTTGGTTTCTCACAGTCGTGGAGGCTATCCGTCTGACCAGAGTGCCCTCACGTTTGGTTTCTGCTCAGAGCACTCTTCTGGAATACAGATTACCCCTTCATGGCTGTGTCCTCGGGGCAAAGGGGGCAAATGAGCTGTCTGAAGTCACTTAGAAAGACACACTAATCTTATCTATTAAGTCCCTGCTCTCCTGACCTAATCACTACCCAATTTCAGTCTGGGGATGTGGTGGAATGAAAACAGTCATTTGCAGTACTTACCAGCAAGGAGAGATTTATTAAATGTGTTTAAACTGAATTGCTTTGAATATGATCTTGTCTGAATAGTTGACATTTAAGCAAAGGGTTCAATGAAGCATACTCTGTCATGAATTTCACAAGGAGAGAGAACAGTAAATGCAAGGAGCTTGAGAAAGGGAGCTTCTTGGTTGTATTTGAGGAATAGCCTGGAGATGGTGACTAAGTAAGTGGACCAGAAGATAGCTGATTGGTGTATGCATGAAGCAGAAATCATAGATGGTCCCTCCACTCACTTTACCAATGTTAATACCACAAACATGATGAGCAGAGTGCAGCACATCATAATGAAAAAAGGAAGCTGTTTTTTAAGATTTATTTATTATGTATACAGAGTTCTGCCTACATGTATGCCTGCAGGCCAGAAGAGGGCACCAGATCTCATTACAGATGGTTGTGAGCCACCATGTGGTGGGTGGGAATTGAACTCAGGACCTCTGGAAGAGCAGCCAGTGCTCTTAACCTCTGAGCCATCTCTCTAGCCCCAAAAGGAAGCTTTTTCAAAATAATGGTTTATTGAACGACTATAACATGCCATGCTCTGGGCATTTAACACATTTAGAACTTTAATACATTGACTCTCCAAGATGTTCCATATATGCTAATTTCACATCAAGAAGGAAATGAGAAAGCAGAAATATTATATATTATACTTCACAGAGGACAGAGACGGATCTCACCTGGGTCCCTAATTCCGAAGTCTGGTTTTTTACACAATAGCGCATTTTCTCATTTAAAGAAAGGTTTGTGGATGCAAGTGATCAAGCAATTATTGTGCATGGCTAAAAGACAGATGCCATTTTAAAAATAACATTAAAGTGTAAAAGAGCACAGTAGTTGAGAGACGGGCAGAAGATGAGCTTCATTCCATGAGTTCAAAAATGTCTTCACCACAGCATTTTCCTTGTTTATATGATTATATTTTACCAACCACTTGTTTTTAAATTTTCACAGGTAGATGGACTTTAAGGCAATTGCCCAAAGCTCTGCTGAAGAGGTTTTAGCTTACAATCAAGATACATCTGACTGGAAAGTGGTTAAATCTTCAGTAAGAGAAAAGTATTTCTCAAGAGTTTATTTTTTTAATGATTGTTTATTGTAAAGGCATCTTAAAATAATATGTTCTTTTGTAAGCCAGAAAAACATAGTTTCACTTTTGTTTTGTTTTTAAGTTGTATTGTTTTCGGTTTGTTTTGTTTTCTGTATGTGACAGTTAATTTATTTCTGGATTTTATTCCCCTTTGAGAAAAAGGTAACTGTTTCCAGCAAGACCTCTAGAAAGTTCCTCGGAAATCTGTGAGTACATTTTCCAATTTGCAGTTTTCAATTCAGTGGCATTGCCAAATCTGAAAGTCAACATCACTTCATTAACTAGAACAAACTACTTTCTAGTCTCCGGGAAGTGATGCATGAAGTCATGTGATTCTCATAAAATAGAGCAGTCATGTGTTGTGCAACAATTTTCCGACATGAACACAGTCACAAAGCAAATCCTTGCTGGTCAGTGTTGAGTACTTCACCTACATGCACGAGGCCCTGAGATTCATCCCTGATGCCAGAAAACTCTTTCTAACTCATTAGGATGGAAAAGTCGTGCAAAAGTGCAGTGACATTTCTTGCCAGCAGAAGCATTTTTTTTTTTTTTTTTTTTTTTTTTTTTGGTTTTTCGAGACAGGGTTTCTCTGTGGCTTTAGAGCCTGTCCTGGAACTAGCTCTTGTAGACCAGGCTGGTCTCGAACTCACAGAGATCCACCTGCCTCTGCCTCCCGAGTGCTGGGATTAAAGGCGTGCGCCACCACCGCCCGGCCAGCAGAAGCATTTTTATGATATTTGGAATCCTTCACTTTTCTCTCAAACCCCTAAAAAAAAGAAAGAAAATCAATTTTTTTCTCACTCTTAAGTACAGATTGCTTTTCTATAGAGTGCTTTGAAAACATGTTTTTGAGAATCAGACTGCTTCAAACACAAGTGCACTCCAAGTGAATGTCATGTCTTTTTTTAGGTGTTCATTTAGAGTTCTTGGTATAACACCTGTTCCCTTAGATCACTATGCTATTCAGAAAACCATGACCAAATTTTTAGAAAACATTTCTTTGAAAACTGTACTTGTACCTCTGGCTGTCGGTTTGATGTTTTTAATATTTATTTATTTTTATTATGTATACAATATTCTGTCTGTGTATATGCCTGCAGGCCAGAAGAGGGCACCAGACCTCATTACAGATGGTTGTGAGCCACCATGAGGTTGCTGGGAATTGAACTCAGGACCTTTGGGAAGAGCAGGCAATGCTCTTAACCGCTGAGCCATCTCTCCAGCCCCCTGTCAGTGTGATTTTTGTGAGGTTGTTGTTGTTGTTGGTTTTTGTTTTTAAAAAATAGGTCTCACTAACTAGCTTTGCCTGCTTTAGCCTCCTGCATGCCATTTTTTATTAGTAGATAAGTATGGCATGAATTTCTCTTGTTCATGTCAGATGACCTTAATAGTAGAATAGTAGAACGAACTTTATTCCTTCCTTCCTTCCTTTCTTCCTTTCTTCTTCTTCTTCTTCTTTTTTTTTTTTTTAGAATTTTCAAAAATAAACTGAGGGTTGGGGAGGGGGAGTGTACTCAAGCCTAGGCATACCTGGGATGTAAAACCTATTTTAAAGGTCTGCCTGACACAATATACCATCCCTTGGGAAAAGACTCTAAATAAGGATTTTCTAGAACAGGTTGGTCTGTGGTATATCTGGGTCAGGGGTTGTCTTGATTAATTGTCATATGAAGACCTAGACGACTGTGGGTAGCACCATTCCTTTAGTCTGCTTTTGTCATGGAAATGTTTTCATTCACCCTCAATTATGATATACTCAGATATACTCAGATAGTTTAGCTGGGTATATTAGACTAGGTTGCTAATTGGGACCTTTTAGAGTCTGAAAGACATCAGCCCCATCTCTTCTTAGTTTGGTCTGAAAAGCTAGTGTTGTTTGTTGGCCTGCCTTTGTATGTGACTTGGCCTTTCTCTGTCACAGCTTTTGATATACTTCCTTTATTCTGTAAATTTGGTGATAATGATTTAGGGAGTTTCTTTTCTGGTTCAGTCTATTTGGTGTTCTGTGTGCCTCTCATGTTTGGATAGCGAGACTTCTCTTTTCCTATTTGCAGAATTTTCTGCTAGTCGTTAACCCACTATGAAAATAGACTAGCAAAACAACCCTTGCTAGATACTGGTTAATTTGAGGAGTCAAGATACCCTGGTAGTATTGCATATACTAATATTTTAGTACAAACGGAAAGGGAAAGAAAGGGGGACAATAAATCCCGAGACTAGAGATAGGTCCTAGGTTGTTAGGTGAGAAGTTGGGGAGAGGACCGCACATAGGAGTGGGAATGACTTCAGAAAAGGAAAAATGGCATAGGGAGCTGGGCAGTTGTGGCGCACGCCTTTAATCCCAGCACTCGGGAGGCAGAGGCAGGCAGATCTCTGAGTTCGAGGCCAGCCTGGTCTACAAGAGCTAGTTCCAGGACAGGCTCTAGAAACTACAGGGAAACCCTGTCTTGAAAAACCAAAAAAAAAATGGCATAGGGAATATGTACCCAGATACCATAAACAGGGCAGCCTCTGGACTTCAGGAGGAGGAACAATAAGAAGAAAGAGTACAGAAAAAGAACAAGGAACCAAAAGGGGAAAAGGACAGGATAGTAAAAGTTCAAACAGTAGGTGGCAGTATTGTCCTGCTTGTAGGTCTACTGAACTGCAGCTAAGAAATAACCCTAGCAGGGAAGGAGGGGTGGGTGGAGTTGGAGGATTTGAAAGGACTGGTAGAAGACTAGCTCTGTCCTCACAGGATTGGGAGCAGCTGGTGGCTGCATGGTGCCCAAAACACTGCTTAGTTCCATAACTCACCTTCGTACTGCAGTTGTTTCTTCTCGGGAAAGATGTCTGCTCAGTTTGTTGGGCCACTTGTTGACAGGCGGGGAAGGTTTGGGTGTTTAATCGATGCGGTAGCTGTTTCAAAGTATGTCGATGCTATGGCTGCTTACTGTGCTGCCAGGCTTCTATTCTAAAGCTTATTTCCTAGACCTGCATCCTGAAATGTTTCCTTTCCCAGTTTCAGAGTTTCAAGCCTTCCATTAAGGTTTAAGAAACCTTAATCTAATTTGAATTGATTTTTGTGCAAGGTGGGAGATACAGACCCAATTTTCATCGTCTGCTGGCTAATATTCTGCTTCTCCAGCACCATTTATTTAAAAGGCTGTCTTTTTTTCAGGTGTATACTTTGATTAATCTTCTTAATTTGGATTGCATTACTCCTTTGGTCAATTTGGCTAAGAGTTGGTCAGTTTTATTCTTTCCCAACAAGAAACTCAGCTGCTGAATTTTCTGTGTTTTTCTTTGGAGCAGTGGCCCTGGATTGCTGAGCCATTCACATTTGCTGATGACTTTCTAGTCTCCTGCAGTTGGTGTTCCCATGGTGCCTGGGTCAGATCCCTGTCTGCCATGGACTGTAGTAGGAGAGGAGGGTTGTGAGCATTGATAGTCTCTCAACTGCAGATTCGTGCCCCTCCTTTGTCTTCCCTGAGCTCTGCGGAGACAGGTCCACCTGTTCTGGCTTCCCACGCAGCTGCAACGCTGCTGAATGCTGGTTCCTTACAGCGCTTTCCTCTGTGGTCACAAACACAAGCTAAAGTTGCTGTGACCAAAGTGAAAAGCCCAAACTTAGTATAGCATTTATTATGGTTTATTTCCTAAACCAAATGGGCGAGATGCCACAGTCATTAAGAGCACCAGAGGATCAGCGTACAGTTTCGAGCACCCACATCAGGTAGTTCACACATGCCTTTTACTCAGTTCTGAGGAATTCCATGTTCTCTGCCTCCGTGGGCATCTGCATACATATGGTGTACATACACTCATACAGGCACACACACATTATAAAACTTCTAAAAATTTATTCAACATAGTGTTAAGATAATCTGAAAAGTAACATTTAAACTCTGTTATCTATATATCACAAGGAAAAGAATCAGTAGTGACAACAGTTCAATATCATCTAATAATATTATCATAAATAATTATAAAACAGACTCCCAGGTCTCCCCAAAAGAGCTTTGGCACCGTGTTCCCCTTTACTCTCCATATTCCTGTGGTTTCTCGTGCGTCCATACTGACCGTGCTTTCTAGTGGGGCCTTGGATGAAGTCTCGCTGTCCAGCAGGATGCAGCACAGAAGGGTAGACAATAGATCCACAGAAGAGCACTTCAACAGTTCGCATTTGGTGGCCAGCTACTGTTAGCCATCATCGGTAATTGAATTTCTGGAAAGACTGCTTCAGGAAAGGGCTAGTTAGGTGTTGTTAGGTATAGCTTGTCACTATCATTAGAGTTTACTGAGAGACATTAGTTAAGTAAAGGACAACTGTGGCCGTGTGTGCAAACTTCTGAACAAAATTTGCGCATAAATCTTAACTGTTTCGTGTCTGACATTGTTGCAGTACCTGGTGACTTTTTGGGTTTATTTCTCACCAGGTTTAAAACTGAGTGCTCTTGCTATAACTTCTCTCTCTCTCTCCTCGCTCTCTCTCACTCGCTCTCTGACTCTTTCTCTCAAATAGTAGCCTCTAGAGAGATGGCTCACCAGTTAAGAGTAATGGCTGCTCTTCCAGAGGTCCTGAGCTCAGTTCCTGGTGTGCAAATGAACATGCAAACAAAACACCCATATACATAAACTACATAGATAAATAAATCTTTTAAAAAAAGCCCTTTCTGAAAGGTCAGGCAGTGGTCTTGCACATCTTTAATCCCAGCACTTGGGAAGCACAGACAGGCAGATCTCTGTAAGTTCGAGGCCAGCCTGGTCTACAAAGCAGACAGCCAGAGCTATGCAAAGAAACCTGACTTGAAAAAACAAAAAAGTAAGATAAAATAGAATAAAGAAAAAATACAAAAATATTTTTGACATGGAGGAAGTAAACCTTACATTAAGAAATTTCAGAATATTTCAGAGAGGAAATTGGGAACCAGCTAAGCTTTTAAAGAAAAAGTCAAGTATACAAGGACGTCATCTAAAGAATTCCTTGTCTGAGCAAATGGTAGAAGCCAGCCAGATACAATGGCATGTGCCTGTAATTGTAGCTTTGGCATTCAGGAGGCTGAGGCGGCAGGAGCTTAACTTCGAGACTTTCTGAGCTCCATAAAAGTCTACAGTCAGGGTCCGTAGCTCAGCCGGGCCTCCGTGAATACAAAGCAAAAGTTGAGGGTAATAATTTTCCACACACATGACTACCCTCCTCTCTAGTAATGACATTTTTGTTCTTTTCATGCTTTCTGAATAAATTTTTATTCTTTAGAAACTTAAAGGTTTTACATCAAAACATCTGTTCTCCTTCTTTGAAAGAAATGATTAAAAGCGTTAGGGGCGTGGCCATATTACTCTGATTGTACTTTCAGCTGGCAACCTTCTGCTAAGGTGGATATGAATCCAGCGTTCTCCTACCACCTTAATTTCTTGATGGATAACAACATCCACAGTATTTAGAAGTCACTGTCTATAAAAATTGATTACTACACAGACACAGCAGGGCCTAGCCCACGCTGGGAAAGCTCTACCACTGAGCTGTATCCCCAAACTCTGTGTACATTTTGAGGTAGGGTCTCACTAAGTTACCCAGTCTGATCTTGAAGTCACCTTGTTTCCTAGACAAAAATGATACATAATGATTCTCCTGCCTTCTCAGCCTCCCAAGTAGCTGAGATGACAGGCCTGCACCATCAGGCCAGGCTAGAAAAGTAAACATTGAAATAATTGCTGGAACACTTATTTAAATAAACTATGCTAATTCACATTCAATACACTGTATTAAATAAAATTATTTAAATTATTATATAAAATTCCCTTTAGAATACATAATATAAAGAAGCTAAAGTACAAATGAATTTTGTTCTGAGATAGGTCTCATCCCCAAGATATCTCATTATAGATATGCAAATACTCAAAAATATATAATATAAATACTAATAAATATATTTATCTATTACATAGAAAATATAATAAATTTAAAAAGGAATCAAAATAAGAAGCATTTTGGTCCTGGGTGTTTTAGACAGTAGATACTCAGTTTCATAATTTCCTTACTGTGGTTTGCTCTCTTTAATCTCAGTAACACTCTGTCTTTAGATTAAAGCCAATTTTTTAAAATTTTCTTTACTTTGATAACATAGATATCGTATTGAAGGCGTAATTCGAGAGTCAACAGCTAAGGTCTCCAATTTCCTCTACCAACCTGAAAACAGAATTACATGGGATAAATCATTGAAAGGATACAATGTGATACACAAGATTGATTCGGTAATGAACTATTTAATAGTAAATAATGTCTACTGTATTACTATATTTTTAACTAGTGTGAATTATTAAGTTTATGTCTTAGAGATCTGAATTCGCTGTTTTTAATTACAGTGTGGGGGCTGAACCCAGGGCCACTTGCATGCCAAGCAAACACGGCATCACTGAACGTGTGTTCCACTACTTACATTAAAATTTCGTTTGAGATCAGATCTGACTTACTTGCCCAGGCTGCTCTCCACCTCTGTTTTTTCGAGTGATAGAATTATAAGCATGAACCACTACACCTAGCTAAAATGTTATAAAAGGCTTAAAATAGCTATTTTTATTAGTCAGGAGTTTAATTCCAATTAGCTTTGTACTGTTTGTAAATAATTATCACATTTCTAATCTGCCAGTCTCTTGTTGATATGTACTTTTTGTTATATGGGGATTAAACTTAGCTATTCACCTGTATTATAAGGAAACGAATTTAAACATGTCTTGTTGATGGGGAGAGAGCATGGGTCATACATGGGAGTGCAGGTGCTCGGAGGCCAGAGGCCTAGAGTCCCCGTGGAGCTGCAGTTACTACTGGCTGTAAGCTCTCTCGTGTGGATTCTAGGCACCAAATGCTAGTCCCCTAAAAGGACAAGATGTGCTGTTATCCTCTGAGCCATCTCTCCAGCCATGGGTTTTGGGGTTTTGTTGCAGTGTTTTGGTTTCTAAGAAACGCACATGTTCTCAGTGCCTACACTGCCTATACTGGAACTGCAGATTCTCCTGTCATCAGTAATACAACTACAGGTGTCCTGGCAGAATTTAAAAAAACAGGTATACTGTGGATCTTCACCATAGGGACTGACAAAAAAACTGATAAAGTAGGTACTATTGAAAATCAAAGACCAGGACTAGTGAGTTAGCATGAAGAAACATTCTGTCCTTAAGGGAAGCTCCATTAAGATAGGAAGGAAGCAACTCAAAATAGCTTCAGGAAGTCCCTGAAACTGACCAAGTTTCATAGGCTCCTCCCTCTTCCCGAGTTTGTGAGTAGTAAAGGCTGCTGAGAGTCACTCAGACAAGCCAAGCAACCAGAAAAAAGCAGAGAACTGCCCAGCTGCTTAGAAGAAACAGGCCATCTGAGCCAACTGGAATGGACACTCTCAGACCCTGAACTGCCTGCAGGAAGTACAGTGAGCTCCAGGTTTCTGGCTTTTATGAACTGTTCTATAGAGATATTTTACTTGTATTTTAATAAATAAAGCTTAAATATATAAAGCCTAAAGATCAGAGAAAAACAGCCACACTGGTCAGCCTTACAGACCAGGCAGTGGTGACACACACCTTTAATCCCAATAGACACACTAGTTTGCCATAGAAACCAGGTGGTAGTGGTGCATGCCTTTCATCCCAGCACTAGAGAGGACTATAAGACGGGAGGAGACAGTTCTCAGACACAGTCTCATTCTAAGGTTTCCAGGAGGCAGGATCGCCATTTCAGACTGAGGTAAGAGCCAGTGGCTGGCTATTTTGCTTTTCTGACCTTCACATTGAACTCCGTTATCTGTCTCTGGGTTTTTATTAATTGTGCCACAGTGTTCCCCATGCTAGGGTGGGCTTTGTAATGCAGCTGTCTTTGAGTAAGTAACTCCCACTAATATTAATATAAATACCCCTAATAGAATTCGTTGGTTCACCAAGTTGGATTTTGGTGTATCTTTACATTGCTCTCTCATGAACTCCCATCCTGGAATGAGCAATCCAGGCCAACAGAGAGTTGAAATCACTGGAGAGATAAGTAGTGATAAGACTCCTTTCAGTGAGCTGGCTGTAGGACTCCGGGAGGTCTCATGTGCAGGCCCAGAGTTGGAGGAATTTGCAACTAAGCCGTTCTAAATCCAGCTTCACCAGTGGTTTCAAACACTGGTCATTAATTTTAGGTCTTATGCCATAACGTGTGAGATCAATGTATGTTTCAGAATATTTACCAACCCCACAGAGGAACAAAATAGTGCTGTACAGAAATCAGAAGACCGGTTGGGTGGTGATGGCACACGCCTTTAATCCCAGCACTTGGGAGGCCCAGGCAGGTGAATCTCTGTGAGCTTGAGGCCAGCCTGGTCTACATAGTGAGTTCCAGGACAGCCAGAGCTACACAGTGAAACCCTGTCTCAATTTAAAAAGGGGGGGGGGTGGAAGGGAAAGAAGGAAGGAAGGAAGGAAGGAAGGAAGGAAGGAAGGAAGGAAGGAAGGAAGGAAGGAAGGAAGAAGGAAGGAAGGAAGATGGGTCATAAGACCTTGGCTCTAGTTCTGAACAGCTTTCTAGCCATACATAGGATTTCATCTGTGGGCCATGTCTTTTCATATACAAATAGCACAAATGTTCTTTGAATTCCTTGCGGAATGTTGTGCACGTGTAATTGTGACTCAGTGTTCTCTAACACTAAAATTGCAGGCTGATATGGTGAGACCGCCTTAACACTTCATCTTAAACCTTTTTTTTTTCCTAAAGGTAGGCTAAACATACATGATGAAGTTCTCGGGGAACAATAAACCACTAACATTAAGTAACTTTTGCCATCTTTATGGTTTGATTTGTTACAGGACACATTTATATGCCATGCCATGACACAAAGTTTTGCCATGGGCTCAATTTCCCCTAGAGACTTTGTCGACGTAGTCTGCATCAAGCACTATGAAGGGAACATCGACATTATCAGTAGTAAGTTGAAACACTTGCCCATGTTTTAGAATTACTGTGTGTCGTTAAAAATGTTTTGCCTTTGTTGGTACTAATGGTTTAGAAGAAACTGTAGTTCTAATTCTTTTTATGTTTGTTTGTTTTTTGTTTGGTTGATGCAACCAAAAAGCTTGTGTCGTGTACACAGGCGAGGTATTTTATCTAACCCAAGAGGTGCTACGTAGATGAGTTGTTCCTGGACTTTTGCAGTGTGAACTGAGGAATCAATACAGACATAGACTGTAGCTAAAATTTCAATGCATGCATTTTTAATCCTATGAAACAAAACTGGCTTTTTTATATATAATTTTATACTTGTTTAAAATGGGCATATATAATAATTGTTACACTACTGAGTATAAAATATCAAAATACTGAATATTGTTGGGTGGGTCTTTCCTTAAATGTGCCTATATCTCTTCTAGGGGATGCAAGTTTTAATATAGCCCTACTCTGCTCTGCAATAACGTGACTATGAAATATAAATGTAATTTGCTAATTTGTATTACTGGCACAAAACCTTTTCACAACACAAGGGTGTGAACTCTGCAAGCTTAAGATCATACACGATGAAATTTACTTAGCCAGACAGTGGTGGCACACACCTTTAATCCCAGCACTCAGGAAACCGAGGCAGGCAGATCTCCATGAGTTCACAGCCAGCCTAGTCTATTCAGCGAGTTCTAGGACAGGTTCCAAAGCTCCACAGAGAAACCGTGACTTAGGGAGGGAAGGGAGGGAGGGACGAGAGAGAGAGAGAGAGAGGAGCAAGAGAGAGGAGAGAGGAGAGACAGAACAAACGTTGGCAAAGTAGCAGCAAAGATCCCAATTTTCCTCTTGAATTTGATTTAATCCTGTAATTTCTGTAAGGACCTTTCCTCTCCTGTAAGATCCTCAGGAATAGACACTGAAGCTTTGTTATCACTTCCCAACACTTAAAATGGGATGACTCCAGTAGTCTGTTTCACAAACAAAACTTCTCATCCCTCTGACTCAAAGCCAACTTTTCAGATTTTATAGCAGATCATTAAAGATGGAGGTCCTCAGTGTATACATAGTTTAATTATTGGTTTCAAAGTTTTAGCAGATAAAATGTTTTCACTACCTACTATATGAAATTTTACCTTTTCTAGACTTAGGTCTGTAATTTTCCATGTCTTGAAAATAAGTCATTTCTAGCCTCTGTTGATAGAGGGCAGGGAAAACAACAGCTACAGTTTAGCTCTGTGTCGTGGTGCTGTCATAGCCACATGAGGCCCTAGGCTCCATCCCAGCATAGCAGAGTAAGAAGATAATTTTAAAAACGCATGGTGGAGCATGCTTTTAACCTCAGCACTTAGGAGGCAGAGGCAGGTGAAGCTCTATGAATTTGAGACTACCCTTGTGTACACAGTGAATTCCTAGCCATATAGAGACTACACATTGACCCTGTTTCAAACAATAATAAATAGATAAAGCAGTGTATAGGTGTAAACTAGTGACTAGGAATATCCATTCACTTTGTGCAGCAGCAAAGCAAACATTTCACAAAACATTTCCACTGAATACATGTTCAGTGACTGGCCAGCTTTCTTCATAGTCCTTTAAAGCTTTTCTCTGTGCCTTGCTTGGGGCTACATAGTTTGTCTGTAGAGTCTCACTAAGGTTACAACTCAAGTTTCCAGATACCGAGCATAAAAAATATTGGTTTACCTGAATAATAAGCTCCTGAACTTAAAGCTCTAGTCTTTTAGGTCTTCAAAATAAATGCTCATTGCCGCAGTACCTGCCTCACCAGAGACTCATACTGCTTGGAAAATGGTAGCAGATTTCACAAAAGAGAAGAACGACAAGCATAGCTCCATGTTTTAAGTGGAAAATCTTTGTGTCACTCTGGCATCCCGTCCTCCCAGTGTAATGGGCTCTGTTCAGAGAGCGATCCATAAATGGGAAGTCAACGGCCACGCCGCCCGCTCCTCTGCCCGAGCTGCGCTTGGCATTGTGTGCGAACTTGTGAAAACAACTCATGACAGTCCTGTGCTCTGGCTGCAGCAAAAGTTATATATTTTTAAACTATTTAAACATAAGTAATCACCATAAATTTATTCTGAATCACTTCCCTCTTTTCAATACAACACGCATATTCTCTGTATAACTAATTACTAAGGCAAATTCTACTAAGTTTTCATTACATTTTGAAATTAGTATATGAGATTCACAGAAGAAAGAACGCATTTGAAGTGTCTGAGTACTTCAGATATTTCATGGAAAATAAAAGTATCAACACAAATCAATGAGCCCCAATAACACAATCTTTTTTATGCTTTGTTCTTTTGTTTCAAACCTCAGAAAGTAACTAAATGATGCTTTTAAAGAGCTTTCGTGCATAAAATATGCCAGCATCTTTAGGGATACTAGTACTACCAATACATGTACACTATAAAACCAGTGTTAGCAATGAAGTCAAATGCTATCACGTATTTTAAAATTACGCTTCTAGAAATAATCTTTGTCTCTGTGAATTGGGTCTCATTTCAGTTTCTTTAATCACAGCTAACAGTGTGGACTTCCCAGGATATCCTCCATCTCCGCATTATATCCGTGGTTATAATCATCCTTCTGGCTATGTATGTTCACCTCTCAAAGAGTAAGTTTTATATGTGTTTACTTTAGCAGGGCTTCTCTCTTCATCTTAGGATTTACTTCAGGATTCCTAGCTCATCAATAGCAATTTGTACCAACATACTGTGTTGGAAGAAAAAAAAACTGCCCCTAAAAGCAACTTTAAAAATAACTTTTTATATTTTTGTCTTAAACATAAGAACAGATAATTTACTATAAAATGTATTTTTAGTCTCTGGGCATAAGAAAATACACAAATATTTTCCCACAGATATATTTCTCCATCATCAATTAAGGGATCTTTTAAAGATATGCATATATGGGCAGCACTAAGTGGACTTAGTCGAGCGTGTGTGTGTGTGTGTGTGTGTGTGTGTGTGTAAAACAATTGAGGAAGAGGTCACAAATTTGATAGGGGGGTGGGGAGAAGGATATAGGAAGAGCTGGATGGGGAGAGGTAGAAATGATGTAGATACAGACTACTGTATATTCATGAATAATTCTAAAACAACATTAAAGTTTAAATTAAAAAATAAAATATGATTCCCTGAAATTACAGTATACATTTATGAGTCATAAATGTTTTATCTTGAGTAAATTATTTACATGGATCACCTGCTTAAAGATATCTACAAAATGAAATATCCAGCAGGAATATTCATATAAAAACTGCCAAAATCAGGAATAAGGTACTGCTGACAGGTGGTCAACCAAAGGACAAAATGGTAATCTAAAATAGATTTAATATAAGCACACTTGCATTGAATTGGAGTATATACATGCATACAAATCACCTCACGAATCCATTATTTTTAAATTTTGCTGTTATTATTAAATCACAATATTGACATATACATATAAAGTGAACATAAAAATTTTGATGGCAAAATATAAATTCATAATAAGAGACAATGTATTTGTAGTTTTAGTACTGTATTCCTTAATGCTTTTTCTACTGAAAATCTATTTTAAACCTAAGTGGACAGAGTTAATACCGCACATAGTCAGAACAGGAACAATAACGTGGAGCCTTCCACTTCTTGGTCAGTTTTAAATTTGTGACCAATATCTTATGCTCCCAGAAGAACAAAATTAATAAACTGCTGCCCCCAATGAATGAGGAGAATTGACGTTTGGCAGAATCTCTGGTGGTCTAGCTAACGTGTGTAGGGTTAGACTCTGCCCCCATCCCGGGGGCAATCTTAGTCAACGTTCTCACAGAACGGAAAAAGAAACTATGGTTCTTCGTCTTTTCTTCCTATGCAGTCTAATGCTGTAGACAGGGCATTTGGAATCGAGCTGTGCAGAACACTTGTCCAACACTGTCCATCTGAATCACTCGCACAAACAGCAGATGTGTGTGATCCCATAGTCAACTCCAGTCAAGCTTCGGGGCTGACAGAAATCATCTAAACTCTTTGTAGGGAGATGCGGATGTAGAAGTGGTGAACTCCTGTGATCACTGACTGCAGTCTTAAAATAGTACTGTGAAATTCTGCCTCCATATTTTTAAGTTGACATAGAATTTTACATAAAGAGAAGGTGAACATTCTAAAATATCCTAAATATTGCTATATTTACATAGATCTGTACCGTATAAATTAACCTATATGCCATAACCACTGGAGTCCACCATTGCCCGGCTCCTATCATAAAGCCTTCCCTGCTGTGCTGGTTAACGCCTTTGATCGCCACTTTTCCCCTTGAATTTGCATTTAGAATATTTCCTTTCACATGGTAATTTGCTAATAGAATACTTGTATAGCTTTGAATTTTTTCAAATCACCTTATATATTTTTTTATAAAACATAGCATGATTTAAAAGTTGTCAAGTGTGTTTTCTGTGACCATACTATCTAGGATTAAAACTGCATGTGTGTAGCTGGGCGTGGGCGTTTAAGCCTGTAGCCCTAGAACCTACAGTGAAAGCAGGAGGATTGCCATGATGAGTTCAAGGCCAGGCTGAGATGCAAGGCCAAACTCTGTCTCAGAGAACGGGGAAATTAATAAAAGTAATTATATAACTATAAACATGATGTTGGCTTGGCCAACTTCTATATGATGGTTTTCATTTTATCTTGTTATGTTTTATTTTGTTATGTTTTGTTGTTACCTTCTAGAAACCTGTTCTTTCCTAATGAGAGACAGAAAGGGAGTAGATCTGGAGAGGAGGAAAAGTAGGGAGGGCTGGGAGGAGGAGAGGGAGGGGAAACTGCATTCAGATTATATTATATGCGAAAATAATCTGTTTAATAAAAGGGAAAATATAAATATATCTCAGTGAAAACTACACATATATGCAGGAACAAATGTATATAATTTTCATTTCACTGTTTTTCATTTTAATAGAGGCAGATATTGTATTTCTTATTACATAAACAATTTACATGTATAAAGGTGCTACATAAAGTTTAAAAATACTACATAAACAGGAGTAGAGCAGATGTTCAGAGAAAAGAAAAGGCGTGCATTTTGAGGACTGAATAAATAGCAAAAGAAAGGGTACTACAGCTAAGGTTTTAATATACATTCTGACTACTTAATATTTTAAATAGAATTTTTATTTTATAAGGATGTGACCTCAGGTCCCTGTCCCTTTCCCTTTAGGTTAGCTGTCTTGTCATATGCAAGATAGAAAGAATCAGAGAATAAACTTGAGACTTCTGCTCTCTCTAAACTTGTCACTTCATAAGGTCAAGTTATGAATGCTTTATCTTTTGTAACTCTGTTTGTTTACAGAAACCCAGCATATTCCAAGCTAGTGATTTTTGTCCAGACAGAAATGAGAGGAAAGCTGCTTCCATCGATAATCGAAAAATCTATGCCTTCCAACTTAGTGAGCTTCTTCCTCAATGCAAAAGATGGTATAAAGGCACATAAAATTCCATCCATACACGGACGTCACAATGGGCACCCATCAGTTACACCCATCAGTAAATAAAGCCATCTGCCATTAAACCAAAGAGATTTCCCACCGCATGAACTGCTGGCATGTGTAGTCTGTTACTGCAGGTTCCTTCTAAGTCAATATGCACACATCTGTCGTACATCTCTAGACATCAGTTTCGTACAGGGTTCTTGAAACATTTTGTCAAAATAAGAACTTCATTTTACAAGAAAACCCCATTAAATACAGTTTTTCATCTCACATGACATTAAATAATGTGCTATTAATACACTTTGCCCACCTGATTATGCTCCATATTCAGATCATAAACAAACACATACAGGCTGGGCAATGGTGGCACACACCTTTAATCCCACACTCAAGAGGCAGAGGCAGGCAGATAGCTCTGAGTTGGAGGCTAAACTGGTCTACAGAGCGAGTTCCAGGACAGCCAGAGCTGTTACACAGAGAAACCCCGCCTTGGAATAACAAAAACAAAAACAAGCAAAAAAAAATACAGTCAGCAGCCAGCATTAATTAGAAATTAATTAAGTATTTATCTGGGGATGGTGGCAAGCACCTGTAACCCTGGCACTGGGGAGACTGAGATGGGCTAGCACAATGAGACCAGCCTGAGCTACACAGAAAGGCCTGATCTCAAAAATAAATGAAAATATATTTTAAATTACTTTTCCTTTACTTACTGCTTAATTGAAAATTATGGAGGTTTGAACATAAGAATTGAAAAGAACCCCATTAGGGAGCTCAGAGTGCATCTTAATGGCAGAATAATTGCCTAACACTTAATGATCCTGGATGCCCCTGGATTCCATCGTTGGCACCGGAAAACAGTAAGCGTTCCGTTCCAGTACATGACCAGTGATGCTTACCTGAGCCTCCGTTTCCACTGGGGATCAACAAGGTTGAGAGCCACAGAGCTAGGACCATTCTGTTTCCGTGTCCTTCGTCCTGTGGTGTCATCTGGAGAGACAAGCTCACGCTCCCACTGCAAACGGGACATGTATACACAAATCATTGGCCACTTCCAAGAAGGTATCATCAGCAAGGGCCAGGGTAGAGACCCTTGTTTTTCCGAGACAGGGTTTCTCTGTAGCTTTGGAGCCTGTCCTGGAACTCGCTCTTGTAGACCAGGCTGGCCTCGAACTCAGAGATCCACCTGCCTCTGCCTCCCAAGTGCTGGGATTAAAGGTTTGCCCTGCCACTGCCTGGCAATGCTACCTTCTTAAGGGCCCATCTGACAAAGAACTGTCCCCTAAAATACACAGGAAGCTTTCCAAATAGGGACTATAAAAGCAATTGAGTTAAAAACACTGAGAAAGATATGTGATTGAAAACAAACTCAAATATATATATATATATTCCACAACATTAGCCACTAGGTAAATTCAAGTAACATTCAAACTGAGGTGTCAGCACACTTAGCAGCATGGCAGGAAACCTTAAAAGTAACAATAGAATCAAGTGTTGGCACACGTTCAAAAAATGCCAACACCCTTATTTCTTTTTGAGTTTTTAAAATATTATTTTTGATAATTCCAAACATAAGTACAACATTTACATAATTACATAATTTCTATTTCCACATTCCCCTTCCAATTCCTCCCATGTCTCCCAACTGCCTTTTCATTTTTAATTACTATTGTTGATTATGTATATTATATATGTATAATGATATGTATATGTAAATACAATTGGTGAGAGCATTTAGTGTTGCTCATACATGGGGTTGGATAATCTATTAGGGTGCCTGTCTCTAGAGAACACTGATTCTCCCTCTCTTAGTAACTATTAATTGCATACTACTCTTCATCTGAAGGTGATGATATAAATCTTTTGTGAGATTTCCCCCACAACTGTGGGATGTTAACTAATTGTGGAGGTCTTGTTTAGGTGACGATATTATTAAGATTTTGTGACTACAGTTCTCTGCCATAATGGAAGACATTAGCTCCTAGAACACATGCGGGCCTTCTGGTTCTGAGAATCTTTCCAGCCCTTCTTCTGACTCGTTCCCTAAAGCTTATGCGTAAGTTTCGCTGTCTTAGTTGGAGGTGGGCACCCCACAGCCAGTTCTCTGCTTTGACCAGTAAAGTGTCTGTCCTAGTTGTGCTCTACTGAAACAGAAGCTTCTTTGATGAGGATCAAGAGCTACATTTGTCTGTAGAAATAATTATAGGTATTTAGAATGTAGTTGGAAATTCTATTCGTATAGGAAATTGGCAGCAGTAAGTTTTCTTCTTGGTTCCATAATATCGCCAATCACAGTTAGTTGACTAAGTTTATACTCCAGACACAAAATCCCTCTTAGAAGAGTGGCCTGAAGTCCAGTTAGGACCAACACCCTAACTGTTTCATCCAGCTGTCTGGGTACTCGGTACTCTTCCAAGAGTTTAGTTTCTTTTTTAAAATTCCCCCCCCCCGCAAAAAAAAAGCCAGGCGGTGGTGGCGCACGCCTTTAATCCCAGCACTCGGGAGGCAGAGGCAGGCAGATCTCTGAGTTCGAGGCCAGCCTGGTCTACAAGAACTAGTTCCAGGACAGGCTCTAGAAACTACAGGGAAACCCTGTCTCAAAAACCCAAAAAAAAAAAAAAAAAAGATTTAAAATTCATTTTCTGGTTTTTCCTGTAACTTGAGCTTTTGTTTTGGGATTTGCTTGGTGTTAGATCGTTGAATGTTTGAATTATTTAATATTTTTGCTCACCCTTGGTCTTCCAGAGAAACTTGCACTCTCCAGGGGTACCAGGTTATTGCTAACGGCCCAGGAGATGAGGGATATGGAGCATCGGTGGGATGCTGGGCTCACTGGACTGATTGACACACAGTCTCCTTCCTGAGCACACAGTCTCCATTTCTTCCTTCAGATGGTTAGAAGAAGAGAGTGTACTATTCCACGGGCTCTCGTTCCCAAAGCCACCCTCACCCTTCATCAGCTCAAGGCTGGTCCACTGAAGAAGCAACCACCAGGACCTCTCAGCCTCCAACCAGATGCATCAGACTGAATCTTCAGACTGAAAAGAAAGACAAACATGCCAATGGGGATGAACAAACCACCTGCAATAATAGTTAAAAAAGGGAGGAATAAGGAAGCACCAAATACTACATCAACAAAATCAGAGGCAATGATACACACATTTTTCAACAACTCTTCAGTGGTCTCGATTTTGCAGTCAAAAGGCATATATACTAGTATACTGGATGAAATATGGGATCTTTTTGTTATTCTGAGGACACTCAAAATGGGGGAGTCCCTGAATTAAATGCCATAATAGACCAAGTAAACTTAAAGATATCTTCAAAGCATTTCATACAAATACTTGAGAATATGCAGCTCCTGAAACTCTCTAAACACACACACACACACACATCTACGTAGAGCAAATCTTAGCATGTATGAAAAGTGAGTAATTCCTTGTATTCTGTCTGAGCACAGTGGAATAAACCACAGGCAAACTAGAACCTTTAGAGAGTCAAGATTAAACAGCACAGAGCTGAATGAGGAAATCAAGAGGAGCATTACACTCTGCTGTGCTGCCTCCAGAGCATGGGGGGGTGGGGGGGGGGGGAGTCTTCACACCGGCCATCACAGTCAGAGACACCTCGAATGCTTTTCCTGTCTGAGCTCGGATTTTCGGTGATTGCACATTCAGAAGCCTTTCACTGTTGCCAAATTAGTGAGGCCGTCAGTCGTGTGACTCCGTGTGGACTGGAACCCACAGTTTAAGGTTGGGTGGGGAGGATCTGTGAGGAGATAAGGAAAGGGAAGCTATACCCAGAATACAACATATGGAAAAAATTCAACCAAAAAGTGAAAGGAGGAAGAGGAGAAGGAGACGACAACCATGACGACCGACACTTCAGCAAAAAATCCGGGGAAAGGAGACTCATAAAAGCAAACAAAACTTTGATTCATTAATCCTATGCAGTTAAACGCCACCAGGGGGCGCGCTTCACTGCTTGTAGATAGCTTAGGCCCAAACCTAAGGTTCCAAGGAACCACCAGCAGCTTCCTCAACATTATTACAACTTTTACTAACAATTTCCTCAAACCCTTCTTACTCACAGAAGTCAAAATATATTTTGTATTTTCGTGGGGCAGCCCAGCATTTCTAGATACCAACCTTTGTGCGGTTACTTTCAAATATTCATAAAAACTTTGTTCCATTATAAAATGAACCATATAATGCATTTTGTGAATATTTTGATATTAACTATTAATTCTAATCCTTTGAAAGCTCTTATTTTTTACATAAAATTATTTTACATTCATCATTTCAATATTTTCCAATAAAAATTGTTTCTAGTGTGGTGGAATCTAATGAGAAGTGAGTACTCACCAAATATTAATCACCATATACTAAAGTACCGAATGGACATCATCATTTGCCAGTGAGACTGGAATCATTGAGAAGACATCGTGGGAAGCGGCAGACGATTGCACACACAGTTTCCCAGGATACCACTAACAATGCTGAAGTAGGATTACTCAGCCATCCAAAACTGAATACCGAACTTAGTCGAACACCAAGGCTAAAACATGTATCTCAGTAAACAGGGACACTGCAAGTATGTGCCTCTAAATTCTTTTCATTGCGAGGGTAAAGTGTAATCATCAAATCAAATGACCTAAGGGTGCGGGGGAAAGGAACCCCTACACATCGCTTTTGGTGAGTAAAGGGTTATAGCCACTATGGAGATCAGTATGGAGCTTCTTCAAAACAACAAAAGATAAAACTGCTGTATAATCCAGCAACACTGCCTGTAGGTGTATCCTGGAAGGGCTGTCTGTCAACAGACCACAGAGACAGCTGTCCATCCCTCTTTATTGCTGCACTACACTCACAAGAGCCAGGAAATGGATCCCGCCTATATGTCCAGCAACCGATGAATACAAAAAGAAACATGGTACCTATGCGCAATAGTATTTTATACAGTCATAAAGAACAACAAAATCATGCCATTTACAAGAAAATTGATGTGCCTGGAAATCATTAAGCAAAATGAACAAAGTTCAGACAAATATCACATTTCCTTTGTGTGTGCAAACTACGTTTAAAATTATACATATGCTTGTGTGCATATTTGCATATATGTTGCCAAACAGGAAAGAGACAGGAGAAATCTTTATGAAGAGGGTAACGGAGCACACACGGTAAGAAACAAGTGAACTCACTAGGAGGAAGAAGGGAGTCAGCTTGGGGGGAGCACAAGGAGAGAGGGGTGGGGAACAAGTGGGAACAAGGCAGACTATTATGTCAAGAGGAAATCCTTTAATTTGTATGCTGACATTAAGGAAATAACAGAAATTAACTGATCATGATGGTGGACACCTGTAATCCCAGCACCCAGGAAGAAGCAGCAGGAAGATCTCTTGAGTTCTAAGCCAGACTTGTCTATATACAAAGTTTCAGGACAGTGGGGGCTATGTAGAGACCCGTCTCAAAAAAAAATTATAAGACATTAAAAGTACAAAGGGATAAGGGGAAGGTAGAGAAGAGATTTTCCTTACACTATCAATCTGGCCACGTCTACTTGGCACCCAACTGCAGTAATTTATGCCTTATATAATTATTTGCGGCCTAACCGCTAATGGCCCATGTACCCTACTCAAACGGCCAGTCTGGAGTGTAGCTGTGCTGTGAATTGTACCTGTTAACAAAACAAGATGCCCAGATATGGGACTCACACAATTGTCTCACAAGATATGACTCAGTAATAGCCCCCTTAATTTAAAATAAAAACTACTCGTTCTCGACTGTGGTCTGTAACCAAACCAAATGTCTTTTTTTTCTGTCTCACCTGGTCTCACTGGACCAGTTTCTCTCCCACCCGTCGGTTCCTGCAGTGGCTTATGAAATAATCACTCAGAGGCTAATATTAGTTATAATTGCTTGGCTGATGGCTTACACTTATTAATGGCTAGTTCTCACTTATAAATTAACTCATTTTTTAATAATCTGTGTACTGCCACATTGCCAAGGAGTTTACCTTAGGTGTTCTGGCATCCTGTTCTGTCAGTGGCTTGCTGGCATCTCTCTTCTTGGGTGGCTGGCTCACATTTCTCCAGACCCCACCCTTCTCCTGTATCTGTTGGAGTTTCCCATCTAGCTTTGTTCTGTTTTTCCATAGACCAAAGCAGCTTTAGTTACCAACCAATGGGAACAACACATATTTACAGTGTACAGAAGGACATCCCATCTCAGATGCCCCCTCTCTGGTCCTCTTGACTATGCTAAGCCCCTCCCTGTTCCACTTGATTGTACTAGGCCCTCTCTGGTCCTCGGGGAGGCCCATCACCACCTTGCAAGTGTCTTTTAGAAAAGTCTGTCTTTTCGTGTCCTAGAATAGTCAGACTTCCTGATTGCACATGTCGCTGGCCTTCCAGATGCCCTTTGCCACAGCAAATATCTAGTTTGGAGATTAAATAACTAGCAGGCTTGAATTAATGTGTTCTGATTTTGTGATATTTGGAAAGTGGAAGCAGAGATTTGTCATTTTTACAAGTTTGTCTTAGGGTTTCCATTGCTGTGAAGACACACCATGACCATGACAGCTCTTAGAAAACATCTAATTGGTGTGGCTCACCTACAGTCTCAGAGATTCAGTCCATGATCATCATGGTGGGGAGCATGGTGACATTCAGGCAAATATAGTGCTGGTGAAGTAGCTAGAGTCCTATATCTTGGAGGCAACAGGAAGTCAACTGAGGCACTGGGCAGTATCCTGAGCATAGGATGCCTCAAAGTCCACCCCACAGTGACACACTTTTTCCAACAAGGCCATACCTACTCCAATAAGTCACACCTCCTAATAGTGCCACTCCTTATGAGATTATGGGGCCCAGTTACATTCACAATACCACACTCCACTCCCTGGCTCCTGTAAGTTTGTAACAATATTATAATACAGAATGCATTTAGTTCAACTTCAAAAATTCCCCATAGTCTATCAGTCTCAACAATGTTTTAAAGTGCAATATTCAAAGTCTCTTCTGAGATCCATGGACTCTCTTAACTATAATCTGTTGGAGAAAATTATTTTAAGGTGTAAAGATGTGTTGGTTTTGTTTATGCTGATTTTGCTCAACTCTGTGAAGCTGTGATTCTTTCTCTGTCTAAAACATCTGAGGGTCTAATAAAGAGCTGAACAGCCAATAGTGAGGCAGGAGATAGGGTAGGCAGGGCTGGCTGGCAGAGAGAACAAATAGGAGGAGAAATCTGAGAAGAAGGAGCAAGAGAGCAAGGGGAGGAGGACATCAGGGGCCAGCAACCCAGTCATCCAGACACAGACTAAGAATGAAAGTAAGATACACAGAAGAAAAGGAAAGGGCCAGAGGCAAAAGGTAGTCAGGATAATTTAAGAAAAGCTGGCAAGAAACAAGCCAACCCTAGACCAAGTGTTTATAAGAAAGAATAAGACTCCGTGTATATTATTGATTTGGGGCGTCCCCAAACAGCAAAAGAGCAAACAGTAAAATAAACAACCGACTACAATAACCACCTGCAAAAACCAAAATCGAAAAGGCAGATCATATATTTCCAACGTATAATGGCACAGGATTTACATTACCATTCCAAAATGCAGGGAAGGGAGCACAGCAAGGAAATACTGGGCCAAAGCAAGACAAAAACCAGCTGGGCAAGCTCAAAACTCTGCATCTCCATGTCAAAATGCTCTCCAGATCTCCAACTCTATTCAGTTTGTTGACTGCAACACATTCCTTTCTCTTGGCCTGGTTCCACTCCCTGTCAGCAGCTCTCCTTGACAGGCATCCCATAGGTTATCTGGAATCCCTAACGCCTTTGGTTCTCCAAGGCAATCCAGGCTTTGATTTCACAGCTTCACACAATGACCTTTTTGGGCCTCCAGTCAGGGAAACCCTGACACTTGACTGGCATTCCATAGGCACAGAGGCAGTTCCATAACCCATTTCTTCTTAACTCAAAAGCCAAAACTATGTGGACAAAGCTGCTGAGTTCTCTTTACTGGAGCTGGAAGGGAGCCCCCTTGTTCAATAACGTCTTCTCCAGCTTTCTGTCCTTCACTGCCTAAGCTCTAAACCAAGCTGGCCTCAAACTCAGAGATCTGCCAGCCTCTGCCTTCCAAGTGCTGGGATTAAAGGTGTGCGCCACTCACTACACCTGGCTCTATGCTTTTCTTCCTTTTCACAAATTAGAAACTTAACTGGGTGGGATCCTGCCCTAAGGTCACCACTCCCTTTATCCCCATTTCTTAATCTGTTTATCTCCTTGAACAAAGAATTTAGCTCCGTTCAGCTTTTCTGGTGCTCTTTTTCTCCTCAAATATTTTACTTTACTCAGCTTGCTCCTTTTCATTATAAATCCTCGTCGGAGTTAACACTAATAACCACATAACAGAGTCTATACAAGGCTGTTTTGAGATTTCCTCTGCCAACAGAATTAGTGCAAAATTTTTACTTTTGCCTCAGGTGGACTCTTGGGACGAGAGCAAAAAGCAGCCACTTTCTTCACCAAAATATCACAAGGCCAGTTTCTAGGCCACATAGCAACATCCGCTCCTCTGAAACCTCTTAATCCCCAGTTCTTCAGATCACATTCAGCCCACTGTCTTCCACGTGCCTACTAGGCTGACCCATTAAGCAGTGCTTAAAGCTTTCCTCTGCTTTCCTAACCCAAATTCCCAAAGTTCATATTAATCCAAATAAAAACGTGGTCAGGCCTATCACAGCACTGTCCCAGTCCCTGGTACCAGCTTCTGTCTTAGTTAGGGTTTCTATGGCTGGGAACAGACATTGTAACTCTTAAGAAGGAAAACCAGCTGAAACGCTATAGTACATGAATTGAGCAATATAGGAAATCAATCACATACCAATAAGAAAAAGAAACCCTTCCAAACATTAGTGTAAATGTGAAGAATACCAAAGAAAAAAATAATCTTAAAAGAAAACAGAAATAAGAGATAATCTATAGTGGTATATTATTTGTGTTTTAATAAATAAAGCTTGTCTGTAGATCAGAGGGCAAAGCAGTCATACTAGTCAGCCATACAGGCCAGGGACCGGTGGCACACACCTTTAATCCCAGGACTCAGGAGGCAGAGGGATCTCTGTGAGTTCAAGGCCACCCTGGGCTACACAAGAGAAACAGGGCTCCAAGGACTGGGATCTCATGCCTTTAATCCCAGCACTAGGGATGTGGAGACAGGAGTGATTTGGTTGGGCAGAGAGAGGAGTATAAGGGGGAAGAGTCAGGAATTCAGTGGAGTGTGGGGTGTGGAGTCTTCAGGATTCGAGACAGGATCTCATCTATTTTCGGTCTGAGGTAGAGGTAAAAGCCAGTGGCTAGCTGCTTTGCTTTTCTGATCTTCAGGTTGGACCCAATATCTTGTCTCTGGATTTTTATTATTCACGCTACAATAATCTAAACAGTGGATTGACGTTCTTGGGAAAACCATAGTGAAAGTCCTGCAGACTACCTGATTTTAACTATCTAGAATATCAACATTAAAATTGAGAGCCAAAAATGTCTTGGATTATTTTAGGCCTTTAATAGCCAATTACCTAGCTTTTGTGACTAACAAATCTCATGTCTAATGAATGTCTCCCGATATATTCCTAAACTCAGCAGGCCTCTAATCCAATCAAAAGGCAAAGAATGTTGCAGTTTCTGAAACCAAGAGATCTCCCCAGCTTTGGAGTCAATTAAGTTAATGAGCTCATCAAGTCATTCCTAAATATACTGGTTTGTGAGTTTCTTTGTTCTGTGACTACAAGAGTTCATATAGCCACTTCCACACTGGAACAGGTCACTCACGGTGTCTTGAATCTGTTCCGAGCCAGGGTTACTCATGCTTCATTTACAATACATTTTTTTTTTAGATTTTGTGTGCATGTCTGTGAGTACATGGGCATGTGTTTTCAAGGTATATTATCTGTGCAAGGAGGCCACAAGAGGTCATCAAGTGCCTCTATCACTAGGCAGGGTCTCTCCTTGACTCCTTGACACCCCCCCCCCCAAACTCAATACTTCTCAACTAGGCAAGAAGGCAGCAAGCCCCAGCAAGCTTCCTGTCTCTGCAGTATGTTAGAAGCTGGGGTTAAGATGTGAACAGGGATCCCGACTGTGGTGGTTTGAGTTAGAAATGCCTCCGATGGGCTCGGGCATTGAACACTTAGCCACCAGCTGGTGCCACTGTTTGAGAATGTTAAGGAGGCATGACCTGGCTGCTGGAATTATGTCACTGGGAGCAGGCTTTTAGAGTTCATAGCCTCACCTCACTTGTGATTCTGTTTGCATTTGAAGTTGTGGTCTCTCTGCTTCCTGCCCCCATCTCCACGCCTCCCCATCGTATGGAATCATACCCCTCTAGACCTTGTGTGTTAGTCAACTACCTACCCCAGCATGCCAAGTCAAAAATAAAATGGTGGGCTGGAGCAATGCCTCAGCCACTAGCAACTCTTGTTGCTCATGCAGCCGACCACCTTCACTTCCAGCTCCAGAGCATCGGGCACCCTATTCTGAATCCCACAGGTCCGAGGTTTGCACATAGCACATACACACACATGCCGAAAGACACATACATGCTATTTAATAATCTAGTTTTAAAAAAAGCAACAAATAAAAAATAAATTGGCAAAAAGTGAAGCGCTACTCCTTTGATGAGTTAAGACTGTATTTGTTCTGAATAGTTGCTGGGGAACAACTTTGGATTCTTGAGTACAGATAGGTAAATAGTTTTAGCTAATCTCAAACTACCGGGCACATGCCTGAATTTAGGAGATGAGGACAGATTAGGTAGAGAATGAGACCCACGGGTTGAGAACCACTGTTCTAGACTGTATTTGTAAAAATTATAACTTTTGAAAGGACTCCTCTAAACCAATGCTGACAGACACTTTGGTATTCCAGAAATAGACTTAAAATTTAGGATCCTCAATCATAAATCTAGGTGTTTTTTGTTTTTTTGTTTTTTTTTTTTTTGGTTTTTTGAGACAGGGTTTCTCTGTAGCTTTGAAACCTATCCTGGAACTAGTTCTTGTAGACCAGGTTGGCCTCGAAATCACAGAGATCCACCTGCCTCTGCCTCCCGAGTGCTGGGATTAAAGGCGTGCGCCACAACCGCCTGGCCTATAAATCTAGTTTTTAATTTGGCCAGGAAAGAGGTAAGTAAAATAATCATGGGAGAAAAAGAATACCCATAACTTAGTAATAATCTCTTTGTTTTTGATGTATCTAGTATCATGTCCAAATATACAGGATATGAAAACAACAAAAGATCATCCATCTAGACCCTATAGATCACCTACAAAGAAACAGACTTTGTTAATAGTGTTAACAGGCCCACCCCCTTGCATCCCTAATGTCCATGTTTACCTTAATAATTGAAAATAATGTTCCTTCTGCCACTAGCCTCTACATAGATGTTCTCAACACATGGATGGCTACCCCTTCCCACTATCCTCTACACAGAGGCTCTCAACATGTGGATCATTGCAACCCCTTTGTGCGATGAGAGACTTTCATAGGGGTTACCTAGACCACTGAAAAACACAGATACTTACATTATGATTTATAAATTAGCAAAATTAGTCATGAAGTAGCAACAAAAATAATGTTATGGTTGGGGTCACCATGGCACAAGGGTCACAGTATTAGGCAGGTTGAGAACCACTGGTCTACAACATATAATCCTCTCTCACTTACAATCCCTAAGGTTAACAGGCCACAGTGTTAATTTATTCAGTATTTACTAAATGCATTGTGAATGCATTGTGGTATGTTCTAAATGTGAAAAATCAATAATTGCTATTTTAAAAGCCAATGATGGGGATGGAGAGATGGCTTAGTGGTTAAGAGTGTCTACAGCTCTATCAGAGGACTAGAGTCCAGACTCCAGTTCCAATACTTGGCCGGGCGGTGGTGGCACACGCCTTTAATCCCAGCACTCGGGAGGCAGAGGCAGGCGGATCTCTGTGAGTTCGAGACCAGCCTGGTCTACAAGAGCTAGTTCCAGGACAGGCTCCAAAGCCACAGAGAAACCCTGTCTCGAAAAACCAAAAAAAAAAAAAAAAAAAAAAAAAAAAATACTTGGTAGCTCACAAAGAAACATGCAACTCCAACTTAAGGGGATTACATGCCCCTTTCTGGCTTTCATGAACTCACACATGGACACACACACAATCACACATCATACAAACACACACACACACACACACACACACACACACTGAACACATAAATTCTTCAAAAGTTGATTTGTGCATACAGATGTAGTCTCAAAACCCAGGGCCTGAGGCAGAGGATCACAAAATTGAGGCTGGTCTGGGTTATACAGTAGGACATTATTTCAAAATCAAAAATCAAGCCAACTTTTAAATTATATGTAGTAATCTGGCCAAAAATTTGCTTTTTGAAACTGACACAATTATTTACTATTTGGATGTTATGGACTGACTTTGAGACACAGCACAGTTAATACACACACAAAAACAAAAAAAACAAAAAAACAAATACCATTCTTTCCTATAGCATCGAGATGCTGTGATGAGCCCATAGTTTGCTTACAGGCATAAAACATCTGTCCCACAACCTATGGTAATAGTCTACTGTTGACCATGATATTCCTTTTATTTGAAAATGGTATAAAACAGCTGTAGAAATAACAGGAAGATAGCATTTTTATCACATTATGGATATTTTTCCCTTGATACTAGAAGTTACTTCCTGCATCCATTATTGCTTTGTCTGGAACATCTTACACTAGCATTTCTGCATCATCGAACATTAGTGTTTAATTAAGAAGAGCTTATGGAAAGCTAATCTGAAAATGATGCCTCCCTTGCTTCCTGGGCCTTTTCCTGAGCACGCTCATTTGTGTACAGATTGGAAATCGGCTCCTGTTGTCTTCCACTCCGCCATCAGTTCCCTTTGGACCTCTTCTGGTAGCTCATAGAAAACCTGAGGATCAATGTCAGGCGGGAAAGACATTTTGTCATCAGCGGAATCTTGCTCTCTGTTCTCTCCTAGTCCTTGATGAGACGTAGTGGCAACTGTCTGCCTGGGGCTGTCTGCCGGGCGGTGTTTGCAGAAAAGTTGTTCACTCTGCAAATTTGGAAAGGAATGAAAAACTGAAACAGCAGGATTTGTATTGGAAAAGTGGAATCCTTGAGACTCTCTAGGTCCTTGGCTCATGCGTTCATCTTTTAAGCGATTATCTATATAATAGGAACAATCCTTTCCGCAGGGTGGGTGGGAGGTGCTGGTACTCAAGCCTGATGTTCCTGGCTCACAGGGAGACGCAGCTGATACCTGCTTCCCAGTCAACATAGTATCTCTGGGGCTTAAGGAACCAACTTGCATTTGCTTTGAAGAAAAGAAAGACAATACTCCTCTCGAGGCATGTAGTGGACAGCTTAAACTTCCTTTCCCTTGAAGATTTTCTCCAGATTTCACAGAGAGGATTTCTTCTTGAATGTCTGCTGGAAGTTGCTTAAAGACTTCGTGGTCAACACCCTCAGGAAGTGCCGGGAGGGGAAAGTCACTTGCATCTCTGTCTTTAGAAACACATGGAGCATCTGACGGAGACTCCCCGGTTCTTGAACTCTCAATTCTTCTACCTGGTAGCCGCTCCCAGTTTGCTTCTTTTTCCTTGTAAATGTCGTCGTTGTGGGTGTCTTTCATTTTCTGGAACACAAAGAGAATAGCAGAATTTAGGAGTCTAACACGCCTGAAATATCACTGATGCTGATGCACCCTTCAGCTAGCAACTCACAAGCCACTTCAACCTGCTCAACACCTTCAGTCTTTTGTTGCCAGTGCCAGGTAGCCGTGAGTTACACGACTATGTCGTTTATCACGGTATTCATATTTTCCTTGCTAGTTAGCACTGAGTAGGAGACAAAATATGCAAAAGGAAAAGACCTCAACAATCATGTGGTTCAACAGCCAATTCTATAAACTAAATGATACAATGATGTGTGTGTGTGTACACACTCACGCACGTGTGTGTAGAGTACAAATGGTTTTGTTTATTATGCATACATTTTCTGCCTGCATGTGTCCCTGCAGGCCAGAAGAGGGCACCAAATCTCATGCTACAGATGATTATGAGCCACTATGTGGGCTGGGACTTGAACTGGGGGCCTCTGAAAGAGCAGCCCCTGCTTAAACCTCGGAGCTATCTCTCCGGCCCTCAAATATATTATTTTTTTAAGCATAACAGTACATTTATATAAAACTTAAACAGCCTCAAGTTTGCACAATTTTTCTTAAAATTTTTGCATTTGAATATTCCTTCCAGTTTTATGTACCATAAAATGTCCACACACTCAATTACAGCTGAACAATTATTATACTATTCCAATCTTAATGCAACAGTAATTAATTTCCAGATATGTTTATATTTATAAGACAATTCACAATATTCTTATATTCCTCTGGAAAATGTGTTGACACTTCCTGAACAGAAGCGCCAGACTGCTTGTCTCTTTTATTCTGATGCTTACCCTTGCCTCTTAGATTATGATATATTTCTGGCCAGCGGTCATCCTGTAATAGGAACTACAAACAGGTAAATCATCCAAACAGTGACATGACAAAGAATCTCCAAATAGCACTAAATACAAATGTGCAGGGTGTTTTGAGCCACAGCGGTACAGTAAGGGAATACTCACAAAACTGCGCTTGCCGGAGTAGGTCGTGGTTGACAGGGATGATGTTAAATAGAAATCCATGGGCCCCTTCTTAGCCGCGCTCAGTGCTTTCAGGTTGCAGAAGCACACACTGAGAAGAGTCAGGTGAAACGGCAGCTTCACATTCACCATATTTCGGAAGAGTTTCATAAGGATGTCAACCAGAGGAGTCACTGCATCATAATTTCCTAAGTAGATGTTGAAGGATATAATAAGCAACTGCATCCTAATACAAATTCAAATCATAACAATATTTACATGACTTATATTAAGAAACTAAAATCTAAATTGGGATCATTGGAAATCTGACAATATTTATTAAATGTATTCTACACAATTAGTTTTGTACCCTTTGAAGTTGGGATATATTTTTAGTTAAGTATTTACTGAGTGAATAACTGAGAATTTACTTTTATTATCTAATAAAATGATTTTTAAAGTTAATGCCTGGTAAAATTAAAGTAATTTTTGAAAATCACATGAAAATACTTTTATATAGTGTTTTTCAAATTCGTTTACTTTTTGAAGCCGTCAATATGCCAATCACAGTCTTAGAAAACTAGCCCATACCTGTCCCCAGCTTCTGAATGACCTGGGATGGAATCGGGCACTGACGACTCTCGCGGTTACAGTGTTTTGGAGAATACCGACGGATGACTAATCTTATTGTATGGGGCTTCCTTCCATCATGGCACACTCTAAAAATATAAATGGAAAACAAGAATTATAGCGTGTATTAACATGTCTTTAAGATGATAGAACTCTTCTTTATTGAAGTGTTGGGCCGCACTTGGGTGTTGACCGAGAAGTCTTTAAGTAACTTCCAGCTGACATTCAAGAAGAAATCCTCCCTGGAAAATTCAGAGAAAATCTTCAAGGGAAAGGAAGTTTAAGCTGTCCACTGCATGCCTCGAAAGGAGTATTGTTTTTCTTTTCTTCAAAGCAAATGCAAGCTGGTTCCTTAAGCCCCAGAGATACCATGTTTACTGGCAAGCAGGTATCAGCTGTGTCTCCCTGAGAGCCAGGAACGTCAGGCTTGAGTACCAGCAACTTTAGTAACCGTATGTGCCATAGGAAATGGTACATTATAAGCAATAAATGTTCAAGAACACCCAAATAAGTATCTCAAAGTCAACTCAGCAAAGCTCTGACATTTAAAATGGGAGAGTCACTCAGAATTATGTGCTGTCAGAAATGGAGTGAACTATTATTTTATAGTCCAAAACATAGTTTAAAACCAACATATTAAATCAGTAAGAATGTTTGTCAGCTATAGATCCAATAGAGGACAAATAACCAAAACATCAAGAAAACAACCTCACTAATAATGTATGTATCGTCTCTGCTCCCTAACTGCAACCGACAGGATGGGCCACTCGTACTCCGGCCTCCATGTCTTCCACACTGTGGAGGACTACTTCCCTCCCTTAAGACAAGAAGAGAAATTAAATGTTTCTCCTTAAGAAAAAAAAGTTTCAACAGCCTTGGCAATCAGGGAAAAGTAAATTAAAACTCCTTTGCCATTTCATCTTACCTCACTGAGAATGGCTACAACTCAGATAAATGATGCCGAATGCTGGTAAGGACCTGTGGAAAGGAAACTCCTCCCCACCATGGGGAGAGTGCCAACCGGCACAGCCACTAATAGGAGTGGAAGTTCCTCTGAAGGCTAAAAACAAATCTACCATATGACCCAGTCATACCACTCCTGGGCATATAATCAAAGCCTTGATAATGAAAATCTGGGGTGTGTGAGAGGAGAATAGATGGACTTGTGATATACAATAGTAAGCAAGGTCACACAGTCTCAGAAAGAAAAAAATCACGTTCTTCCTTGCACGCAGAATCTAGCCAAGTGTACATGTGGGTGCAGTGTAACACGAAGAAAAGAGGATGAGAGGAAGGGCCCAATTCAGTTGGGCCACACCTTCTGCCGGCAGTCTATGTAAATAAAGGGCACAGAAGAAGGAAACTTGCTCTCTTTCTGCCTGCATGCTCTGACCCTCAATGCAAGCTCATTCCTTCACTGGCATTAGATATATGGTTGGGCTAAAGTCTGCCTAACAGAGGAACTTCATGCCTGGTGCTGTAAGACGAGCCAAAAACTTTTGGCTGGGAGGTCACAGACCCTAGAGGAAAAGCTACCATTTCTTTAAATTGGTATAACATTACTAGTCGATAGTGCATGTCTTTAATCCCAACACTCAAAAGGCAGAGATAGAAGGATCTCTGTGAGTTAGAGGCCAGCCTGGGCTATAGAGCGAGTTCCAGGACAGCCACGACTGTATAGAGAAACCTCTCGAAAAACAGAACACCACCAAAGCTGGTATAACACTAATCATCTTCTAAGTGCTGTGCACAGACCCGTGAATGAATGCAGCTCTCACCCCACATTCCATAAGCTTCTTTTTGTAGCAGATGGACGTCATGTCAGAGAATCACAAATGAACAAAGTGCAGAGAATAAAAGTGCCTGTGGTGTGCCCAACCCCAAATAAGGCAGCTATGACAAAACCCCTACACCACGGCTTACGCAACATGCAGAAGAGGTAGAGGAAGACAGCAGGTGCTGGAGGCCTGGGAGGATGGCTACAAGACCATGTCTTCTGGACAAGACGGGGATTGTGCAGCCATGAGCCCACTACATCAGTGGTCTTGGGTTACAATCAAGGGTTACACAGCCCTTCAACCAGTTGGGGAGTGTGGTAGTTTGAATGTAACTGGCTCCATAAACTCATAGGGAGTGGCACTATTAGGAGATATGGCTTTGCTGGAGTAGGTGTGGCTTTGTTGGAGGAAGTATGTCACTGTGGAGGTGGGCTTTGAGTTCTCACAGCCAGGCCCAGTGCCTCAGTCCACTTCCTGCTGCCTTCTGATCAAGATGTAGCCAGCACCATATCTGCCTGCATGCTGCCATGCTCCCTGCCATGATGATAATGGACTAAACCTCTGAAACTGTAAGCTGCCACCTCAGTTACATGCTTTCCTTTATAAGAGCAGCCATGTTTATGGTATCTCTTCACAATGACAGAAACCCTAACTAAGACAGGGAACTACATATAATATATACATAATAGATGGCTACTGAGGGAGTCAGTAGAAGGAGAGGACATGGCTTGAAAGGGATATAGCAGGGGGACACCGGGAGACTTGGTGGGAAGGGGACAGATAATAAAAGTAAAGTACAGGAAAATATTTTAATTTACCTAAAATTATATATTTATATAAAATATACATGTAAAAATTACACAAAACTATATGTATGATATATGCATGCTAAATAGAAATATACATGCCTATACATGCATACACACACGCACACACACATACACACATACATACATATGCTTTAAAAAGAAGTTATGCCACTTCAAGCAATAATGGCCCCGAGAGCCATGAACAAACAAAACAAAATTAGAAACCCCCTCCCAAGTTGTTGGTCAGGACAGTCCAAAATTCTGAAAACAATACTATTGTATTGGACTGTACTGTATTGCATTATACTGTATTATATTGCTGTTGCCATAGACTGTCTCCCACAATTTTAAGGTAAGGGCCTATTTCTGAAGACACCATGCACTATGGACACAGGTCTTGAGAGGAACAGAGTTGGAACTGGTCCAGAAGCCTCCTCCCCTTGGAGTGGTGCTCACAGTATCATAAGGTACAATGCAAACTGGCAAGGAAAAGGAGCACTGAGTCATCCTAACCAGCTGTAGCCAGAACACCGACTAGACTGGCCAGATTTCAGAAATGGTGTAATGGTGGTGCTTATATTTTGGTGATAACCAGTAGCTGCCAACTTAGACTTAAGGTCCACTCAACAGGACGTTAAGAAAAAAGCTCAGAGCAATTTTAAACCAGTGACTTTGAAAATACAGCTTCCCTTCCCTCTCTACCTGCAGGATTAACCAATAGATTCTCTAGAAGAAAAATGTATATCACACACAGACACAACATATATGAAATTACGCTTATATCACTCACTTAAATTCTATTATACCTCCATCACAAAAACAAGGTGCTGCTGTGTGGTGCTGGGGGCACTGGCAAGCAGAGTCATGGGCAGATGCTAAACACCTGGTGTCTCAGAGGTCTGGAGTACCCGCTCTCTTCATGACTGAGTTCGCAAGGCTGAGAATTTATATACAGCACATACTTCCTGTGGTTTTTCTATGCAGGGCTGTTCTGCACAGCCACACACTTCAGAGTCCGCATGAGCTGAGGTGAAGTGATGACCCAGTTTCGGCAGCACACTCCCCAGAAAAGCATGAGTCACACCACTGGAGCTGAGTCATGCACAACCTCAGAGCCTTCAGCCAACAGTGAGCTGCATGGCTCTGCTCCAGACATGAGGCAAGCTGCATGTGACAGCAAAACAAAAGGCAACTTCAGATTGCCTGCTTTCTGATACAAGCACTAAGCTGTTTCATCTGCATACAACTACTTTTCCTTGGATCATTCCAGAAGCACACGTGTTCTAAACCAATTTGAGAGACTTCTATCGACATGATGTAATGGGAGATTAATACTTCCTTGTGAGAAATGAGAAGTGTGCATTTCGAAGATAACAAGAAGCACCGGGAAACATTTCTTCCTCAGCTTATATTACCTTTCTTTTCTTTTTCTTTTTTTTTTCTGTATATTTAGATTCCAGTTGAGGCATTACTGCTAACTCTCAGGCGAGTCTCTGAACACACTTATATCAAGACCGAGTCTTCAAGGCACCACCACATTTAGCCACCCTTCCTTTGACTCCAGCGGTCCAGCAGTCTCCGACAGGGAAGGGACAGTTCTTCTGCTTTCTCCAGCACTGCCGTTTCAGCGTCTTCCTGCTCTGAGCCGCCATGAACCTGAGGCCCGTCCCTACATAAGGACTGTTAGAGCTGCGGCAGAGTTACTCTTCCCTGCATTTTCCTCTTTCAACTGAAAAGCAAGTAATAGGAGCAGAGGCTGTGCAATAGTTACAGGGAGGTTTTAAAATGTCCTTCTCACCTCAAGACTGTAAACCTAGGAATATTAGAAACACCTAAGAAACCATTCAGGTAAGTACTGTGGCTTAAGATCATCATGCCCTCCATGTTGCTTGAGTGAAGACTAAAGGAAGTAGGTAACTGTAATTCAGAGTACCTGATGAGAGAAAGCTAATGACAAACCATCTATCCCGAACACAGTTTACTTGTAAAACCCAACACAGAACATGAGGTAGACTTTCCCACATGGTGCATACAGGATGAACATAAAGGATGGCAGGCCAAATGAAAAATACCTGTTCAAAAGGCTGGAAAGTAGTTCTTCAATCTTAGCTTTAGCTTCAGCCTCTGAGGAACACTTTTTAAATGTATCTTCTTCACTAAAGGACTACCAAAGAAGGACAAATGAGTATACATTAATAAAAACTCAAACAGTGCTTGTGCCAAATAAATACTTAACACATCCTTAACACCTTATCTTAGTGCATAACTCAATATGTGGCTCTTTTCCATTAACTCTTTTAAAAGATTTATTTATTTGTGATGTATAGAGTTCTGCCTTCATGTATGTCTGTAGGCCAGAAGAGGGTACCAGATCGCATTACAGAAGGTTGTGAGCCACCATGTGGTTGCTGGAAATTGAACTCTGGACCTCTGGAAAGCAGGCAGTGCTCTTAACCTCTGAACCATCTCTCCAGGCCCCTTCAAAACTCTCGGTGTGTGCAGTTATGGTGCACAAGTCAGGAAACTCAAAGGTGCGAGGGCCAACTCCCTCCAGTCTCTTTATACGTCTATGGCAAGTCTCCTATGGCCCTAAAACTTGAATCTGAGTCTATACTGGATAAGTTATTTAACCTTTGGAAGGTATAGTACCGAGGCCTTAAGGAGGAAAAGAGGAAGCAAGGCAGGCAGGCAGGATGATATAAATAAATGGCAGTCTATCTCTGAGATTTATGGTGAAAATTAAATGTACTAAATATGTGGAGCATGGGGGCTGGAGAGATGGCTTAGTGGTTAAGAGCATTGCCTGTTCTTCCAAAGGTCCTGAGTTCAATTCCCAACAACCATATGGTGGCTCACAACCATCTATAATGAGGTGCCCTATTCTGGCCTGCAGACATACACACAGACAGAATATTGTATACATTATATATATATATATATATATATATATATATATATATATATATATATATATATATAATGTGGAGCATGTTCTAAAGTACCTGGCACATACCAGGGGGTAAAAAAACCCACACTAATTGGATAATTAAACCTTTCCTATTTCCCAAATCACTGGACTGTTCTGAAAACAGAGATGTTTTAAAAGAGTAAAATATTTCTTCATATGTTTGTGTGTGGGTGTGTCAGGATTTGAGGACACTAGTAAAAAGAAAATAGATAACTTGATTTAAAATTACTAACAGGCACCGGGTGGTGGTGGTGCACGCCTTTAATCCCAGCACTAGGGAGGCAGAAGCAGATGGAGCTCTATGAGTTCGAGGCCAGCCTGGTCTACAGAGTGAGTTCCAGGACAGGCTCCAAAGCTACATAAATAACTTTCTCATGGGGAAGGGATCACGTACAAGCAGCAAAGCAAATGAGAGCAGTGAATACTGCAGCCTGCAGACATCTTTGTCTTAAATAGCACCATAGCCAGCACCTCATAATAAACGCCACGCTCACATACCTGAGGTCGCCACGCTCACATACCTGAGGTGGGCCTGAGGGTGTGACAGGGGAACTGTCCTCTCCAAAACTGAGCTTCTGGATGCGCTGAGCAGCTGAGACTCCTAATTCCTTCTCTAATGTTTTGATTGGAAAGGTCTGGAGATCATGCACACTATTGACTCCCAGCACTTCAAGACGTTTGGCGGTTTTATAGCCAATACCTGAACAACCGAAATGTGTCGTGTTACAACAGCGCTGCTTCTGGAAAGAAAGCTACTCTAAATACTAAAAATGTTTCCACCATATAAGTTCCTTACTACTTTACTAAGATTAAACCCCATTGCAAAATATATTGATTTTCTTCCACCTAGGACTCGAGTTACACAAACTTCTTTGAAGCCCTTCTAATATCAAGTACCATCTAAGAGATAGCCAGTGTGTTCTGTCTGCATAAAACATACTTTTGATAACCTGTGATGTGACAGTGTGGAAAAACTCAAAAATAAGTTATAATTCACATATGCAAAGAAGCCTGTACTGCAACAATTAGAAGTGTCAAGCACATTCCTAAAGGCACACAACACACAAACCCACAATCATGCTTAGTAGTATTTACCATCCAGAACAAACTGAAAGGAGAAAAGAACCAAGCAAAACCTTTGCTGCTAACCAAACTCCATTCAATTAGTCATTTAATGCATAAGAGAACTAAGCTATGAAATGTTTTTTCTACACATCATCTGAAAATAATACTCCTGCAGTTACCTGGCCTCCCTGCACAGTAAGAGCAGAAAGCTGCAGGAAGCAGGAATGTGGGGAATTGTTACAGTGGAGTGACAGCTCACTTTCCAGCAGAGTTAAAGACTGCAGATTAGAGTCAAAGCAAAGGTAAGAGACTGTGGGAAACACAGATGAGGTGGGGGAGGAGGCTCAGCTGGCTGAGTGCTTGACCAGTTCCCAGGAAGGCCTGGGTTTTATCTCCAGCACTGCCTGAAGCATGCTGCAGAACTCAGGACATGGGGTGGGAGGGTTAGTAATTCAAGGCCATCCTCAGCTGCAGCAAGTTCCAGGCCAGCCTAGGCTACCCGATACATTAACTAAAAACTCAAACCAAGCAAGAATGTTTTATCTGAGTATAGAGATCTCAACTGATTACAATCTAATGCAGTTCTTCAGAACAAAGACTCAAAGCTTCCAGTTATGTTGTATTGAAGAAAGTAAGCCAAGACAGAAAACAAATCAAATCATACCAACATTTGTCTAAAAAGGGAAGTTATACCATTTAATTGGTGAAGTTTTCTGTCGTCTCAAAAAACCATTTTCCAACATTTCTAAATCCCTACAAAAATGACCTTTAACGTACTCATTAACATTAGATAGGCTGCCTGTCCATGACTACCGAGTAGGTCACTTGTCTTTAAAGAGGACCGCGGAGACTGGAAGACCGTTCAGTCAGTAAAGTGCTTCTCACTCAAACACTAGGACCTCGGTTCACACCACAATGTCCACAGAAAATGTCAGGAGCTCTGGTGCAGACCCACGACCCCAGAAGTCGGAAGGTGGTGACAGCAGGATCTCACCAATCCACAAGCTCAGGCTCAGTGAGAGACACTGTCCCCAAAAGTGTAAAGTGATGACACACACACTCGAGGCCCAACTCTCGGCGAGCATGCGCACACACATACTGCTTAAATGAAAAGCTTGGCCAGAAGCTTTCGGAAATTCACTGCGGCATTAATATTTTATACAAAGTCCACAAAGAGATATTGTGGGATATTTTTTTTTAACTGTGTGACGATATGTCACTGTGATTGGTTTAATAAAAAGCTAAACAGCTAATAGCTAGGCAGCAGATAGGCAGGACTTCCGGGAAGAGAGAGGCACTGGGGATGAATCTCGGCTTGTGGAGATGCTGGGGAGTCAGATGTACAGAATGGAGAGGTAAAGAACCATTACCAAGAGAATGTTCATTAACAGAAACAGGTTAATCTAAGTTATAAGAGCTGGTTAGAAACAAGCCTAAGCTAAGGCTAAGCTTTCATAATTAATAATAAGTCTCCATGTCATTATTTTGGGACTGGTGATCCACAGAAAGTCTGACGAGAAAGACCTACTACAAAGTGACATTGTAAACAATAAACTCCGCTCCCTGTGAAGTGTGCAGAGACTGTAGGTGTAGGCAGGACCACATGGCTCCAGGGTACCACTCAGACCTGTGTGGGTAAAAGTACTTTCACATATATTTTCACACAGATTTTCCCAGAAAACATTTTGTTTGTTTGTTTGTTTGTTTTTGTTTTGTTTTGTTTTGTGTTTTCCAAAAGTCAAGTGTGCACCTCTAGGAACTAAATGCATACTTTATTAAAGAAATTATAGCAATGCCGATACACAATCCTGAAGTGCTTTCATCTTACCGGGTATTTCCTTTATGTGGTTCAAACTGTGAATAAGATCTTGACAGCTTTCAGGCAACAAGACTGTTTGCTGATTTGGTTTAAACACACCGGAAACTAACTTGGCCAGTAGCTTATTGGGAGCCACTCCAGCGCAGCCGGTGAGCTCCAGCTGTCCATACATGGCTTCGCGCATCTCGGCCGCAATCTGCGATCCCACCGCCAGTCTCACGTGGGTTATGTTTTGCAGGTTTACAGCTATAAGGACAATGTTATTACCACAAAACGGTCATTCTCTTTTCCACAAAAAGCTTTAAACAAGCCCAGGATTTTGTTTGTATCCACCCCTCCCCCACCACTCTTCCACCTGTTTCTTTAATTCTTCATAGCGTTCTATAAAGTGATCGAATACCTAGGATCTATGATAATGAGCACATGCTCAAAGTGCTTAATCCCTAACAGACTATGAAAACACAGCTCCTAAGAAGTTCCAGTTGAGCTGGCATGCATAAAGCTTCACATTTACCAATAAATAAGTAGAAATAAGAATGTATTCATACACTACCTAAACACCATAATGAAACCATTTCTGACTGGCTCACAGCTTAGGAGATCTGCTTAGGGCACTGTGGAGAATATAAAGAAATACATTTTCTTTGGTGTGGAACGATAGAGTTTTATGGACCCATCTTTACCCTTAGGAAGTGTAATAGAGCCTGCAACTTACTCCCCAATAGCTCACCGATCAGCCTAGCTCAGAGCAAGCGCAGAGTCCAGAGAGGCAAGATAAAATAAACGTGCCCCAATGAAAACTGGCTTGTCTATGACAGGCAAGACTGCCCACATCATGATTCTGCCAACTGACAAACCGTTTGAAAGAAACTGGTTTTAAAACTATTTGGAGCCAGGCACTTGGGAGGCAGAGGCAAGCTGATCTCTGAGTTCAGAGCTATCCTGGTCATCAAAGCAGTTCCAGGCTAGCCAGGCTACACAGTGAGACCCATTTCAATAAAGAACTTATCTAGAAGAAGAAAAGGTCATGACTACTTAGGCACCTTTCACATGAAATATAAAATCTAGCTCTCTATACACTGATGCATTTTTTTTTTCTCAACAATAAGGTCTGTAAAAGCTGTACAGAGAGGGGACTGGAAATGGTATGTAAAATAATAACAAAATCGTTTTTAAGAAATTTTTAAAAATCAAATTGTAAAAAAAGAGCCAGTTTGATTTTAAAATATTGACTGAAATCAAATATTCTGGAAATGTTTCTGTTTCATTGTTGAGTAAAAATGTCCTGATTCTTTTGAATGAAAAGGTGGGGGGGAAGCTGCACAAAGATCTATCTGGAATCTTTCTTGCTTTCCACCTTGGTGACTGACCAAAGAACACAGGTACAAAAGACACAGGAGAAACTTCTGGTCTCCTCATAACAGTGGTTCTACCCATTTCTCCTCTGGAGACTGTATGGCGTTCCACATGGGCATAACGGAAGGCACATGCTGAGAAGCAGGACCAGCTAGGTCAGGCTCTCTTACATGAAGAGCTTGTCCGCGACCTGGATTCTCCAGCGGCCATGGGTGTCAGATATTCACGGGCATCACTGCAACTTACTTATAGATGCAAATATCGCAGGAAAAGAACCGGCCCTCCACACCTTAGTATGTGAAGATGGGTCCTGCTAACAGCTGCTAATGGTCATTGGAACTGATTAACCGGAAGCCTGGAGAAGTCACCTGCACACGGCAAGATTGGTCTGTAACTAAAGAAAAACCTGGACAAGATTCAGCCAGGATCCAACAGGGGACTCTTAGTGCCTCAGAGGAACAGGAGGGATCTAGGAAAGTATACATCAACAGCACATTTAACCTCCCTCAAAATTCAGGAGAATTAAAAATGATTAAAAAACAAAAAGATAAAAAGCCAACTTCTGTAACTTAGGATGACCTACAGAGGTAGGGTTCTTAGACACAGACGGGAAGAATGGTACAATAACTCCCTCACAGACATGGACACTACCTGCAGTACATACCTACTTAGCACTGAACGATCCTGAATCCTTAACGTGGACCAGCAAGACCTCATTTGGGCCATCTTAGATACTAAACATGACTCTGCCTCCAAAAAAGCCACACGTCGATCAGCAACCTCTCTGACTATGGGATATGTGTACTTAACACCGGTCACTGACGGGAGTGGGAAGCACTCACCCTGGTTATTGTAAACATGGCCCGACACAGTCACGGACGGAATCTCATCTCTTGGAAGCTGCTGGAGTCTTTTCTCAACTGTTTCCGTTAGATCCACAAAATTTTCATCAAATCCAAGTCTCTCAACAACTGGACTAAATTCCTCCAACAATTCTAAATTGAAATAATATTGGAGAGCAGATATAATTAAGTTACTACTAGTATAGAATTCACTATTAAAGATTAAAATACCAAATACAGCATATAAAAATATGTGTATTCCATATGTGTGATACATATGTAAAACAGCTTTACACCCTTTTAATTTTTGACTTAAATTTTTACTTTATATGTATGCATGTTTTGCCCGTTTATGTCTGGTACCTGCCGAGGCCAGAGGCGGGCATTGGATCCTGTAAGACTAGAGTTATAGATGGTTGTGAGCCCCCATGTGGGTGCCAGGAATTGAACCCAAATCCTCTGGAACAAGCATCCAGTGTTCTTAACTGCTAAGCCATCTTTCCAGTCCAGCTCCACAGTGTTGACAACATCCTCAGTTAACAGAATTTTGGGTAGAAGCAATATTCAAAGAAAAAAATCCAGAAATAATATTCCCAAGATACTCACAGTAATACATCTAATTTAATCTTCCATATCTAACTTTTAAAAAATATGTAATATACTTTCTTAAAAAAAATCCATGCTTAGAAGTAGTTAAAATCTTTAAGTGGATGTCAAGGAATAAATTTAATCTTAGAAAAGTATAACCAGGTATTTTAGCTATATTTTGCAGAAGCATTTGCAATAGGCAAAAAATAACATTTAAAACTTATTTTGAAAATACACTACAATGAAGTAGTTTGATGAATCCTATCCTCAGTACATCTCCTCAGGATGAAGGAGCTGAAGTGGCAGAACCTCCCGGGATTCCAATGCCTAGCACCAAGGAAAGATTTAGACATTAAAATGTTCATTAAACTGACCTGACCCACAGCTCAGAATTCAAAAGGACTATAAATTCTGAAATTAGACTTAAAACTAATCAGTAATTACAACTTTAAAGTCATTTTTACTTAGTGAATCTTCTTCTATCTAGATGGTGAAAAGTACACAAGTTCCTTGGCATACATATATACCAAATATATTATTAAAGTCTGGACAGCAGAAGACACTACTGTTGACCTTTGGAACATACTCACATGTACATGTACACACACACAAACATAAACTTTATGTGCAAAAAAAATCTTCCTTCACAGTATTTATTTTCATTTTAGATTTTAAAACTCCATTTACATAATTTCTGTTACTTACATAAATAGTATTCATGACCAAATTTAAATTACACTCAACAATTCATTTTCTCCACAGCTATAACAGTGAAAGCCACCTTCTTACATAATTAAAATTTTGTATTAAATTTAATTGCTTGAGGGCACATGAAGCTACCTTTTGATATAATTAACTATTTTTATTACTTTTATTCATTTGGCAGGGGCAGAGGGGCACATGCTATAATGTGTGGTGGTCAGAGGGCAACTTGTCGAAATCAGGTCTCTCTTTCTACCACGTGGGTACCAGGGATGGAACTCCAGTTGGCAGGCCTAAAGTTGATTTTTGCAGTGAAAAAGGCCTTTTTAAAGTGTTAGGAAAAAAAGGAACTAGCTATATGGCCACTTTATTAGCAATATTTGTATAAAGAATAATCACCCTACATGCTAAAATATGCAGTGACTAATTTGTACCTGTGACCTTATATGACATCTCTCTGTAGCGGCTCAAATCTTCTCCATTCACGAGGACCAGCTGGGGACACTTTTCTTTTGCATCTCTGACACTCATTAGCTTCTTAACTCCAAGTTTCCTGGCCTCATAATTGCAAGTAACCACCAAGTATTTCTGCTGAACACCTATGAAAAACAAGCATCACCCAAGGAAACTAAATAGACTTTAATCTTTAAACTACAGTTTCCTAGTTTCACTGTGACAGTGTAGGTGGGTGTGACCGCTGCCATGGTGGTTAGCAGCAATGAGGCTCAAGCCCACAGCCTTGTACACACACGCATGCTGGTCAAGCACTCCACCACCCACCACTACGTTCCAGCTTTTGGGGCTTTGCCACTTCCCCACCTCCACAGTGACCTGAACTCCCCATGTAACCCAAGCTGCCCTCTAACTTGAAATCGCCCTCTGCCTCCCTTTGCAAGTGCTGGGGTTACAGAATTGTACCACTTTGCCCGGCTCGTGATGGGTTTTGACAAGAACAAAAAGACATGAGTTAAGAAAAACAAACTCGCTGGGTAGTGCTGGTGCATGCCTTTAATCCCAGTACTCAGGAGGCAGAGGCAGGTGAATTTCCGTGAGTTCAAGGACAGCCAGGACTGTAACACAGAGCTATCTCCCACTTACAAATCATAAAATACCAATCTTGTTCTCACATATCTTAACTTTTATCTTTAGTTTTTTTCTAATTGGAGAAGAAAGAAATTATATTAAGAAAACACTTAATAACTGTAGCAGAAATTACATATAAGAATGTGGGAAGTTACTCATACACAAAAGGGAAGCTGTGTTTCTCAAATCTGAATTATTGTTACATCAATATACTCTAAGGAATTTTCAGAAATAACACATAAATTAAATCATTCAAGGATTCTTTCCAGACAACTCAAAGCCCAATTGATTTATAGTGTCATATAATATTCTTGAGTATGTTTACCAAACAATAAGCCCAATAAAAATAACAAATAACAATTAAATACTGGTTGCTGCTAGAAAAACTCATTTATCTTCTGAGCAAACTGCCAATGAATATAAGTAATATTCTGAGGGCCAAACTACAGCCATCATGAGAGCTCTTGTCCCATTAAGTACCTGAGCAATGAACTATAGATAGCTCATAATAATTTGTAGTTTTGCCATAAGGAATTACTTTAGGTTTCCTTTTAAAATTGACAGTATAACCATCTAGAGAATACACAGTTAAAAATTTCCAGGTATTTAAGATTGCTAAAATTATTTGCTTTTCTCTTTTTACACAAGTTGATTGTTTCATGCCGCTGTAAGTCATATCTGTAATAAGTAGAATGGACATATCGAAAAGAAATAAATCTATATCCATTCTTTTTGCCTATTTTTAAATCTGACATTTTAAGACAAATCAAAATTAGTTTTGCAGATATGTTTTTCATCTATCTGACAATGCCTAAAAGTCTCAGTGAGCTATATAAAAAAGTCTGGACTGACGAACTTAGCTCAGAGGACTCCCCACAGCATGTCTTGGCCTGAGCTAGTTGCCCATTTATAAATAAAAGCTGACCGAGCACTGACACTCCTCAACTGTATCTGCATCTTAATCACAACCCCTCTTAGAACAAAGGAACTACTAGGCGTCTTGTGCTCACTAGAAACGACTTCAGAAGGAAAAAAAAAAACTGATCCCATAATTTAAACCCTTGACTTGGGAAAGTTTAAAGACTTAGCCTTGCCTTAGAGAACTAAAACCTAGTCATCCCTTTGTTCTTCAGGGAATCAATAGGATGGACGATAACTTAACAAAACCAAACCAGGCACAAGATGGAAGGAGCAAAGAAACAAACACTGCCCTTTATGCTTATACAAAAATATCCTCCCTATATGCATGGGAGAATGCTGTTTCCTTACTTAAGGTACGTGTCTACACAGGTAAGCTACTACATCTACTAAGAGCTGATTCTGGTTGAAACCAGAATATGTGCTACCTATGCTAATGTCATGCTTATTAAAGGGACAAGACTTGCTACATTCATTCTTGGTAGCAAAGCCAATATGACTGCCAACCAAGTTCGTAAAAATGGACTCCAAGATGGTTAATAAATCAGAAATATAAATCATACTTGAGCTAATTTTATCATCACTCAACAAAGATACCATCAATGTGGATTACCTAAAGGTTTGTCCTTTAATTCTGGATTGGAGATCATTTCTACTTGGGCATAAAAGCAATCCAGATCCACGTGTACTATGACTCTGGATGAGGAGATCCGCGTTGGCACCCCTTGATCGAAAACCGCTGCACAATACACAGAGGGAAACAAATACATTCAGGCTGCTTATCACCAGTGCGCAACTAACACATCCTTAACACGTTTTAGCTGGGAAAGAAGGTACAGTGGTTTTTTCACCCTTGGATTTTATGATGGGTCAAATGCCAACTTTTTTTTAGATGCCCCCAAAGTATCTATAAATCATACAGACATGAAACACCATCAACAAAACGTTGTTCAGTCTCCAGGTACTAACTATCATGTCTCCAGGTACTACAGTCTTCCCCCCTCAGAGTCATTACTTTGAGGGGGAAACTCATGATCAATAACAAGGGGCACAAAAACTAGAACTATCGTTAAGTTGTTGTTTTGGGGGGTTTTTTTTTTTTTTTTTGAACGTTTTAAGCAGTAGAGGCAAAGACATTGTAGCAACGTTATTTTCTACCAACTGGAGAACTACTTAAAGAGGCCTGTTTAAAAAAAAAAAAAAAATCAAACCGGCACAACATAACTTGTGGGTTCCAGGACACTAAATTTAGTTCCCATGAGAGTAAGATTTCCTGTTCTCAAGTCCCCAGTGCCTAGAACAGTGCCTGAGGCGTAACAGACAACAAATAATTAATCACTGAGTTGAAAAACTAAGCATCTTATTTTAAATCTAGTCAGGGCTGCACCTGAAGCCCCAGGGCCAGTGAGTAAATAGTAGTTTATGTTCTGGGTAGAAAAGGAGGCAATAGGGACGATTCTTTTCAGTAAGGAACAAAGCAGCCTAAATGCAACCGTGGGCTAGGAAAAGCAACTTTGTAGGAAAACTGAAAAATTCTGAATATAGTGTGTCCTTCTGTAAATGGGCACTAGTTGTGTACTGACTTTAATTTTGATATTTTGATATATGTACCAAGGAGATATTAGAGATATTGATAGTAGTGAAATAACATGTACGCCACAACTTCTCTATTCTCTGGGGATGGGGGCATGGGAGTGTCAGAGAACGGAAATCCAACGCTGGACCTGGCGCCACAAGGCCGGACCACAGGCTGGGGTGGAAGTGGGTCCCCAAGGGACTCCTGACCGTTTTGCTAGATCCGGGGCCATCCTTTCCTACCTGGACTGAGGCCAGGTCTCTACGCCTAAATGAACAAGGTCCTCCTAGCCTCCGACTTGGAGCCGCCGGAAGCACCAGGGGGTCCCCTCGGGAGGGCAGGTGCACCCCACCCATGTGTGCAGGAATGCAGGGTCGCCCAAGCGTGCAGAAGCCGGCGCGGAGTGCCCGTACTCGCCAGGCCCGAGCGGGACCGGGAGGCCGCGCCCCAACGACCGCCCCGGGCGCCCGCCCTTCCCCTCCAGCCTTCCCTTCCTTTCCCGCCATCACCGGGGAGGCGCACACCCCGCGAGCTGCCCGCCGCCCCCGCGTCCAAGGGCTCCATGGCGCGAGCAGCGTCCTCTTCCTCCGCGGGACCGCCTTCCTCCTCGGCCTCCACCCCCATCTTCAGCGGGGGCCAACCGCAGAGCAGCTGCTGCACGGTCTCCTAGGAAACCAGGGCCCAGCCTCCGGCCTCACGCCTGCGCACTCGAGCAGAACGGCCTGAGTGGCAGAGAGCGGGAGAAAGGGCGGAGCGCTGCATCGCGGTCGAGGTGGTCGAGGTGGTTAAAGTGGACGAGGGAGAACCCAAAATGACCTTTTCTTTTTCTTTCTCCCTCCCCACTTCTTTCTAATATTTTTAAGTTTTTTTTATTAACGTGTATGTGAGACCATATGCTATGTGAGGACAAGTGCCCGGAAAAGAGCGTTGGAGCCCCTAGAACTGGAGTTAACCGGTGGTTAGGAGCCTCTTGTTGTTTTGGGATCCAGGGTTCTGTGGAAGAGCAGCAAGTACTCCCACTTCTGAAACATCTCTTCATCTCCATTCTTTTCTTTTATTGATTCAGTCTTCCCTGAAAGCTTCAGTGTTCGGTTCATACCAAAATTTTTAATTTTTAAAATATATTGGGGTCTGATGATTTGTTGGCAAACGGGTAACCCTAAACCTGAGTGACTTATGTTTATGAGATTGGGGAAAGGGTATAAGTTATATTAAGATCGAGGTAACTGTCAAGTTGGGAGTGAAGGCCCCAGCCCCTCGCATTTATCCCAGCCCCCAGGCCTGGTCTGGACTCCAAATCCCAGCAGGCCAGGTTCTGACCCCGCCCCACTCCCCAGGGTATTTAAGGGATCTTCCAAAAGAGGAACACGAGGTCCCTTTTCCTTCCTCCCGAAAGCGCAGAACTCCCATTAAACCTGGATATTTTTTAATTTGGCTTGATTGGGAATTTTTGCGTCGGCAGGGAGCTTGCGTTAGGAAATATTCCTAACAGTAACCAGGTAAAGGACATGATTAACAAGGATGGATGTGAATGTTTGTTGAGTTTTGTTTGTCTTATTTAAAGAGGCTCTGATGCATTGAACCCTTGAATGGTTTATGTATGAACAGGGTATGAATAGGGTTTTGACACACTTGCTTTGGGTTAAAGTCACCATTCCAGAGTCTGGTTTTGCTGGCAGTGTAACGGTATATCGTGTAACTGCTTAGAACCTGCTCTGTAAAACAAAACTGGTAAACACACTCTCGATTCCATAAATGGAGATAAAGCAACATAGTTTAATATTCTGATGTCTATAAAGCTCCTGCCACATTAGGAGCTCAGTGGTGCCTTCTCATGGGGCGCATATGTGCCAGTATGTTGATATTTGTATATGTGTGCCTCTTCCAATACATTTCTCCCTATTCTGGTCCAGGAGAACCTATTGATTGTAGAGAGGAAATGACACACTTTGCCTCCTATTACTTTGATAAACACCATGACCAAAAAAAGCAACACAGGGAGGAAAGGGTTTATTTGACTTACACTCAGCCTGCTTTCTCAAACCACCCAGAACCACCTCCTCAGGGGTAGCAATGCCTCCACCCCCCATCCCCCCCCCACCACATCAATCATTAATCAAGGGAATGACACACAGACTTGCCTACTGGCAGGTCTAATGGAAGTTCCTTCTTCCCAGAGTTTGTGAAAACCTACTCAGCACCATCAAAAGACAAGAACCTCAGGCTGTTTGGGGATCTTAAATAGCCATTTACCTTTAGTCTTTGTGTCTTAGCTTGAATACATATTAAATATAGCAAATCACAAACATCTATCAAGGCTGTAACATCTGAAAACTACTGGAAAGATTTGCTGGACTCACTGTGTCCTGGTCACCTGATACTACCATGAATGTGTTTGTTAACTGTCTTGGTTATAACTGTCCTTTTCCTTCGGCTAAAAAAAGTTCAAATCACCACTTTTATTTTGTAATGTGTCATTTGGGCTAACTTAAAATCCATGTTCCTAGTGTTGTGTAACAGTTCCTGGGGAGATGGGGACACAAGGCTACTCACCCTGGACAGGAAACTGACTGAACAAAGCTGCTACACCGTCAAAGTTCACCTTGGTGAGCTAATGAGTTTATTGAGGTTTCTTTCAGAACTGTGGGTGAGGACTTACCTACAGGAGCATGGAAAGCTCAAAGACAACTCCATCACCTGTATCCCCCCCAACAGGGGTGATGACTCAAGAGAGATGTCAAGCTGCCTCAGGGATAGAATGTTCTAACTTGAAGGAAATTTCAACACAATGTGTGGTCACTTACTTTTGGCTCAGAACAAGTTATTTTGTCTCTTTTACAGCAAAGTTGTTATGTGAATAATTAGTATATATGTGTAAATATATATTTTTATATGATTCTAGTTCTTCGTACTCTCTTTCCAAATCACCTTTGCATATTTAATTCTTAGACCTCTGGAGCAATTCTCAAAAAATCTACATACGATCAAAGTCCCTTCTTAAGAAGCATACTCTTCCATGAAAGTTTCCAAGTGGAGGAACTATCCAATAGTATTACCCAGCTATACTGCCTTCAAAATAAAACAATGTCCAGCATTCATGATATCCCTAAGGGTGCAGTAGTAGCACACATACCAGAGCTGTAACCAACATCTCTCTAATTGGACTTAAGACCCACTCAATAAAATAGAAATTACATCTGGTATTGGAATCCTAGTCAACTACCCAAGAAGTCATGGATCTCGGAGGAGAACCTACAACTGACAATTTACTAAATCAGCATAATTCCTAACTACATTCTAAATATTTATCCTTACATCTACAGATAAATATAGGTCTCATCCCTCATCAGAGACACATCTCCTTGCAAAAGATGTAAACCTTTACAGAAAACCACAACCGGTCCAAATGCTGAGAACATGACCATGTGGTACCCAACCTCAACTGATACATCCGTAATACAACTATTGCACCTAAGGCTCAGGCTCAGAGATCATAGCAGAAATGAAGGTAGGAAGGTTGTAAGAACAAAAGAAACAGGAAGTTTGCTGTGAGATACCATCTAGAAATGTCAGAGAATCAATACCCATGAAGTGTGATCAACTTGGCTGCCTAAGCAAGACCTGAAAAATGATGACACCAATAGACATACTAACATGGAAGGGGGAAACCTCATGGGACCTCAACTCCACACAAAGAACTACAGGCAAGTAAGGAATGCTGAGAGTAGGATTAGTCTTGCCAAGGAAGTAGTCAGCCCTGAAGTCATACACATATAACTAACATTATACAGACTGGGAAGGTTGTATTTATATATTTAGAATACATAACCATGTAGACATATGCACATGTGTGTGTGTGTGTAAAAGAAAAGAAGCAAAGGTGTAAGCAGACAAATTTAAACATGTAAGTTTCCTGTCCCAACTCCTTGTTCTCAAATAACCAACTCAGAAGCTGAATATGAATTATAAATGCTCAGTTGATAGCTCAGGCTTGTTACTGGCTAACTCTTACACTTAAATTAACCCATTTCTATTCATCTGTGTGTTGGCGCGTGGCTCACAGCTTCACCAGTCCTCTAGCATGTCTTGCTTCCTGGGCAGCTGACTGACATCTCTCCTGATTCCGCCCTTCTTCCCATCATTCTCAGTTTGGCTTTCCTGTCTAACTTCCTGCCCAGCTACTGACCTGTCAGCTTTTATTAACCAATGAGAGTAATACATATTCACAGTGTACATAGGATTATTCCACAGCCCAAAGGTCATGAATGTGAGAGAGAACATGGCAGGAATGTATGGGAAGAGTTGGAGGAAGGAAAGGGAAAGGAGGAAATGTTGTAATTAGATTTTAATTTTAAAAAGACAATTAAAAAAAAAGAACATGCTGCTTCTTCGGTGAATTCTATTTGGCAGATCTTAAAACAGAACCTTGGAATTAAGTTCCTCTTTGGCCATGAGTGTCTCTTGGACTGTAACTCGAGGCTCTAATTACTTATAAACAACTAGGTTTTTTTTCCTTCCAATTATTCTAGATTGAGAATGATGCAAAGCCCTGAAATAGCCTGGCAGATGAACATGGCCCTTCCAAAGTAGTCCTCGGCTCACTACCATTCAACACGTTGCTTGAGTTAAATGAGCCAGCGTTGAAAATTAGCACACACAAGTTATTAGTAAGCGGTATCCATTTCCTTGTCCATGGCCAGACTTGCTGAGTGGCTTTTCATTTAGTGGGAAGATGGACAAGTGGATCCTTGGAAAGGCTAATAAGCAAGCATAACAAGCCCCATGAATCACATAGGGCCCCCATATAGTTAATAATTTTTTTTGAAACAAGAATGCATTTTCATTCTGTAACTGAACTCTACGTATTAGTTAACCAGCGCTTGTGACGGGGAAGATAGACGTGGCAGCTACAAAATGATATCTGTAACTCTCTTGAAGGTCAGAAATAGCTGACAACTTAAAACAGGTTATTCCACACTATAATATTATTAGCTCTTTAAAAAAAATACTTTATGTGCACTGGTGTGAGGGTGTTGGATCCCCTGGAATTGGAGTTACAGACAGTTGTGAGCTGGCGTGTGGGTGCTGGGAATTAAACCTGTGTACTCTGTAAGAGCAACCAGTGATCTGAACCACTAAGCCATCTCTTTAGACCAATATTAATAGCTCTTGAAAGTAGATACTGTTGTTCTCATTTTATCAAAGATGAAAGAGGGGAGAAGGGGCCGTGTGTGATGCCTCAACCGTGCAGTCCCAGCATTTGGGAGGTGGAAGCAAGAGAATCCAGAGTTCAAGGGTCGTACTCAGCAGCAAAAGGGCTACATTAAATCCTCTCTATGCAAACAAGGGGGTGAGGGATGGGGGAGAAAAGAGTCTTTGCTTGAGGGTATGAATCTAGCAATGACAGATCCACTTTTCAGTGTTCTCCCCAAGAAAAAATGTTATTCTTCATAGAAGACATCAGTGTCCCCCGGCTATTTTCCATGGTGCATCACACAGCAAATTCTCTGGAGTGAGAAGAATAAATGTCCCTCAAACATATTAGCAGGCTGTGCTGGCTAGTTTAAGGCAACTTGACACAAGCTCTAGAGTCATTTGGGCAATTTCAAATGAGAAAATGCCCACACCAGATTGGCCTGTGGGGCAAGCTTGGGGTACATTTTCTTGACTGATGATTGACATGAGAAATGCTCAGCATAGGCGGACTTTTCTGTCTAGCCCCCCCCCCCCCCCCGACCAGCTCTGAGCTGCCGCTCACTCACCAAGTAACCACACAGAGATTTAATATTAATTACACATGCTCTGACAATAGCTTAAGGTTGGTTTTAACTAGCTCTTACAACTTAACCCATTTTCATTCATCTGTGTGCTGTCTGAGGCTCATTTTACCTAATGCACATACTTTCTATCCTGCTCTTTCTGAGTCTAATGGCATCCTCTGACTCTGCCCTTCTTCCCAGCATTCTCTTAGTCCGATTCTTTCGCCTCACCTTATCCTGCCTAGTCATTGGCCAATCAATTTTTTTTCTTAACAATGAGAATAATACATATTTACAGTGTTCAAAGATTGTTCCACAGCAGCTCAGCCCAGTGTGCTCTCCCCTGGCTGAGGATCTCTCTAGGTGCTGTAAGAAAAGAAGTGGAGCAAGCCAGAAGGAAAAAGCCAGCAGCATTTCTCCACTGCCCTTACATCAGTTCCTGCCTCCAGGTTTCTGTTTTGAGCTCCTTCCCTGACTTCCGGCATTGATGGGCTGTTACTAGGAAAGGTAAGCAGAAATAAATACCTTCCTCCTCAAACTGCTCCTGGCCATGTTTCTATTACAGCAACAAAAAGGTAACAAAGTAAAATAATGTATGTTGCTTTGTTGAGAACTATTTTAGAGAAGAACATTTTTTATTCTGTAAGTCACTTAGTTTTAATTAATAGATGATTGTCTAGGATAATATTAAGGAATAAATACCTTGGGGTTGGATTGTATGTATATTTGAGTATCAAGTGGGAAAACAACAAAATTATGATTGAAACAATATTTATGGAGGTGTGTGAAATTAGCATTTCTAGTGGATCGGAAAGGAGAGCAGATAGCCATGACGACTTGCACCTGAGAGAACCAGCTGTTCTTGAGGCTGAGGTGAGAGGATCCCTCCAGTTAGGACAACATAATAAGACCACGTCTTTTCTTTAAAAACAAGTAGTGCTTAGGACATTTCTAAGAACCCATAGTTCAATGTTATAAAATTATGGGTGTTAAAAGCAATAAACATGTAAACATGAACATTTATTTTACCAAAGTATGGGGCATTTTACCTGTCAGTGACCAATTTACTCCTTGCTTATCACGCTGGGCCCTCAGGACTGAGGAGGAAACGTAGAGGACACTCAAAGGCTTTGACAGGGAGAATGGAAGAAAATTTCTGTGTGTCCCTGCTTTATGCTGCTTGCTGGCTGAGTTGGTTAGAGCAACACATTACAATGGGAGGTTCTATTTTGCGTTTTATGGCTGTGATAAAATGCTGACCAAGAGCAACTTGGGGAGGAAAGGGTTTATCTTCAGCCACATCGTCATGCATTATCTAGGGAAGCCAGGGCAGGAGTTCAAAGAAGAAACTGAAGAAGAGACCATGGAGGAGTGTTGATTTCTATCTTGCTTCCCATGGTGTCCTTAGCTTGGTTTCTTACACAACCAGGACCACCTGCCCCACAGCCATGGCCACAGGCCAATCTGATGGAGTCAATTTCTAAATTAGGATTCCTCCTTGCCACAAGGCTCTACAGTTTGTGTCGGGTTGACACTAACTAACCAACAGGTTGACCACAGGGCCACATGATCAGTGTGAATTGGCACAGGCCCAAAGAACTTGATCTTGTAAGGTTATTGCCAAGCACAGCACTTATCAGATGAAAGCGATCCTATTTTCTATAGCATATTTGACATTGACGATGCACACATTGAGGGCTGGAATTCTGCCACGCCCACTGGCATCTAATGGTTGCAGGTCATATTTTAGTGCTGAACTCCCTGAAACACACTGCAGGCTGTACCACGTAGAATTAATCCTTCCAAAGTGTCCAATGGGCCGAGACGAGGACTTTAGTAGTATCCACGCCACATTGCTTCCAGCCATCCACTTCAGATTAGCGTCCCTCCCAACTTGGCCATTTCAGTCATGTGCTTTTAATTATAAACTGGATATATTTTCTATATTTACTCAATAGTTGTACATAGGACACTTTTAGAGACAAGAGGATATAAAGAGGGAACAAGTATTGCTTGTTTTTTCCTGTGGGAATTAATACACTTTAGCTAAGAAAGACATTTAAGAAAAATAACCACTCATTCGCAGAGCTTGTTTGTTGCCCCGGGGGTGAAAGAAAAACAAGTCTGGAACAATTGAAATCACAGAGAAGCCCAAAACCCAAATCACAGAAGACCGAGTGACTGGAAGCAGGCTGTAATTGCGCTAAGGTAACTGCTGTACGATGGGCATTCCCTGCATTCTTCCTGGGTAGCTTTTCTCCCGGGCTCTCCACCTGATGCAAGCTTGAGCTGTCCTAGAGAAAACCCTACCCGTGTCCCACTGCACTCTGCCGCTGTGGTTGGCAGTCACAGGCTTTCTCAGCGGAATCTGAAAGCGTTCACTGAAGACCATGGGCTCGAGGCCAAAAAACAGCCTGAGACACTGGGTTCTTGCCTTTTGGTTTTGGTTTCCGCCTAGCTAAATGTTGCTCTGACCTTTCTCTGAGATTCTGTTAGGGTCTGGTAAAAAGCCTGCACAATCATTTTGACAAGCTTGCTGCTGCTCTCAAGGGTGCACGCTGGGCCGACCTCGTGCTGAGTGGAGCTTGTTTTGGTCGTTTTGGTTGAAGAGGATAGGAAGCAGTATCATCACAGTACAGCTCCTTTGGTATTCGTTTTCAATAGTCTTTGAGGTTTAGTTCTTAAGGGAAGAACTACCTGATGTGCTATTAAGTTGTCACAGGCCAGATACACATTCTTAAATGTTTACATGTTTCATGTAATCAAACAGGTCTCTTCAAATGTCAGGCATAGTTATTTATTTTTATTGATTGACTTATTTAAGCATAATTATTTTATAGGGTTTGGAAAATATCAAAAAAGAGCTAAGAAGAAAATTGAAATTGCTTTAGGGTTTATTGCTGTGAAGAGACACTGTAACCACGACAACTCTTATAAAGGACAACATTTAATTGGGGTGGCTCACAGTTCAGAGGTTCAGTCCATTATCATCATAGTGGGACATGGTAGCGTGCAGGCACACAGGGTGCTGGAGAAGGAGCTGAGAGTTCTACAGCTTGATTTACATGGAGCAAAAGGAAACTGTAAGCCCCACTGTACATAGCTTGGGCATATGAGACTCAAGCCCACCCCCACAGTGACACACTTTCTCCAACAAGGTCATACCTCCTAATAGTGCCACTCCGTAAGGACTAAGTATTCAAACACATGAGTCTATGGGGGCCATTGCTATTCAATCCATCACAGAAATTATTTGTAATAGTCTATAGCTTGATGCCCAAAGATAATCATTATTTGATACTCTTTCCATAAAGCACAATTTTAAAGGAAAATTTTATTTCATAAAACATATACATGCACACATATATATGCACACACATATATGTATGTATATATGTGTGTATATATGTATGTATGTATCCCAGTTGTGTAGAAGGAAATGGTGGGCTGTGTCCCGCCACCCGGCTAGCTTTGCCCAAAATAATTACACGAAAACTGTATTCTTTTAAAACACTGCCTGGCCCATTATCTGTAGCCTCTTATTGGTTAATTCTCACATCTTCCTTTAACCCATATTTAGTAATCCATGTAGCACCACGAGGTGTGGCTTACCAGGAGAGATCTTAACCTGCGTCCATCTCAGAGAGGAGAATCATGGCGACTCACTATGGCGACTGCCTGAAGCGTCTCCCCAACTCTGCTTCCTTTTTCCCACAATTCTGTTCTGTCTACTCCGCCTACCTAATTTTCTGTCTCTTAAAGGGCCAAGGCAGTATCTTTATTAATAATGAAAGTAACACATAGACACTCCTCCATCACAGTTGGACCCTAAATTTATGATCTTTCTTTCCCATTTTCCCAAATGTCATTATGCCTGGCACAGATTTTTATTAGCACTAATTTTTGTATTTGTAAGGTATATTTCCAAAAGTTTACTCAAAATGTTCTTAGAGACTGAGGAGATGGCTCAGCTGGCAAAGTCCCTGCCGTGTGAGCCTGAGTTTGGATCTCCAGCATAAAAGCTCTTACATTTTCTTAAAACTCCATAAAGTTATGATGTGTTTTTTAATTAGTAAAACCCACATATAAGCACACTAAGATACATGAAGCTTGTCAGTTCCAACTCCAATGGTCTCTCAAATTTCCCCGCTTTGCTACCTATGTACTGATACGTTCGGCACCAAGGTCACACTCATGCACTGGTTACCTTCCAACGCCTGGTCTATTCCCAGAGCAACCACAGTGATAGTTCAGTAATATCGTTCATAATTATTTGCTTCCCTGCTAAGGGGGCTTCAAAGGCTTTTTACAGCCTTTGGAATAGAAGTCAAATCCCTTCTTGGCACGGTCCTCAAGCCCTGAAAGCCCTCCCCCACAACTCTGCTTCTTGTAATACTGATCTTCAGGATCATCTTTCTCTCTCTCTTGGCCACAGCAGTTCAGTATCATTCCATTTGCCATTGCTATAAAGAAATACACGATATAGGCTACCTAAAGAGAAACAGACATTTTTGTAGATCACAGTTTTGGAACATGAATGTCCACCCAGCTTAGAACTTGTCCTGGTGGGCGTTCCCTTGGCTGTACCACTTCATGGCAGATGGTGGGAAGCCAGAAGCCCTAGAGGGGCCAGGCTTTAACTTTTTGAAGAACCCATTCATTCACAAAGGCTAACCAGGCTCCAAAGACAAATACCTCAGTGTCTTCCAAGGACATCTCCCCCAGAGTTATCATAATCTCTCACGTATTGCGGTTTGGTCTTTCTACTCATACGGATATGTAATTATCTTGACTATTTATTGTTGGCTTGTTTTTAACCTCTCTCTTCTCCTAGAAAAGAAACTGCTTTATGTGGGTGTCTCATGTGTTTTGTACAATATCAGAACCCACCGAAAACATGTGCAGTAGAAAGTCCGCACAAGGGCACAATACTGCTACCCTAGGGACCAAGCCTCCAACACAGGCACATGGGTGAAAAGTAACCAGAGCGAACTCCCTTTGTGTTCTAGGCCCATGCATTCATTCCCAGTCAGCAAGCTGTGGAAATAACAGAACCTGTCATGGTGATTGTTTGTGCTTTAACAAATAAAGTTTACCTGAAGATCAGAGAAGAGCAGTCAGCCACTAGTTCTTACCTTTACAAAATCCTCAGACCGAATAAGGTATCCTCTACAAGTCCTCAGACTGAATCCTCTACTCCTGTCTCTCCCCGCCTTATATTCCTCTCTCTGCCCTGTCATATCCCTTCTTGTCTCCACCTCCCTAAGTGCTGGGACTAAATGTGTGAGCCACCACCACTTGACTCTGCTTCTCTTTTAGACTGATTCAATCTCATGTAGCCCAGGGTGGCCTTGAACTCACAGAGATCCATCTGCCTCTGTTTGCTAAGTGCTGGGACTAAAGGTGTATACCACCATTGCCTGACCTCTATGGCTAACCAGTTTAGCTCTGCACTCTGATCTCCAAGCTTTATTTGTTAAAACAAAATATCACCACAACCTATACCTTCGTACTACTCTGAACCAGAAAGCCTGCAAACCAGGAGAGCTGGTGATGTAATGCGCATCCTCATCCACAAAGGTAGAAGACCAATGCACAGTTCAGTGGGGCAGCAAGGTAGCAAACGGTCCACGCTCCGCCTTCTAGTTGCATGGAAGTCTTCAGTAGATTACATTGTGTCCCTTGCTGGAGTGTGAACTCACAGGCTCCCTTGTTTGTATCAATGGTTTTCAAATGGTGACACTGTTCTAACAGTGGGGGAACCATTAGGGAGTGGGACCTTACTGGAGGAAGTGGTGCCTGGTAAGGCAGACACTGTGGATTGTAGTTAGGACTTGGTTCTAGATGGCGTCCTTCACCTCATTATTGTCCCTCGGGATATAGTTAGGGGCTGCACATCCTTACCACTATGTCTTCCCCTTCTCAATGGCCCAGCTCTCCTCAAGCGATGAGACAAAGTAAGTCACTTTAATAAGCAACTTCTAAAGTTACTTCTTGTCAGGTGTTCATACCCAGTAAGGAGAATATAACCAAATCACCCATCGTCCCGGGAGGTAATCAGTGATTGCTTGCTCTACTGATTCAAACGTTAATCTCATCTAGAAATAAACCCAAGAAGATGCCCAGAACAATGTTTAACCAAATATCTGGGTTCTGCATAGCCATGTGTAGTTGAAACCTCAAATAACCACATCAGGACCGTTTCCTGCCTCTAGACCACCCTAGAATTTCACACAGTCAGCTTGTTTTTTTTTTCTAAATTCTTTTAGAAATCAGCATCTCAGACTCACCTTGTGAAATTGGGATCTCTCAGATCTCCCCCAGAGTTATCATAATCTCTCACATACTGCAGTTTGACTTACTGTATTCATACTGACCTGTAAATACCCTGACTATTTACTATTGGCCTGGTTTTAACCTCATATGTTTTGTACAATATCAGAACCCACCAAAAACATATGCAATGGGTAGTTTTGTTTTTACATAAATGAAAGAATTAGACACCTGGAGAATGTTAGATCATCATTCATTCATAGGTTTGGAGTTTTTTTTTTGTTTGTTTGTTTGCTTGTTTTTGGGTTTTTTGTTTTGTTTTGTTTGGGTTTTTTTTTTTTTTTTTTTTTTTTTTTTTTTTTTTTTTTGAGACAGTGTCTCTCTATGTAGACCTGGATGTTCTGGAACTAACCTTTAAAAGATTTCCTGAGACAAATCTTTCTTCCATAAGAATCCTAAGCAATAGATGTAGCTAAGTCCTGCTTCAGGAACTGACTCCTATCTGCCCTCTTTTACTGACTAGTTGTAGTGACTGTGTGCCAGAAAATAAAGGCTGGAAAAGAAACACCACAATGGGAAAGCCCATGGGCACCGGGTGATCATGTGGACACCACACCATGAAAGGGACCCACAGACACCATCTTCACCCAGTGACCATGTGGACATCATACTATGAAAGGGACCCACAGACACCATTTTCACCAAGTGACCATGTGGACACCACACCATGAAAGGGGCCCACAGACACCATCTTCACTGAGTGACCATGTGAACAGCTCATCATGAAAGGGGTACTCAGGAGAGCATAGATCATCATTGCTTCTATGGAATTCTGAACAAAAATCCCAACTTCAATCAAATCATAAGAAGAGATCACACAAAATCAAACTGAAAGAAATTACCTAACATTCATTCCAAGGTGAATATTGAAAGCAAATACTTTCTAGGTTAGATTCTGGAGCAGACGGGGCATTAATGGAAAATCCAAAAAAAATCTTAGGTTCATAGTTAAAAAAAGTTGTGTTTATGATGGCTTTTTAGTTTTAAGTATAGACTGCAGTGATTAAGATAACAAACTGAAAAAGGATGATCAAGTTTTATGATAATTCTAGCATCTTGTAGCTCTTCTCTAAGCATACCCTAAAATAAAAGTTTCCTTTTGCTAGGTATGGAAGTGCATATTTGTATCCCTAAGAATTAGGATGCCAAGGCAGGGGGTCAGAGGTTTGGGGCCAGTCGGGAATATACAGTGGGTTCCAAGCCAGACTGATCTACAAAGCAAGATACTACAACAAAGCACTACCACAATCACCACCAAAAGCAGAAGGTATTTGCTTTAGGAGACGGTAATCACAAGACTCAGAACCTAAATAAACCACACTCTTTAACCTTTACTGAAAAAAAAAACTTAGAAAAACACACATATGCAGTTGTCAGTATTCAAAAGTACATAAAACTTTTTGTCTTTCTTTTTGTTAGGAAACATACATAGAATGGTGACTACCATTTAAAATCAGTTAAGTTTCCCAGGCCTCAACTCTATATTCTCCCTGTCTCCCCACCCCCTGTATAGTGTGTGTGTGTGTGTGTGTGTGTGTGTGTGTGTGTGTGTGTGCACGTGTGCTCACCCATGCATGCACATGCTGAGGCCCAAGGTAGACACGGCTGTCTTCCTCTACTGCTCTGGGCCTTGTTTTCTGAAGGTCTCTCACTGAGTCTTAAGCTTGTTGAAGCAGCTATCCTGACTGGCCAGTGAGCCTCAGGGATTCTCCTGCATCTGCCTTCTTGATGGCTGGTTCATGTGGCGCAGTTCCACACCTGGCTTTGATGTAGTTGCTGGGGGCCAGAATTCAAGCTGTCAGACTTGCGCAGTAAGCATCTTACCAACAGAGTCCGTTCTTTCTTACTTCCATCATCATGCTTTAAAACCCATAAAAGATATTACATTAAGGGATTTAAAACACACTGACACCAAATGATTGTGAATGTTGAAATCGTTTTAAAAGTTTCACCGTGAAATTATTCTCAGTTGTTGACAAGCTTTAAGCCTGTTTTTCTTTTGCACAAAAGCCAGAAAGACTTTTGGAAAACGACTGGTAGTCAGCACTTGGATGCAGAAATGTTGTATCTCCTGTCCTGCTGAGCTGTTAGATACCAAGTACTACCAAGAAATTCTGCAAGTATGTGAACTGGTTCTTTCTAGAAGGTACAACCCATTGAAGAACAAGGGTCGCTTGCTCCTTGAATGATTACTCAGGCAGTTAAACCCCACCCAGTGATATTTTCTGTTGTATTTACTTGTATAATGCCAAAATAATAGATAAGCTACTAAGGAATATATCCAGGATTTTTATTTACCCAGAAATATTTGAGAAATTAATACAGGAGAAAAAAAACCATATTGAGTTGATTTAATTTCTTTACCTTCACGGAACCACAGATCAAAGTCACAACAACCAAAAGAAGAGAGATTTATCACAGATTAGAGAAGATTTTTAAAAAAAATGTAATGAATTAATGAAAGATCAGACCCTGCATCAGATCTTGGGACAGAAAGATAAAGCTTGGGGAAAGTCGATGAAGTGAGATCAAGGCCTGTTATTTGGTTCACAGTTCTTTCCTCAGTGTTCTCTACTGTGTGTTGGTAGTTATAATATAAACCCAGCAGAGAATCGAAAACAGCTTTATGAACTACTTGCAGCTTCTGTGAGTCTGACGTGGTTTCAAAATAAAAGGACTGTCGAATGTGTCCTGGAAAACTCCTCAGGAAGCTGTTACTTGCAAATGAGGCTCAGTGTTTCCCAAGAGCTCCAAGACAGTTTTCCTCGAGCTTTGAAGACAAATGTTGCTTCTTCAGCTGAGCAGTAGAGAAAGCACAATGGCTGACTGATACCTCAGGAATATTTGTGCAAATACACAGATTTCAAATCTAAACATGTTCATACCTGTAATCCTAGCACTGGGAAGAGGCAGGGTCAGCCGGATAGTGGGACCATCCTTGGTTACAAAATAAGTTCTTCAAGGCTATAGTATCTCAAGAAATTACATATTTCAAAATTCTGTAATTATACTCATTTCATAGAGATGTTTTTCTCAAAGAGTTATTGATACACATTTTCCCTTAATATTTATTCTAGGGCATCTGTGCATTGAGTAAAAATTAGGCTGGACTTTCTAAAGATAATCATCTTTATGAAACTTAAAACTGAAACAAAATTCCCCTATCTCTTTTTCCCCTATCAAATACATATAGTTGAAAGCTGATTCACTTTTTAAAATTATTTATTCTTCTCTCATATATTGCACACTAACTGAAGTTCCCCCCTCCTTTCCTCCCTGTATCCCCCCATCCCATCCCCTCTCCCTGAGATCCACTTGTCCTTTCCCTTCATAAAAGGGCAGGGTTCCCAGGGATATCAGTCAAACCTGACATGTCAAGTTAGAACAAAGCTAGGCACATTAAAGATGCACAGGCAACCCAGTAGGAGGAACAGGGTCCCAAAGGCAGCCAAAAGAGTCAGAGTTGGCCCCTGCTCCCACTGTTAGGGTTCCCATGGGAACACCAAGCTACACAACCATAACATACATGCTGAGGACGTAGGTCAGACCCATACAGGCTCCCTGATTGTTGAGTGTGAGGCCCTCTGAGCCCTTATTTGTAGAAGGAACGGCGGGACTGCGTCCCGCCACGTGGCTAGCTTTACCCAAAATAATTACATGGAAACTGTATTCTTTTAAAACACTGCCTGGCCCATAGTTTCAGCCTCTTATTGGTTAATTCTCACATCTTCCTTTAACCCATATTTAGTAATCTGTGTAGCACCACGAGGTGTGGCTTACCAGGAGAGATCTTAACCTGCATCCATCTCGGAGAGGAGAATCATGGCGACTCACTATGGCGACTGCCTGAAGCGTCTTGCCACTCCTGCTACCCAGCATTCTGTTCTGTCTACTCCACCTACCTAATTTTCTGTCTCTTAAAGGGCCAAGGCAGTTTTCTTTATTAATTAACCAATGAAAGTAACATAGACAGATAACTCTCCTCCATCACTTATTGGTTCTGTGGGCCTGTTTCTTGTAGTGTCTTGGCACCTCCACCCCTGCCTGGCTCACACAGTCCTTTCTCCAGAATTGCATTATCCAGGATTCCCTGTCTTCTCTAGGATTTCTGGAGTATACTTCTCAAGTATTCTGCCTAATACTTGGCTGTGGGTCTCTGATGTGGGAATCCCCTCTGTGTGCTGTGATTACCATTAATGAATAAAAAAAACTGCTTTGGACCTACAGCAAGGCAGAACCTAGGTAGGCAGGGAAAACTTAACGGAATGCTGGGAGAAGGAAGGCGGAATCAGAAAGAAGCCATGGAGCCGCCACTAGAGTCAGACATGCCAAAACCTTGCCGGTAAGCCACTGCCACGTTGCAATACACAGATTAATAGAAATGGGTTAAATTAATGGAAGAGTTAGCTGATAAGAAGCTAGAGCTAATGGGCCAAACAGTGATTTAATAAATACGGTTTCTGTGTGGTTATTTCAAGTCTAAGCTAGCTGGGCAGCCAGGAACTAACAAGCGGCTCCCTCCTTCCCACTACAGGTCTCTCCAGCTGCTCCCATTATTTGTTGGATGAAGCATCACTAATGATGATTATGTTAGACTCATTAGCAATCATTTCATTGAATGTTGTTAATTCTTGAAATTCTGATGTGATGGGGCTGGAGACATGGCTGCTTTTCCAGAGGAGCTAGGGTTCAATTCCCAGCACCAACATGACAGCTCAAAACTGTAACTCCAGTTCCAGGGATTCCCAGTCCTTTACACAGACACACACGTAGACAAAACACCAATGCACATACAAATTAAATAAATAAATAAATAAATAAAAGGAGGAGCCAGGTGTAGTGGAGTGCACCGTTGATCCCAGCACTCAAGAGACAGACGCAGGCAGATCTCTAAGTTTCAGGTTCAAGACCAGCATTTTAGGACAGCCAAGGTGACGTAGTGAGACTCTGTCTCAAAAAAAAATTTAATGTCATATGACCACTGTTATCCAACAGAGAAACAAACATACAGGGATTTTGCTAAATACCACATGCTTTCCTATTATTTTCCTCTTGATATAACACTTAAACCATCTGTGGAAAATGCTTGAGGTTGTCCTCTGACCTCTGCCTGAATGCTGTAGTTCATGCGCGCCTGCATTCAAGATTTTCTTTATTTTTTAAATGGTGTATATGTGTGTGTATGTGTGCATGTGTGTATGCGTGTGTATAGGGGTGTGTGTGTGTGTGTCTGTGTGTGTAAGTAGGTATATATGCATACAAATGCAAGTGTCCATGGAGGCCAGAGACTTCAGAAAGTTTTGAAACACAGTGACAATAAGTCATCAAAAGTACTCAGATCCTTTGTCAGAATGATACACACTGGTACCCACTGTGTTGTCTCTCCTACCTAGGCTGGTCTCTCTAAGCTTCTGTGTAGTTAGATTCTTTGTAGAGGTTGACCTGGCTATAACAAGTCCCACCCTTTGTGAATTGTGTCATAGTGAGATCTCAGCATATAAAGTCTTTAAAAATACTTAATAACTTAATTTAAATATGAAAAGTCATATACAAATACATTTTATTGAAAATATATAAATACAGACAAAAATCTGAGGCATTTTAAACATTAATTGAATTGTTGGGGTCTATTAATAAATAACAAAATATATTCAGCCAATTAATTAATTTTACCAGGATTAAATATACTGATGTCCCAGAGACGTGTTTAACAATGGATACTATTTCAGAACACCAAGTGTGCTCCTTCAAAGCCAGAAAAGATTTGGTGATCTAAAAGAAGTCACTCTTAGAGTTTTCTGGAAAATATCTGCTCCCATGGGCCTTTATTTACCACTCAAAACTGCAGTGAGGAATTCACGGGTATACTCCTTGACTGGAGGGAAAAAAAGTAGGTAATTACCTTTACTGCAGTCTCATGGCGCATTCCTGTTAAAAAGTTTATTGACTTCAGATATGGGAAATATTTTCACATTGAGCTCTCATTTTTCTGTATGGATGCTGTACAATTGGATTCATGGATAAAGACCACTTACCTGGTAAAAAGTGTGTTCGTGTGTGTGTGTGTGTGTGTGTGTGTGTGTGTGTGTATGCCGTGTATGTGTGTGGCGGGGGATATGGCTGTTGTTGCTTTCACCTTACAGTTGAAGTGCCGTAATTAAACACTGCAGTTCAGCACCCTGTGGAAGATGCAGGTTTAAACCTATCCCTGGCATTGAGAAACCAGTGCATTTCATCCCATGCGGCTCCAGCAACTCCACTTAGCACAGCCGAACTGCATTAAAGGGTTCTAAGATCCTCTTTGCCTGAGAGGACAAACCTCTTTGATAAAACCACAAAACACATTACCTACTTGAGTAGGCAAAACTACAGTGTGATCTAAGCGGTTACTTTTTGAAAACGCTCAACCAATTACCAGTCAAAAACCCCATTTTGTAGGCACCTCAGTGAGAAATTCGTGCTTAGCGAAGAGGGGGAGATTGTGGAAAGTGAACTTTATAACATTTCTTTGCTTATTATTTATTTAGTAATAATTATTGCAGGGCTGGGAACCAATGCCAGCGGGTTGTATGTTTTCCACCTCTGAGATCCACACCCAGGCTGAGAATCTGAAACTTCCATAGATGCCACATAAGCCTACCTGACTCACCAGAGTCTCAATTACTTGTTATGTTTGTGTGTGTATACGTGTATGCGTGTTTATGTGTGGGAGTGCAGGCACAAGTATGCTACAGTGTGCGGGGGAGGTCAGAGAACAACTTCCTGTGCCGGTGTCTGAGGCAGTTTCTTGTTGCCTGTGTTAGCCCAGCTAGCCTAGGAGCCTCTGGGGATTCTCCAGGCTCCTCCCTCCATCTTGCTTTGCAAGCTTTGGGGTTACATACAAGTTTCCGGGTCCTGCTTATGTGGGTTCTGGGGGAGGGGTTCAAACTCAGATTCTCACGCCTGCAATGGCACGTGCTTTTCCCCCTAAGCCATCTCCCTGACCTTGATCTCAAAGCTCAAAAATCAAATTAAAACGAAGTCTCTTCTGCGAGATGTTATTTGGGAATTGGGAGGAATATGAACTTTGCTATTAGAAAATCTTCCCATTTCTCCACTGGACAATTATCTAGCCTCTCCGCTTTCTGTGTTTCGAAAGATGTTAACGGCAAGCTTTCCGATTCACTGCCACAATTACGTACGAGCCTCTGGCTCTTGCCTCACAACATGTGACAGGAAGATCAAAAGACGGCACGCTCTGAAACATGGTAAAAACGCAGAATCTCAGAACTCCTCCCAGACCGTATGAATTGAACTTTGTTCAGACCATTGCGCCCTCACCCCCACCCCAGATGAATCACTCAAGCGGCTAAGGCCTTCCACGCCGGTGTCCGTCAGTATGTGCTCAGGAAATGCTAGGTTCTTTCCTCCTCATCCTGATCACTCTGCAGGAATTTTAAGTCAGCTGGGGTCAGTGCCTGTCGTAGCCAGTAGTGGACTTAATTCCCCTGGGGGCACTGTGAGCGCTCACGCTGGGGATGGCGTTCACAATAAACAAACGCCTAGGTTGGTAACTGTAAAAGCCAAGGTGAAGACGTCGCTGTCAGATTCATGTCCTGTACACTGCTACAGGCGGGAAGCACACAACGCGCCGTTTACAGTGTTTTCAGATTTTGGACCTCCTCTGACAGTTTCTCGTCAGAGAAGGTGTCCATTATCATTTAGGAATTGTGGTGAAGTGGGTGGGCCTACGGCTAATAATTAAACAGGTCACTGCTTGAAAAAAACTGCAGGGGAGGCTTCTAAAAGTGGCCCTGAGTTTTTTTCTTTCTTTTAATCTCCAGAGTTTATCCGTGAGCCCCGAGGTGTCAGAAGGGAATTGGGTAGAACCTGTCTCACCGCATCAAAGAGACGTTCAGTACCTGCCCACATTAACATGCACAGTGCAAGCTGGCACAAGACAAACGAAGATTGCATTCTAAACTCTGGGGGTGTATTTAGTGACAATGGAAAAAGCTCGCTACTACAATTAAAGTTTTGGCTACAATGTCTTTATTAAAATAGGAAATAAATCTAGTTTTACCTTTCTAAACCAGCAAATAGGACAATTCTTAGATTTATTGATGGGCTCACTTAAGAAGGAAGAATTCTACCATGCCTGTGTTTCTTCATGCTCCGACCAGAACTGATTGAGACCCAGCATTTGTGAGTCTTCTATTGTAGATGCTTTCCTTACAGGAATATTCTCTAGGGGCTGAGGCAGTAGCTCTATTGGCAATGCACATACAGTGTGAGCACAGAAACCTGGACAGGATCCCTAGAACTCATATTTTAAAAGCTGTGTGAGGCAGCACCTGCTTATAGTTTCAACTCTGGAGACACAGAAACAGGCAGATCAAAGACTTAGCCATAAAACCTAAAACACTAAAAAAGAAGAAAACATAGGCAATACTTCACAGAATACGGGTGTAGGAAAGAACTTCCCTAGTAGGAGTACCAGTCAGTTGTCCTCTGGCTCACACACGCACGCACGTGCACACACACGTGCATCTGCGTACTACTCTCACACACTCACGTAGGTGCACCTGCATATTCACGGACACACATACACGACTGCACAAAACAGTAAAAAAAATTAAAGAATATTATTTTTTCCCTTTACTACTACTTAAAGAGGGATAAACATTCATCTTTAGAATTTCCTGCTTGCATGGTACTCGGAAGCTGGGTGGGGTGTGATGACACACACCTAAAATACCAGGCTTAGAAGGCAGGAGGAGAAAAGAAGAAAAAACAAGGGATGTTGGGATGTAGTTCAGTGGGAGATGCAAATGGTTCAAAACCCAGCACCAGAAAGTTAACGTGTGTGTGTGTGTGTGTGTGTGTGTGTGTGTGTGTGTGTTGAAAGTAGAGTCTGCAGAATTCAGGGAGTGTACAGAATATGCTATGACGTCTTTCTCGGCTCTGCTAAGAACTGGCGGTACTGTCTACCTGGTCAATGACTCTGCTCCTATTCCAACAATTTTTTAAATTTTACATTCAACTTTCAAATAATTCAGACCTCTGGACAAGTTGTAAGAGTCGCAAAAGAATCTATCTAATATCCTTCTCTCTCCACAGTTCTTTTCTGGACTATTTAGGAATTGAGTTCATGCATTATATCTTTACCTGTCAGCATTTCCTATACCATGTCACCGTTTGGAGCATGCAGTTCTTTTATTGTGCTCCAGATATGGACAAGCTAGCCTTTCCTAGTCATATATTTTATAATATAATTCACAGTCACTTGCTTTCTGTGTGCTATTTCTCTAATGTTTTTAGCCCCTGCCTTTTCCCTTTTAGCCCCTCCTCCGTCTTCTCTTTCCTCATAGCTTTGTTCTTCCAGCTTTCCTACACCTAGCTCCACATTTCTGATAAAAAGAACCTGTGGTGGTTTGAGTGTTAATGACCCCTAATTGGTGCACATGTTTCAATGCTTGGTCCCCAGGTGGTGGAACTATTTGGGAAAGATTAGGATGTATGGTCTTGTTGCAGGAGGTCTGTCACTGGGGGTAAGCTTTGACGTTCAAAAGCCCATGCCATTCCCAGGTAAAAGGCCAGGACATCACTAATTAGCACCCCTCTGTGGTTGTTGTCTCGCATGTGAGCTCTCAGCTCCTGCCCTAGTGCCATGCCTGCCTGCCTACCTATGTGCTCCCTGCCACAGTGGTCATGGACTCACCCTCTGAACCTGGAAACCCAATACAAATAAACACCTCTATAAGTTGCATTGACTGTGGTATCTTATTACAGCAATAAAACAAATGAACAAACAAACAAATAATAAGACAGGGCCCATAAATGAATGACAGATTTTTGGCACAGTTTGTCTTCAAACCTACCTACAAGCGGTCAGCTATAATTTTCAGTCCTGCATGGTCACCCTCTTACCCACCCTGCAATGGAGTGCGTAGGCCAGCCATCCCCTACTCTTGTTTCAGCTACTTACTTTTAGTTTTGAGTTCCGTATGCTCTGAGTCACTAAGGGAAACATTTGTCACAGAAGTGATCCCCGCATGTAACTCGCTGTTCCAAACAATGGCGCTTCCTCTTCTATGCTTCTCTGTGGGGGACAGAGAATTTAGCAGAAGACCTGAGGTCACACTCCACTTCTGCTATAATCGTTGCCAATCACCTAACCTCCCCTGAGTCACCACATCTAAAAGGATATACCCCAGTTATCTCTCAGGCCGCTGAAGTCCTACCTTGTCTCCACGGGGGACTCTTGTGAAGCTAAAATGATGTCTGTCTAAGGCTTTGTAAGAAACGTCAAAGTATTTTGAAACAGTAGAAGATTAAGTATCCACGGTGAGGAAGGGATCATGGGATTATTCAGTCCTACTGGGTAATTCTACTGACAGGGTAACTAAAAACCAGGAAAGTTAAGTAACGTGCTTATGGTGGCTTAACTGTTTGGTAGGACAAGGTTTCCTGGTTCTTAGACCAGGGCTTTCTTCACCTCAGCAAATTGTCTTCCTAGACAGAGTGTGTGGCTCAGGTTACTCAAGGTTTCCTTCCCATATCATGGCTCGCTGTTGTGAAAACACAGCCACAGAGCCAACTGTGCAGACTTCAAGTAAACAGGAGACAGTTTAAAGGAAACGCACACAAATAAGAAAGCTGAGGGCCATAGTTGATACTATTTGAAAGGTACCCAGAAATCCCACTCATCTAGTAACATGCTAACTTTTCAAACGTCTCACCCCCCAGGATCTAAGGGTCTAAAGATAAGCCCCTATTTTAAGGTCAAGAAATGGCCCCCAAACTGCCAATAATTGTCTCATTTTTCAGTTGATTTAATTAAAAATTTTTTTTTAAAGGGAAGCAAGTTATTAATGGAATTCTCCAACCTACAATCCAACTGAATGCTGATTTGAATCCGACTTGTAATTACCAGGAAGTGAGGCTTTCTGATGAAATAGCACAGAGGAACCTGTGAGCAGCAGGCGGCATCAGAAGAATGTCCTCTTGGTCTTTGGGTTAAACCCACTCATTCATAGGCATCTCAGTAACAGGCTGTAAAAGGACCAAAGGGTTTGTGAGTCTTAGAACTGACAAATGCAAATAGGGTTTTGAATTGTTCTGATATGCAGATCCCCACCACGTACCTGTTGAATTAAAAGCTGTTGTTCACGTGAATTATCTGAGGGCGAATTACTTACTGAGTTTTCAGAAGAAAAGGCTGTGATCAAAAAAAGATAAGAGCAATCATCTTAGGACTCAAGAACTGAAGAGGCCTCCCGAATCCCAGCTCAAACCTTCATAACCCAGTACCCCCAGGGTTATTCTGGTGTCTTTTATAAATGCTAAGGGGATGGCTCCTCATTATCTCCCTTGGAATGGGAGATAATGAATTCTTATCTGTGATTGTGAATGTTTGAACAGGAGGAGAATGTCTGTGTTAGTTTATGATGGAGCTTTTGATAGACACCTGATGATAATGTAGGATAATGAATATGATTTGAAGGCATATGATTTTAAACGAGAATATTTACATATTTTTATCTCAGTTAATGACGTTTTCTCTCAATGTGAATCTAATATGAGAATCCTTCATTGAGTATGGCTGTTATATTTCTGGACAGTACTGTGGTTAGCAGCTCTGCATAGCTAAGATTATAGATCAGAGAAAAGATCCAAACTTGGATGGAAATCCCATGTCAATGAACTATGGTATAATTTTAAAGATTCCCTCTTTTTATTTTTTTCTTTTTATTTGTTTGTTTGTCTTTGGAATTGATGTGTTTGAATGCCATGGATGCAGGTATGCTTGGAGGGCAGAAGAAGAAGTCAGATCCCCTTGTAACGGCAGTTACTGAGAGCTGTGAGCCACCGACAAGGGCGCTAGGAGCTGAACTGGGTTCCTCTGCAAGAGCAACAATTGCACTTAAATCTTTGAGTCCTCTGTCCCACCCATGTTCAATTTTTTTTTAACTTCAATAAATGAAAGTAGAGGTGTCTGATCTTCCAGCAATCCAGATCCATTCATTTTGAATGCGTGCTGCGGTAAGTCCTCCTTGTCCTGAGCCACTTTCATTAATCATTCAGAGAATATTTCTGAGGGGGCAAGTATGGTGTTATCAGACTGGAACGCTACTTGAAGCCTTCGAATCAGCCCTTTTTATCTTGAAATCCACTGTCCCGTTGACTTGACTTAACTTTCTCCTGCTTCTTGCAGGTCTCAGCTAAGGTTTGGAAAATGAAGCGTTTTACAAGGCCTCATAATACTCAAGCTTTGGAGAGGAGAGGGTGGAGTTCAGTCCTGAAGCTATCTCTGGGAAGAACAAAGCTCTGCCCTGCTTAGAGGGAGCAGAAGCCAGCTATGTGATCACGTGAGCCAGTCACTGTTTTTTTCTTTTCCTTTCAAAGCTCAAAGTTCAAATCCCCCTCCAAATTCTACTAAGGCAGAAATAGATCCATAGAAGTAGAAGAGATTTTTGAACACAACTTTACAGGCAACCGAAGTCAGTTTGGAGGAAAGAAAATTTCTCCTAAGGCTTCTTTTCCTTAACATCCCTCATGGTTTTACCCTCTGTGATTGAGGAGAAAAAGTTCGGACTTTACCACCCAGGAGCAAGCAAGAAGCTGGTTCTGAGAGTACAGAAGCCTGTTGGGGCCTGCGGGAGAGAGAGCACACCTGCCTGTCAGTTCACTGATTAGAACCTGGAAGCACAGTCTCCCACTCTGCCCCTGAGGCAGCTCAGCAAAGCCTGCTAAAAGCAATGCCCCATGCCATTAACCCCACATAGCCTTTGATTGCAGGCTTGCCTCTTTGCACAATTTAAAAAAAAATGAACGAGTTGGAGAGACAGAAAAAGTGAATGCCTTCTCTTTGGAGTAGAACAGAACTCCATTTAATTATTAAAAAGCTAAAGAGCATGTCTTCAGAGTGCCTCGTCTCTCTCACAGCAGTGTGAAATGCAAATAACCATAATGCATTAGCTGTGACTCCAATGTTCATTTATTTTATCAAATAATGTAAGTTTTAATAATCAATTATACTTATATCTCAGCTTAGACATAGCTATTGAAAACCTAAAGTGAGGGGCTCTCCATCATGGAGGCCAAAAACATACCCTGAAGATGACTGAGCGAAGCGTTTGATTGTTTTAAATTACCCTCTATTGCTTTTAAATTGAATATTCTAGACAGGTTTCCATTGGATTTCCACTAGATATACCTTCACTTGTTGATACATTTAGAGAGTTGTATTGCCCTTCAATAGGCAAAATAAGACACACAATAGCCCATTTTTCATTTGCAACAAGGCCTTCAGTAACTCCTGGGCCAGGTCTAGCACCCACAGACCCGCCTCAGGTATCAAGCATAGCAACCATTAAACCTGGCATCAAATTGCAACTGAACCTTTTAACAACTAACACATGTCCTAGGAGGAAAGATACAAATGCATAGGTGGCCTCTGTCATTTGGATCTAAAATGACCCCAGAAGGCTCATGTGCTGAAGGCTTGAGTCCCGTGTTTCCAGTAGCCCCTGATGCTATCCCGAGGTAGAGGTAGGAGATGGGACCTTGCAGGAGAAGTTGGTTCATTGGAAGCATGGCTATGAAGGAGACACTGGCGCTTAGACAAGTTTCCTCATTCTGTCTGTTTCCCAGCTGCCCCAGCTAGGTGACGAGTCTACTCCAGCCCCCTGCTATGCTGTATCGTGTTGTCACAGGTCAGGTGACCACAGACTGAACCCACAAACCGCCATAAATATCCCTGCCTTTCCAATGGTAGACATTGTAGACAAAGCGTTGTGCCACAGTCACAGAAGGTGACTGGCTCAGAACATTTAACAGAAGAGGTGATGGGGTCAAGCTGTATGGGACGATTGCTTTTGGTCACCTTGATTTGTTAGAGACCGAAGTGGTTGGCTAGCTCCTTAGCCAAATTTTTCACAGGAGGAAATAGATTTTCTGAGGGCCAAGTCTTTCCAGATATGGATTTGAAATGAACGCTTCAACTTGGCAGGAACGTGGGTAAAATGTTAACAGATATTTAAATAAAAAAAAATGTACAAATGAGGAATAAGAACATGGAAAAGTTGTTGAACAACATTAGTAACCAGTGAGATATTTGAAACCATAATGAGATAACACTACATACTTTAAAAAGGCTAAGTTTAAAAAAAAAAAAAAACCCGTGTGGAGCAACTGGAATCTTTACCTGTTCTTGGTAGAAATGAAAAATAATCCAGTGACTTTGGAATGGTACTCACCATTTCTTAAACAGTTCAACCACGTCTACCCGGAGAAGAGGAGAGGCTGAGTGGAGGACACGGTGCAAGGGTAGAAGGCACGAATATAGCACATACAGAGCCCTGAGCTCGAGCCCCAGAACTGCACAAAGAATCTCATGTTAAAGATCCGTGAGAGCATGTTTCCTGCCTGAAGACATGCACTGAGGGTAAGCGATATGAATCAGTGGTTAATGGAACCTACTGCCTCACCTGACGACTTGTGTTTGATTCCTGGAGCCCATGTGACGGAAGGAGAACATCACGACTCGCGCGGTCTGTCTTCTAACTTCCACATGCATGCCATGGTGCATCTATACCCAAATAAATAAATACATGACTTGAATACATTACTCACTTTGGGCTTTTACAATCTCATTATTATTTCTTTAAGTGGGTATGCGTATTTTGATTGCCTGTATGTCTATATACCACTTGTCTGCCTGGTGCCTATGGAGGCCAGAAGAGGATGTTAGATCCCCTGGAACTAGAGTTACAGATGGTTATGAGCTATCATGTGGGTGCTGGGAATTGAGCATGGGACCTCTTGAAAAGCAACCAGTGCTGTGAACCCCGAGCCATCTCTCCAATCCTACATCTCAGACTTATCTGCAAGAGTCAGTGTTGTACAACTTTTCCTAGGGAGATGCAAAGCAAACATCTAGTCACCCCAGGTAAGGCACCAATGACAGAGTTCCCCCCCCTCAATGATTCTGCCCTCATCTAGCTTAGTGGATTAGCAAGCCCACTGAGGTTACCTACAGGGGTAGGGGTGAAAGATGCTTACAGAGCACAGGCGGTTCAAAGGCAGCTATATCAGGGGAAAACCCACTCCACCGTGGGCGCAGCTCGCAAGAGCCGCCTCCCTGGAGCTCCTCCCTAACACCCCACCCAACTCATGCTGCGGGCAGCCTCCTTTCTTGAGCAGTTATTACTGCTTATAAAACCCTGCCAGGGGAGGGGGTGCCTGGGAGTCTTAAGTCTCAGAAGTCTTTTCAGATTTACAAATTTGATTTACTTCTTGAGTCTTATGAGGCTCTACCCCCTTTAGAAGGCCATGTGGCAATTTGAAGGAAATTGCTACATGGTAGTAAAAAACACAAAAAAAGAATGTCCGCTCACTGGATAGTCAGGTTGTATCCAACACATATGGATACTACTCAGCCGTGGAAAAGGAACAGAGTATAGCCGTGTAACACTCAACCATGTGACAGCCTGGCTTGAATCAGTCCACCAGGATCCATTCCCAGCATGGCCATTATGCTCGTGGAACTAGTAATAAGGAAGTTGAAGCTTTTCCAAGAGAAATGGAATTACCACTTTTATGGAAACTTCAGTCAAGAGTCTTTCTAACATAGAGAACACAGTAATGTAGCTTCCTAGATTGATGGGGAGGAAAGAACAAGAACTCTTTGCTATTAATAAGGCAAATGCCATTGAAATTGCCTCTCAGCTTGCTGCCACAGTAACCGAACACAACGGAATCTGATATTTGTGAGTGCAAAACCGGAACAAGAGCGGCCAAGAAATGAAGGGCTAGAGAAAGATGTATTGCTGGCAGCAGGTAAAAAGATCACGGGAGTCATTTCCAAAGCTATGAGACACACTGGGATCTTCCCTGTGCAGCTGATATATGTCCATATCAGAAAGCAAAGCATTTAGCGCTATAGGCACATGTCTGAGCATGTTCATATTGGTAGTACAGTCTGAGCATGCATAGTTTAAGGTCACAGTTCAAGAAGTTAAGGCAGTAGACACATTTTTGGTGAGGCTTAGCTCAAGATCAAGGTGAAAGTGGTTCAATGGGTAAAGTGTTTGCCACACAAGTGTGAGACCCTAAATTCAGATATGTATCATCCAGAGTGCATCTGTAGCACCAGTGCTGGGGACAGGGACAGGTGAACCCCAGAGATTCACTGGTTAGCCTGGAAGACAAAATGATAGGCTTCAGGTCCGTGAGAGACCATGCTCCAGAATAAATAAATAAATAATAAATAAATAAGGTGGAGAGCCATAGAGGAAGACAGAGTCGGCTTCGGGCTCCCACGTGTACCTGTGTGGGTGAGTGCATCTGCAAACAACATTCTCGCCTCCCACGGTTACAGTGGGGCAGGAGCACGCAGGTGCATATTCAGCTTGTTCCATAAAAGATGATGGGCAGAAATACCTCTGGAAATGCACACACCTGGCTTTTTATGTGGGGACCCAGTCCTTATGGGTCCCCATAAGGAATTCAAGTCCTTATGTTTGTCTGACATTTTACTGAGTAAGCCATCTTCCCCCAGTCCCTTTTAAGTTACCTTTCACTAGTGAGATATGACAAAGTCAATAGGTTGTCCCCGTGATTATACAAGCTAAGACAGTTCTATGCATTTTCACAGCTAAAGTTAAGGTCTGTAGTTGGCTTTACAGTCATCAGAAGGTAGATTATTCTTAGTGTTCCTGACTTTATCATAAACAGTCTGAAAAGCATTTCTTTAAGTTTGTATGTTAAAAAATGTCAGTTCTTTGTCCTGTGCTGCAGACTGAAGCTAGAGCCATGTGCGTGCTAGGCAAGTACTGCTGATACACATTCCAGCCTTCTTTCTACTGGTTTGTGAGACGGTCTCACTAAATGGCGCAGACTGTCCTTGAGCTTGCCGCCTCCTTCTTCAGCTTCCTGAGTAGTTAGGTTCACAGACCTGTGATGCCAGTACCATCTTTTTCTTTATCTTTTCGAAACTATGACTTACCTTATTCTTATTGTTATTTGATAGCCAAAAGTATATTCAAGGCAGGCCATGAGGGGTCGCATGCTTTTAATCCTAGTGCTCAGGAGGCAGAGGCAGGTGGATCTCTGTGAGTTTGAGGCCAGCCTGGTTTATAGAGTGAGTTCCAAAACAGCTAGGGCTACACAGAGAAACCTTTTCTCAGGACAAAAAAAAGTACTTTTCATACATGTACTTACCATAGAAAAACTGCATGTTTAGATGTGTTTTGGAAACACTTCTGCATATATGTGTCTGTAGAAGTATTTCCCATAAAATGTGTGGACAGTAATCTTTTCGCCCGTTGTTACCCTCAGGATTTTCCCCTGTTGACATAGCTACTCCATGGGAGCTGTGAAAAGGGTAGCTTCAGGGAGGATGAGGGTCTGAATAAGCAAGCTTTGCCCCTTTAACTGTGGTGGTTTTGCTACCAGTGCTTTTAACATGGAGCCTACAAGCACTGCTTTTCCTCCCCCAATCATTGTACTATCAAACTTAGCAAACACCAGCAAAGAGCCAGTACTAAGAAAACAAACAAATGGACAACAACAATAACAAAAAGTCTGCAGTTGAGTTATGGCTGAGGATTATTCCCGAAACTACAGTCCTTCAAAATGACACACTAAGGATGTTCTAAGTCACCAGCCAAAAAAACGCTGAAATCAGGACCTAACAAGTTCATGGAGCCCATTCAGGGAATAAACCGCTAACATGTGCAAAACATGAAAAATTACATATAAACAAAGGAAGGCTGTATTTCATGGGGATGTGTCATCCAAAGGGCTCAGGTTTCCAAACCAGATGGACCCATGCGGCTTCTCTCCAGCTTTGTCATTAACAGTTGTGCGGTCTCTCAGGGGTGATTTAACATCTGGTTACCTTCATGTCTTTATCTGTAACCTGAGAAAAATGACGTCTTCTATACAGTAAGGTGAGAATTAAAAACAATACATGGAAAGCGTCCAGTCCAAGGACGGTCATATAATAAGCTCTTGGGGAAAATGGCAATTATCTTTCATTTCGTGAGGTTATGAACGAGAGTACTACAAGATAAGTCACATTATTTCCCCCCCCCCTTTCTCTGAGACAGAGTGTGACTCTTTGTCCTCATGATCCTCCTGCTTCCCTGCCTGCCTGCATTCTGGGATATTAGGCAGGTGTCTCCATACACACCACCCAATTATTGTACTTTTAGTAAAAATACTAGCTGCTCATGCTTTTAGCAAGTTACATCTTCACTAAGTCTAAGGAAAATATATGCTTCCTGGCCCAACCCTGTGCCCACTCTCTAGGGGCAGCAAAGACTGCTTCTTCAGCTAGGGTTTTTGTTGTTAAGTTTGCCTTCCTACTTTTTGGTTAAAACATTCAAATATTACCATGTATTGTAGGATACTCTAAAATTATGACCATGATTATAGTTATTTTCCCTTCGCCTGAAGTTAGTGATGCCCTTTATTTTGTTTCCTAGTGTTTGTAATTATCACTGATTCCCACCCCAGATCCTCTATCTAAGAGCTTTGTTATATCATTTCCTCCCACATCATTGACATAGACAGTCAAATTTCTTTACTTAACTAACTCTTCCTAGAAGCAAATGTGCCATTAATCCTTTTTCTTCCTCCAAATGTGGTTCATGATTTTCTAGTCCCGCTTCCCAGCTAAAAACTGGTCTGATTGAAGGATTTAATATGATATCATATAATCTAAATTTAAACGTCTTCTTTTGTTACATTTGATTGGTGTGCGTGTCTGTGTGTGTGTACTGAGTGTGTGTGTGTGTGTGTGTGCAGATCAGAAGACAACTTTGGGGAGTTGGTTCTGTTCTTCTACCATGTGGGACCTGGGGCTTGAACTCAGGTCATCAGACTTGTCAGCAGGCACCTTTACGTGCTAAGCTATCTCACCAGCCCTAAAATATTATTTATTTATTTATTTTGACAATGAACAATTTCACATTGTCACGATTTTGTTGTTGGACCTTTTGTTGTTGTTTTGTTTTTTTGAGACACGGTTTCTGTGTAGCTCTGGCTGTCCTGGAGCTCTCTCAGTAGACCAAGCTGGCCTTGAACTCAGAGATCTGCCTTTCTTTACCTCCACCTAATTTGTCATGATGATCAATAAGAGGTTCATGTTTCAAATTATATTTGGTTATTCTCAGTCTTAACTCATCTGTATATTTTCCAGACTTCTCACCCAAACATCTTCCTTTAATACAAGATTTTGAAGTGTAACATTCAAAGGGACACTTTTGAAGTGTAACATTCAAAGGGACACTTTTCAGCTCCCATAGGTGACATGACTGTTGTGGAGATGCCTTTCCATCCCTGCTCCGGGCTCTTTCTCTTCTTCATGCTCCTAATGACTTGGAGCAATGAAGACAAAAGGAAAGGCGAATTCGGGAAACAAAGTATCTTTGTACTTCATTTCCTTCTTATCTTTCTTTCTGATGTGCTTCGCCAGCCCATTTGCTCTTTGATTATTCTAGACACTATAGCTTCAGTTAAGAGGGAGAAAGACTTTAGACAGTGTAGTCCTAATCAAGTAAATTACTCCATTAAGCTTTGCAATTCAATGTCTACCCTGCAATTCAGTGTCTACCCTGTAGCACGAATAATAATAATAATCCCAGAGTCAGATATTGGGGTTCAACCAGAAAACCAGAAGAGCAAAGCAGCCAAGCCACTAGAGAAGTCTTACCTCTTCCAAGGCTGGGTGACTGCAGACTAAGCACACAGACTCTCTCTCCTCTTATTTTATGTTCCTTTTGGTGCTGGGATTAAGGGCGTATGACTTCCTAGGACTGGGATTAAAGGTGTAGGTCACCACCATCTAGATTTATTTCAGCATTGATTTAGGGTGGCCTTAAACTCACAGAGATCCAGCTGATTCTGTCTCTGAAATCCTGGGATTAAAGGTGTGTGTGTGTGTGTGTGTCTGTGTGTGTGTGTGTCACCACTGCCTGACCTCTAGTGGCTTTAGCTTTGCCTCTGGTATTCAGGCAAGATTTATTTATTAAAATACAAATAATATACCACTAAACCACCCTGTGGAATTCTCACACTGTGTTATGTTCTAACCTTCTGACTTAGTCTAAGAAAAGGAACGTATTTTGGGTGTCATTTTCGTCATTCTAAACATATTTCTGATTTGGGAGGGAGAGATGGGTGCTTGGAGTCCTAGCATCCTTGGAGACTTCGATGGTACTCATTGGGTCCTGGGAGTGGGACCCGGCTATGGGGAACCTACAACAGGACCATCTAATCAGTGCTGCCTAATCCTTGAGTTTATCAGAAGGCATGAGTCAGTTCCGGCCAGGTTTAGTGAGGCTTTCTTTAGTTACGTTCCTATTGCTCTGCTAAAACACCATCACCAAAGGCCACTTATGGAAGAAAGAGTTTATTGGGGGCTTATGATTTTAGCCATCAGTATCCATGATGGAGGAGTGGATGTAGAAGGCAGCTGGTGGCTGGAGCAGCAGCTGAGAGCTCATATCTTGAACTGAAAGTGGGAGTAAAGGATGATACACTGGGACTAGAATGGTCTTTTAAAGCTCCAGACCCACCCATTGTGGCATAGCTCCAGCAAAGCCATACCTCACAATCCCTCCCAGGAAATTCTTCCAATCGGGCACCAAGCATTCAAACATGTGAGTTCACCCAAGTCATTCCCATTCAAACCACCAGAGTGACATGACCAAAGAAAACGTGTGGAATGGGCAGAGACAGCTACAGCATGGCCTGAGCTTAGGGGCAGATTTGCAACCGTTGAACTATCCCAGAAATATGGTACCCAAATACCACTGGAAAACAATGGCAGAGAAAAGGGGTGCTAAAATATGTCTTAGAAGCCAAAAAAAAAAAAAAAAAAAAAAAAAAACCCAAAAAACCTACCAACATAAGTTGACTATTGCTGAAGACACCATATATTTCAGACATGGGGTCCAGAGGCTCCTGAGCTGGCATGTGACAGAGTCGCCCTGAGGGGTTGCAGTTTTCAGCAACTGCCTGCACTCTGGTTCGCGCCACTTAAGCGCTGCTGCGCTTGCAAGGGAGATTTAAAAAACGTCTCAGAAAAGAGTAGGCCAGGCGGGCAGAGACTGTGCGGGCCTGTGGAGTTTAAATCCACGTGGGGAGGCAAACGATAGGGTGCGTGGGGACTTGAAGTCAATCTGAGGAGTGTAAAGGGAAAATATAAAGAATTTCAGCAAGAAAAGCCACTGTGTGATAATTTATATTAAACGCTGTCTCCACACACAAGGCACAGGCCGCGGCTGAGGGAGGAAGGGCCCGCAAGCTGCGCAGGCAGCCGAGCTGAGAAAGGAGGGGTCCTAAAACCAAATGTTGGGGTGCCAGATGAAGGCATAAATCACAAACAATCCCACACCAGTTTGGAATTATGATTAATAGAATGATTGTTTACTTAAAGGGGAAAAACTTACAGATCACCGTCCCAGACCACAGCCCTCTGCGCAATCAGGAAGGGAGCCTAGTCGCTGGAAGCGGAAGCCAGAGAGCAAGCAGAGGGCAGTTGCTGCTTTTTAAAAGAAGGAAAGACCACGCCCCAATGGGCTGGTATCTCAGCAGCTATTGGCTGAAGGAGCGGAAGGAGCTCCCGCAACACTTATGGAGCCTCAACTCTACAGAAAGAACTTAGGCAGCTAAGAATGATGAAAGTGGAAAAAAAAAAACTGTCTTCCCTAGGGAAGAGTTCACCAATTTGATGTGGAATACCAAATGGCCAACCCTGAAAAACGTGCATACAAGTAAAGTCATACAGATTAGGCAGGTTGTATTTATGTGTTTGGGAATGTGTACAGTATACACACACACACACACACACACACACACACTACTATGATTGTCTATAATTAAAGAATAAGAATTTTTAATAAACTTTTTTATTAAAGAATTGTTTAATAAACAAAGAATAAGAGGCCATGGACTGACTGCTTGGCATTTCTAGGCCTGGTGGACTCTGGGGGACTTAGGCAGGAAGAATTCACCCGTGAGCCTATATTGTGTTCTCTCAGCAGAATCACCTCAACAATCCAGGTATCTGGATAAATGACTCCTGCCTGAAGCTGCATACTGTGGCCTGGAAGAGAAGACAAGAACCTGCACAGTACTGGTAAGACTGAGCAGGAGACAAAGATCCCCACGCTGGTCTGGGGCTCCTTGCCTTGGGCCCGGAAGTGAAAATGCGGGCACACCTGGCACCTGATGGACTGTACGATGAAGACACCACGACAGCAGTGAGGATGAGGAGAAGGCCCAGGTGGGTGGCCTACTTGCCACCCAGGGCGAGGGTGCTGTTCCGGCCTGAGCTGCTGCCAAGGGCCACATCTGCACCTGTGACCCTAATGGAGCCTCGGTCTGTGTTGATGTCCTTGGCTCCTGTTACTACTGAAGGCCAAGAGGACAGGGCTGCACAGAGGTGGATCTCTTCCTCACTGGCTCCAGCCCCAGGGAGAACTGATCCCACCCCTCACGGGCTGCATCACTGGAGAGAGTGAGCGGGTCCTGCACCTCACCTGGGCAGCATGGCAAAGCTGACCCAGTTGGCAGAGGCACAGGCCAACCGGCCCTGAGGGCATGAGAGTGGGAGGGTTCAAACCAGGCCAATGGCTCAGTGCAACGAACACTCGCAAGTAACAGTATAAGGACGAAAGGGCTGTGTGACTTATGGTGGTGTCCTTCCACAGTTTCCACAATGAGATTTTTTTTTTCTTTTCTTTTAAATTTTATTGTTTTATACCGGGGAAGGGGAATTGCAAGGGTAGAGGGTGGATGGGAAGGGACTGGGAGATGAGAGTGGAATTGAGATGCATGATGTGAAATTACAAAGAATCAACAGAAAGTTAAATTTGAAAAAAAAAGAATAAAAGGCCATGAACTTGAGAGAGAGCAAGGACCATATGGGAGGGAGGAAAGGGAAAGGGGAAATAATTTTATATTCTAATCTCAAAAGAGAAAAAGAAAAAAGAAATCAAAATATAGGGATCACAAGAGACAATTTCTTAGAACTCATTGAATGTGAAGGATTTGTAATCGTCTTTTTCTCAAATTTGAAAAAGACATTACTTTTATAAGGAAAAATAATAAATTATTGAGGACCCCTTTCCTTAATTCTGTTAAATGATTATTCTCATGTTGTTTTAAGTATGTGACACTATTTTTTGTTGTATGGCCCTAATTACTTATGTAAAGTCTGAAAAAATGTTTATAAAGTACAAGAAAAATCACATTAATGTTAATCAAATTAAGGCAGTTTTCTGTTGTGGAGGATTCCTCTCAGCAGAAACCAAATCACTTACATGTCGGTAACAGTTCTCACCAGCGTAGGTACTGTCTTACAGACGGCAGGGAGTTCCGGCTACCTGTGTCTGGGGGAAAAAAAGGAGAGCTTATGTTCTGTGTATTCTGGCAAAACTTTTATCATTCACCTGTTATATAGCATCTGTTCCTCTGTCAACATCACTCAGAGTATCCTGGCTTCTTGCTAATTAGATTAAACTTGGGCAGTGATGGTGTGGAGGGCCTTCTATATATATGTTGCTTTTATTGGTTAATGAATAAAGAAGCTGCTTTTGGCCAATGGCTTAACAGAATATAGCCAGACTGGAAAAGCTATAGAGGGAGAGTAGGCAGAATCAGTGAGAATCCATGTAACCACCCATAGGAGACAAATGCACCGGAACCTTGCTGGTAAACCCTAGCCATGTGGCAATACACAGATTAATTGAAATGGGTTAATTTAAAATATGAGTTAGCCATAAATAGACTTAAGCTATTGGTCAAACAATATTGCAATTAATACAGATTTCTGCATGATTATTTCGGGAGTCTGGCTGGCCGGGAAATGAATAAGCAGCCTCCCCCAACACAGCTTAACAGGGTGGTTACTGCTAAATAGGTCTATTGTGATTGTATATTATGGCTTTAAAAAGTGACATTATTATTGAAAAGAAAAATTCATGTTAAAAATATTTTCAGGGGCAGAAGAGATGGCAAGCAGTTAAGAGCACTGAATGTTCTACCAGAGGACCTGGGTTCAGTTCCCAGCACCCACATTATGACTCATAGCTATCTGTAGCTCAGTCCCAGGGGACTCAACACCCTCACCCAGACATACTTGCAGACCAGTGTGTGTGTGTGTGTGTGTGTGTGTGTGTGCGTATACTTAAATTTTTTTTTAAATGTTTTGATAGAGAGTTGGAAAACCGAGTCTACTGTGTATTTCATTTGTAAAAACAATGATCATGGAGCTCTCCTGGTAGGCAGAGAAAAGGACAGCTGCTGTGACGTAATCAAGTTCAAAGGTGATTTTTAGTACCATAGTCTCTGAAGCTTGAGCTTTTTCAATGTACCAAACTGGAGATTAAAACCCAGACATAAATGGTCTATTGGAACAGTTTTTTGCTTCCACCAGGGGGTGACAGAAAAATCCTTCCTGTAGACAGCGACTACATGTTGGTTTCCCATCACCCAGACCCAAATAATCACACAGAAACTATATTAATTACAACACTGTTTAATTTATTAGCTCAGGCTTCTTATTAACTAACTCTTACATTTTTTAAATTAACCCACTTCTATTATTTTAAATCTTAGCACAAGGCTCATGGCTTGTTACTTCTTGCTTCTTGGGCATCTGCCTAACTCCACCTTCTCTCTCTCTGCGTTCAGTTTTGTTTTCCTGCTTAGCTCTATTCTACCTTGTCATAGGCCAAAGCAGCTTCTTTATTAATCAATGGTAATAAAGCAGTCATAGCATTCGGAGGGGAATCCCACATCACCTTCCGGTTCTGCTAACACCTCTTAACCACCCTTCCCTCTTCTCCACCCACTCCTCCCTGGCTGCCTCCTCTAATCTAGTAGTCTTGAACCCAGGAGCTCACGCTATACTTGGGGACTGCCTGAATCATAGCATGGCCTGCATGTTAGCAAATAAGGTGTTTGGTTGCATGTGCCCATGATCTTGGCTCCCAGGAAACAAGAAGTCTGGAGATAATACTTGCCAGATGTCATTCAGTCGCTTTATATTGTCACTGACTCTTCCTCTTTGGTTCTGTTATTCTTCTCTCACGGTCTTTTGTCTTTGTGTTTTTTGCCTCATAGTTGCAAAATGGCTGTCACGCTTTTCAGAAATCATATCTATTACTTTAGTAACACACGGAAGAGGGCAATGCCATCGTGTCTTCTCTTATTTTAAACAAAGAGGGAAATGCTTTTCAGCCTTCCCGCTTCTCTCCCGAGATGCTCATCTGAGCTACAATGAGAAAGCAATTCACATTTTCTAGTTATTACAGAGGAGGTGGGCAAGGGAGCTAGGGTTTCATACTGAGTGCTCGGTGCTGCTCATTAATGTGTCTGCCACAGATAGGAACAGAAAAGGTGTTCTCCTCTTCCACCCAGGGGATGCAGAAGAAGATGGGACAACAAATGATGCCTGGAAGCAAGCAACTGTGATCACCAAGTCTCCCACCGAAGAAGCTCTTCCAATGAAGAGACCAGTAACTTCCTCTGGGGCTAGAAGAAGAGTCTAAAGTTACTAATAGTAAAGTTGCCCAATACCTAAAATACATGTACTGTTTTGCGTTTAGAGTATTGGGAAGACAATGTACTTTTCATAATCCTAGGGAAATGCCTTTTACATCATTTATCAAAAGCCCACCACCATTGTGAGGCTGGGACCAAATTTTGAGATTTTTGCTTGTCTTTCAATGTCAAAGATCTTGCTGGTTTATATTAGGGGAAAAAAAGCCATAGACGCAAGATTATGTATGAAATCTGGCCCATTCGCCAAACAATAGAGTTTTAACGACCTCTGCTTTCCACTCCCCAGGTGGACAGGCAAGAACTAAAACACCAGCTGTCACCCTGAAAGACTATCTGCTCTTTCACAAATGTTCTCTTTGTTTACCAAGAGGGGGTTAAGCCAATAGCAAAAAAAAGAAAACTAATTAAAAAATATGCTGTTGTTATATTTTATTATGAAAAAATAGAACGAATTCAGGGATCAAAAGCTAACTGTTAGGAGGGGAGGCCTGGTTTGAGATCTGTGCTCTTCACTGACTAGCAGATACTCTCGATGGGGTCTTCCAGAGTAATAAAATAACCAAAGAAGAACTAGAATACTGAAAGCAATCTTACTTTTGCCAATGAGTGTATCTGTGTCGGTTGAGGATATCATCACCCCTTTCCCCCTATTGCCTCCTGAGCTCAGAGGCTAAGGACTAGAATTTGTAAGACATTGCTTAAGAGGGGGAGAGCGACCAAAAAGACGGCCTCCAGCTCTAATTAGCAGGCCTTATGATTCACTGAGTTGGCACAACTACTGTTCACCTAATTTCCAACGAAAACAAAATGCTGCTGGCAAGGCATGTCAAAGGCCTAATGACACTTTCAAGTACCCATGGCATAAATAAAGTTATTTTTTTAAAACAACCATCCACTTGGAATGACTACAGAGCAATTTCTCGCTGAATAATTCCAACTAAAAAGAGTTAATTATCTAAAAAGCGAGTGAGAACAAGAAGGGGTGAATTTTGAGCCACAGAAAAATCATTTACGAAATGACTTACATATCTAAAATTTCTGCTGCCTGTAACATTATCCGTAAGTGAGTGCTCGTGGCTAATGCACAAAAGTATAAAAGTACACACTGCCAGGAGACGAAAGTGGATCTTTTAGGTTTAAGGACCATGAGGCAACACTTGATATACCAAACTGTGGTTTTGAACCATTATCTGGCCTGCAAAACACCAGAATGTTCTGACACATGATCCACCTGAAATCAGGTCTGGCAGGGACAAATGCAGAACACCTGTTATCAATGCAAGCCACCCCAAGATCTCTGAGGACAGAAGCGCTTGAGCCCAGGGGTCCCAGTCAGTATAGTAAAAGTCTGTCTCAAACAACTAAAAAGGGAAACAGGGGCTGAAGAGGGAACATTGGGTAGAGTGGTAACATTGCATCAGAGATTACATCTCAACACAACAGAGTTCCTGCCTGCAACTGGCTCTCCCAGGGTCTCAGCTTCTCACACGAGAAAGTGCAGAAGCTGTCGCCTGATCCCAAGCTCAGAGCCTGGTTCGCTAGACTGTCTAAACCCTCCCTGCTTTCCCTGGTTTCTTCATCTGCACACTTCTGCCACTCAAAGCTGCACTTTTCATCTAGCAGAACCGGTCTGCGACACCCCCATCCCATTTCTCTCTAACCCCCACTTTGTTCTCAGAAACCGTCCTTACCACGCCTGGTCTCCAACATCCGCATAAACTCCCCACTTTTATTCCTGGTGCCACTCGGCCGTAAGGTGCGGCCCTCACCCTCGTGCTGGGCTTTATTGGGATCATTTAACTTTTTTTCTCATCTGCTCACACATTTCATGGTTCTTAGTTTCACTACCGTCTCCCTTAGTGCCTGTTGCTGGGCCTTCCTGACACCAGCGAAGGGCTCGTCAGGTACCTGATGCATGCACTGAACGAATACGCCTCATTTTAAAGCATGTACTCTCAAGAGTGAGTAGCACACCTGCCATGCCATGGACTAGGAATAATAAAAAACAGTTAACTGCCCTGAGAAACATGTAACACATATTTTATTTCATTAAAAACAGACCTCAAATTCAGTTTATAAACATTTGGGTATATGACAGTTACAATTTTTTTAATGTAGTCCCTTGTACAACAGCTTTGACTCAAAGTGTTCATCTTTCCCTATAAATGGTACAGGATAAATGTCATAAAATAGGCTCACGAAACTAGACTCTACTTCATAACTATCCCTGAATTTAAATATCTGTATCTGTGTGTCTGCTCATTTTGCTTAAAGTTATTTGACTCCTCCTAACAGTCTCTAAAATTATATGCACACACATTTTTATTTTTATTTGGCATCAGGTATAGATTTCTTCTTGGAGTACTTTGCTTTATATTTGGCTAACTTATAATTTACCCCTAAACTCTGGCATTTTTTTTAGCATATCTTTTAAAAGCATCAGCCTATGATTTCGACTGATGACCCTAATAGGGAGCCAGCTCTCTGTATTAGGTAGTAAATGATAGCAGTAACGATGTTGGTGGCACATGGTAAGGCTCTGCCGTGAAAACAGCAGGTTCCTCACACTTGTTCTAAGGAGAGCAGAGGCTGGGATTAGAAGGAAGATTAAAGATTAACATGGCAAAGGCTGAAACCCCGAGGAAGAAGTCTTAGAGTTGGACGTGAAACAACCAGACTAGACAGATAAGAGGGACAAGGGACTCTAGGCCAGGGAAGGCTGACCAGCTGTCCCCTCCCACTTGGACCTGTCCTGCTAGTTTCTTGTCAACTTGATACAAGTGTGAGTCATTTGAGGAGAGGGAACCACTACTGAGAAAATGTTGCCAACAGACTTTTTTGTATGCAAGCCAGTGAGCCGTTTTATTGATTAATAATTGATCCGGGAGGGCACAGCCCACTGGGGGGGGTAATGCCACCCCTGGGCAGGTGATCCTGGGTGGTCTAAGAAAGCAGGTTGAGCAAGCGGTAAGAAGTAAGGCAGTAAACAGCTTCTTCCATGGCCTTTGTTTCACTTCCTGCCTTAAGGTTCACACCTTGGGTTCCTGTCTCGGCTTCTGTCAATATTGTGACTCGGAATATGTGAGCCAAATAAACCTTTTCCTCTCCAGCTTGATTTTGGTCATGATCTTATATCACAGCACTAGAAACAGACTAAGACATCCCTCACACCCTCAAGAGGCCTATGTATGCCACCATTGGTTTCTCTTATGCCTTTGCTTGTTATACAGCTAACTGTAATAGACAATTTTTTTTTCCTAGACAGAATTTCTCTGTAGCTTTGGAGCCTGTCCTGGAACTAGCTTTTGTAGACCAGGCTGGCCTCGAACTCACAGAGATGCGCCGCCTCTGCCTCCCGAGTGCTGGGATTAAAGGCATGCGCCACCACCGCCCAGCTTGTAATAGACTAAATTTTAAGAATTGCTTCCAACAAAAGACTTCCACCTCAGAAACTGCAGACTACCCTGTAGAGAAGGAACTGAACATGACACAGCCAAGAAAGACCGAAGCTACATCTTGGTGGCTGTGATAGAGCTAGCTCTCTGCCACAATTAAACTATAGGCTGGTCACGTAGTTGTGAGGACAAAGGAAGCTTAGTTTAATAACAGCCCTGGCGAGACACCTGCAAGGTCAGATGATAGTAACACTGTCTAAGTGACTAAGAGTTATCAGTCAATAACTAACAAACTTGGAGTAAGAGATGGACAGAGGAGAGGGACAGCCACATCGAACTGGGAAAGTACCACGTGAACAGCTCATGACCATCTTCCTGGCTGGGCAGGCAGGGCATGCATATAGCTTGTGACGCTTACATTTTCTCCGCCCATGATAGCACAGATTAACCAATTTCAGTAGACATTCTCTCAGTCTTTGTCCAGATTCTGCCATTGCCCTATGAAAACCTCCTGACAAAGGAGTTCCATGGCTTTTTTTTCTTCTCTTGGAAGCCCCTCCTCCTCATGGAGATTTCTCTTACTTGATCACTTTTCTATCAGTCTTCTCCATAAAGTTGAAACTGCTCTGCACAGTCCCATGAGAGCCCACGTCTTTAAGTTTTATTGCTCCAAGACAAGGAAGTCTATTCAGTGTTTCAGAAAAGTCTTGCCTTTGGCCACTACATAATGGAATGGCCAACATCTTGGGTCCCTGGTTCATATCAACTGGATTGTAAAAGGTTTCATAGCTCCCAACCCTGCATTAATCCAATTCTGAAACATTCCTAGAACGGATGTTCCTTTATATTTCTTCCAACTAGCTCAAGACCCCTCCCCTGCAAGTCTTAAGGGGACCTTTAAAAAGACCTGATGGGATGATAGTAGGAAAAGTCACATGTGACAATAAAGCTTCTGGAATTCCTAAATGCATTTTTCTTACTAGAGGAACATTAAACGGTATTTGCTGGAATTGAGTAAATTGAATATGGTAGAAGTTAAAATAATGACCTTAAATTCATGCGACTTACTCCACTAAAATGCATTTATAGGTATGATATAGGCACAAAATGGAAATGTAAAAGTTTCCAGAAGTATATATTTTCTCATTTATGTTCTCACTACTGCTTCCAAAGAGATTTTGCTCAGTTCTTTATAGTGCTGGGAGTAAACCTAGGGCCTCATGTACACTTGTTTAACACAGCGCTGAGCTGTATGCCTAGCTCGGCTGTCTCCTTTAGTTTCCACCCTGACCAATGACTTCAAAAGCACACAGTTCCAGGACTGACCTCTTCGTGACAACCCAGCTCTTTGCTGGCCATATTTCTAGAGCGCTTACCTACAGGAAGTTGTTATTTAGTTTATCTTTAATCAACTACATTAGAAGAAGTTTATGATTGGGCTCAAAGGGAAGTTAGTGTGTATGAGTTACTGTTTGCATGCTAGGAAAAAAACCAGTTTTAATTTTCTATTACATTACATTAAATACATATTTCCATATGTTAAAATTGGTCTTAAGTTTTAGGTTCTCCATGTTCAGAAACCCAACTTTATCCAGTCTGACATGGTATATATTTCAGTCTTCCAAGTATTTCATAGCATACCATCCTGGATTTCAATAGCACATCTCTGGAAAGAGTAGACAGTTATAAAAATCTAAAATTCTTTAAGCCTGGCTTGGAGTGGCATATGCCACTGCAGTTCTAACTACATGGGAGGTTGAGGCTAGAGGATCATTTGATGCCAAGAATTTTAGGCCAGTCTGGACAACACAGCAAGATCCACCTCTCAAATATGAGTAAATCATAACTTTCTAAAATTTAAATCAGATTCTTTAAATAAAGTTCCATCATCCTTTAAAATTACTCCTGAATGAGTTGGCTGACTTACACCCAGATTCCTGAAGGTGTAGTTTTGTGCGTTAAATTGGGCTTTCCACATAAAGATATATTTACCAAGTGAGAGACCACTGATCTTTTTATGTGAGACAAAGGGCTTTAAATCAAGAAAAGACCCCCCCCCCCCGACGTGAGATCAATTCTAGATGAACTCAAGGATTTTAGGCATTCTATGGAGAATCTAGAAGCCAAACCCTTACCACTGAAGAGAATATTCCAAATTATTCCCTTTCCTATGCACTGAAAACGTCCTAGGAGAAGTAGTAGCCCTGACCCCAAGCACTGGAGGGCACTGACAACCGTTCCGTGGGGTGTGTGTGTGTGGGGGGGACGGCTTCATTCGTTCAATCTGAAGTCCTTGGGGAAACCACGGTGGACAGGAGGCTATGGCGTTCCCAGAACAGCTGAGTTTTAAAATACAAAATGAGATGTTTTGTTTACGCCTTACTTGAGGACGCAAACCTAGGTAAGCGCACACGACGGCTACAGTTTAACCCTACTTGAAACAAAGTACCCAGGTCACCCCGGACACTGGCCGGCCCGATTCCACCCGACCAACCTCCAGCACCCCGCGCGCCCGCCCAGTGGGGGTTGGGCAGGAAGGGCGCGGCGGGGGCGGAGCCTGTGGGCGCGGGGGGCGTGGCTCCGAGGAGGCGGAGACGACAACATGACCGGGCCTAGAGCTTGGAGGACCTAAGAGGCGCGGCCGGGGCCACGCCCCGGGCGGGAGGGCCGCTCTGTGCGCGCCCGCTCTATGATGCTTGCGCGCGTCCCCCGCGCGCCGCGCTGCGGGCGGGGCGGGTCTCCGGGATTCCAAGGGCTCGGTTACGGAAGGAGCGCAGAGCCGGCTGGGGAGGGGGCTGGATGCGCGCGCACCCGGGGGGAGGCCGCTGCTGCCCGGAGCAGGAGGAGGGGGAGAGCGCGGCGGGCGGCAGCGGCGCTGGCGGCGACTCCGCCATAGAGCAGGGGGGCCAGGGCAGCGCGCTCGCTCCGTCCCCGGTGAGCGGCGTGCGCAGGGAAGGCGCTCGGGGCGGCGGCCGTGGCCGGGGGCGGTGGAAGCAGGCGGCCCGGGGCGGCGGCGTCTGTGGCCGTGGCCGTGGCCGTGGCCGGGGTCGGGGCCGTGGCCGGGGCCGGGGCCGGGGCCGCGGCCGTCCCCAGAGTGGCGGCAGCGGCCTTGGCGGCGACGGCGGCGCGGGCGGCTGCGGCGTCGGCAGCGGTGGCGGCGTCGCCCCCCGGCGGGAGCCTGTCCCTTTCCCGTCGGGGAGCGCGGGGCCGGGGCCCAGGGGACCCCGGGCCACGGAAAGCGGGAAGAGGATGGATTGCCCGGCCCTCCCCCCCGGATGGAAGAAGGAGGAAGTGATCCGAAAATCAGGGCTCAGTGCTGGCAAGAGCGATGTCTACTACTTCAGGTACCTCTCTGAGGGTGCGGGGGTGGGGTGGGGGTGCAGGGTCAGGTAGGGGTCAGGGGTCACGAGCTGGCCTGGGCAGGGGTTGCAGGATTAGAGTCCTGAAGATCTGTGACAAGGACCGGGTGAGCTGGTATGGGAGGGGGTGCTGAGGCCCTTGGCAGAGGTTAGACCTCAGTGGAGTGAGGGGCACAAGTGTCTGAAAGGTGAGGAAGACACGTTCTGCAGAAGACTTCCGGGGAAAATGGTTTGCGAACGAAGGGTTAATGGAAAGGATGGTTACTTAGGCCATGAAAGGGTTAAAAGAAGGTGTAATTCATCGAAACTCTAAAACCCAGTCACTGTTGGCGCCTGTCCCAGCATGTCCCAGATTCATCATCAGAAGTGCGTTTATTCGTGCCCGTGTGGAAGATTTAGCCATCTACAGGAAGAAAGTTTCAGTTAACTTTGTAGGATCCAGGGAGGTCTCACGTAGAAATCGGCATTTGTGACTCCAGGAGCCGTGTGGAATGCTTTGGCGTGGCAGTCCGTCCTCTTCGTTTGACAACGGAAGTTGTCAGACTCCCAGACCAACATTTGTTCCCCCAGTGAACATGTGGCAGTGTCTGGAGACATTTCTGGGTCTCACCTGGGGAGAGGGTGCTGTTGGCGTTGTGAGGGAAGGTCGGAGGTGCTGCTGCAGTAATGAGCTTCCCCCAAGTGTGAGCCAGGAGTACAGCTGAGAAATAGAGCCGAAGTGCTTCAGGGTCTTTCACTTGAATGTCATCTTGCAGTACTGTAGTTACACTGCTGACGCCATTCGTTTGTGATGGGTGGCAAGCTCAGGAAAGGGTCAGTGGCCACTGATACCAGTGGGATTATGAACGAACTAAATGTTCCTCCGCACCTTCCCATTTATCATTGAGTATAAACATGTTATTTTCAGTAGCTTGGAGGACCCTGGGTGGAACTGTTTTCAGGCAGTGTAATATTTGAGTGTTTGGGAACCAGTTCTTAGTCGTTCAGAAGCTGGAGTAACGTGAAAATTTTCCTGTTGGTCATTCAACTGGCGCGGGGGAAATATGCTTGGGTATAGTAATTCCAGTTCATATATGTGAACAGAGTTTAAGGGGTTAAAAAGTTGTGTACAAGTATGCATCAAAATACATGAGTGTATTTACTGCTGATGTAGCGCATAGATATGAGCATATTGTTTTCTCTTTCTCCTTGGTGGTGTTGGTCAAACCCAGGGCCTAGTCCATCTACAGTCAAGTGTTCTGCCACTGAGGAGCATTGCCAGACCCTGAACACATTCTTGCCGGATGCTCAGATACAGGAATGATTAGCTTATTCTTTTCAGCTCTTGAAGTTAAAAAAAAAAGTGTTGTGTTCCAACTCATTCACTTTGTTTGAGACAACTTAATTTTAGTGCAGGGGATTGAATCTATTCCTTGCACTTGCTGGGCGAATACTATAAATTGAGTTACGTCCTGTTTCCCTGCCCCCTCTGAAAATTTTGTGGCAAGCGTCTTACTGAGTTTCCCAGCTGGACTTGAATTTGCCTGGAGCTGGTGATGCTCTTGCACAGCCCCCGGGGTTGCTGGGATTACCTGTACCAGCAGGCCTGGAGTTCAGAAAGCTTCAAGTATGAAGGTGATTGTGTGGGTTTCAGTTTGTCCATCACTGCTCAGTACAGTGCTATGATGCTGCTAAAAATAAAACAGTAGCTGCTAGCTGGATGTAGTGGCCCACGCCTTTAATTTCAGAACTCAGGAGGTGAGGCAGGCAGAGTTCCTAACCTGGTCTACAGAGCCAGTTCCCTGCCTAACAGCCAGGATTACACAGAGAAACCCTATCTTGAAAAACAAAACAAGAAATTAAAAGGCTGCTGCGGTTAGATACATTTGTTTCATTTAATGCTGCTTACAGTTCTTCTTTGCTTAGGGTTTGTTTTACTGTTACCTTTTCTCGTAGGCAGGCTGCACAGGCTTTGTGTGAACTGCTGCTGATGTCTCGGAGACAGTTATATTCGACAGGAGTCTTTTGTATCTGGGATTGAATCCATTCTCAGTTGAGCATTGTAGAATTTGTATTTCATCGCTTATGGAACTTGTCTTGCGATATGGTTTGTTTGGTTTTGGAATGATGTATTTATTCAAATGAACTTTGCATTATAGAAAAGCTTGTGTTTTTCTTTTTCTTTCTTTTTCTTTTTTGGATACGTAGCTGGAAAAGATATTCAAAAGTCAAACTGGGTGTGGTTGCGTATGCCTGTAGTCTCAGATACTCAGGAAGCTGAGGGGACAGGATCACTTGAGCCCAGGAGATTTGATCCAGCCTGGTTAATGTAATGAGACTCTTGTTTCTAGAAGCACATTAGAAGCTGGTGAGATGGTTTGGCAGGTGCAGGTTCTTGCTGTCAAAGCCTGATGACTGAGTTTGATCCCTGGAACCCACCCGGTGGGAGGAGGAGACTGATCTTAGAGGGCGTCCTCTAGCTGCCTCCTCGCCGTCACTACACCCTGGCCACCACTATACACCGAGTGCTACACACACACACACAGCGGAGCTTTGCACTGTTGTGCTTATTTAGGGCTAAAAGAGTGTTGTCTGTGGTTTGTTGTCCTCTTGTGAGATGTTACTCTGTTACCTGCTGTGACTCTCTTCAGAGGCTGTACTACCCACGCATGAAGTACAGCGTGAAGTTTGTACCACATTAGTTTAGTTGTGATGCATTTTTCTGTGATGGATTATGGTGACGGACCAGTGAAACTCAGTTCACACTACTTTTCGGCCTTAGTTTTACATATTGGTGTCCATGTGGTACCTGCCTTAAACCAGGAGCTCAGAATGTCTGCTAATGGTAGGTTGAGTGGGAACCTTCCTGCTGGTAATGTGAACACCGTCACCCAGCTGTTCACACAGATTCTAACATTACTAACCCCCGAATTAGCCTGCTCCTGGGGAGATTAATTTGAACTAAGCCATGCCTATTTACTGAGGGTGTGCCCAACACTTATTAATTGGGCTGACTTTAATGCACAGGGAAAGCCTCAGGTTTTGGTGGAATATGTTTTGGCTGCGTCTTGAAACTGTGTGTAATAGAAGCACCTCTGGTTGCCAGTTAAGCACTGTAATTACGCCTTCTGTCAGGATTACTGAGATAGTGCTCTGGCGGTTCGTATATTATCATCCAAAGCATGTTTTCAAAAAGGGTGTGGTTTGTTAAACTACTGGGTCCACTGGTACAGTTTCTGAAAAAAATTCATTGCCACATTTGAACCCATAAAGCAGTAATTTTCTTATTGGCCTTGTGATCCTTTATTTCCAGTATTTGGCTTTTTGTGCAACACATACTGGTTTGTGTTTCTGAAATACTTTCCTCTTCATAGGGTTCTTTAGGACCTTTTTCTCTCTTGCCTTCTCCTTTCCCCCTCTGTGCAGCACTTGTTGGTCCTGGTACTAGGCATATAATCCCAGGCTGGCTTTGAAGTCGTGGCAGTCCTATCTCCGTGCTTCCCAAATGCTAGAATTGGAGGCACACATATCGTTCTTAACTGTCTTCACTTTCTTGAACTAAAAAGAGCAGGACTCAGGTGTTGCTGAGGTCCATAAAAATCACAAATGATCTAAATTGAAGTAGGAGTCTCCAGAGGAGGCAGCTGGGTGTAAGGTTAGATCTGGGCATGGTTCTCCACCTCCTGGGCCTAACAGTGGTGTACTGTGAACAAGCCACAGTTTTCCCCATGCTCTTGTTTGCCCACTTATTAGTGGGGTCTGCTTGTCACATGAACCTCAGAATATTTGACACAAGGATTAATACTGTTCTTGCAGGATGGGTTCAAATAGGCAACACATTGAGTAAGGAGAGACATTAAGTTTCTTTCTGCTCACAGTTCCAGAGGCTACAGTTCATTGTGGCTGGGAAGGCCCTATTATTCCAGGTTATTACCCTGACTCAACCTTCAGTATTTGAAGCAAATTTAATACAATATAATTTCATTCATAAAGAACCTCTTCAGTAAGTTGCTTGTGGCCGTAAGACTGAAACATGGGAATTTTATAACCACACATAGTTCAGTATTGCAAAATGAGAAGAAAAGTCAGCAGTCACGTCAGGATTACTCCTGCCACAGTGGTGCTCTCTCCATGGGTTCAGAGGAGGGAAACACATTTACTGTGAGGGCTGTGGGGTCTTCATGGCAGACAGAGGATGTTAGGTTCATAAAAGTAGGAGTCTCCAGAGGAGATCTTGGAGTTTGGAGTGTTGCATTATAGACCAGGTAAAGACAGGTCATTCAGCTCATTCATGACAGAATGAATTAACCAACATGGTTGGAACAAAGGTCATGGGGTAAGAGAAGTGGAAAGTAGGGTTGAAAGGTTGAAGGAGCCAGGTTACAGATGCGGGGCTGGTGGGGAAATCCACTGAACACTAGTAGTTTTACATTTTAAATTTATTTTAAACTTGCATAAAATATAAAATTATGTACTTATATATTCTAAAAACTAAGTCTACATTGAAGGCTTTTAAAGAGTAGCTATGGTTCAAGTGTCTTGGTTTAGGATGGACAGTGGGATACTTTAGAATGCAGAAGCTGGCAGAGAGTCTGTCATGGCGACCTGAGGTGGTTAAGACCATGTTGACTGTAGCCATGTGCAGGATGAGTTCAAAGGTGATTAGTAACTGATAGACATGGAGATAGAAATAGTATCAAAGTCGGTGGCAGTCTCCTGGGGCATGTTGTGCAGGGGCTTCTGAGTGTTCATTTTCGGGACAAGTGCGTGTGCAGGGGTGCGAGAAGCTGTGAGGAATGGCTGAGTCAGTCTTCCTGTCACTGCACACTGGTGTTTTGGAAGCAGGAGTATGCATTTTTAAAAAATTATTTGGCAATTTTCTGACAATTAGGGTTTATACTTAAGTACAAAAGATAAATCGAAGTTTACATTTTAGCTTCAGATAAAATTTGGTTTCTTGGGGAATTGTTTTTAATGTTACTGAAATCTTTTGCTTTGAATGTTTACTCAAGTTTGAACAAATTAAAGGGGTGGGATAAGAAACAACTTACAAAGTTTAAGGGTTAGAGAGATGCTCAGTGGTTAAGAGCACTGGCTACTCCTCCAGAGCTGAGCATTTCCTTCCCAGCTCACATGGTGATGCCCAGCTGTCTGGAGCTACAGTTCCAGGAGCAACAAGGGTACTCAGACATACATGCAGGCAAAAATGCCCATACATTTAAAAACATAAAACTATTCTTTTAAAAGCTTGAGGTTTTGGTTAATATTTTCCAGTGTTAAAGTATATAGAAGTTTTTTTTGTGTGTGTGTGTGTGTGTGGGTGGGTGGGTGGGTTTTTCTTAATTCCTTATAAAGATTTTCTTGATCGTGGTGCATAGTCCTGTAGTTCTGAGCATGTTCTTCATCAGTGTAAGTAGCCCTCTGCCTTCTGAGAGGCCCCGTCCCTTACAGACTGCTGTGTGTCACTCCACTGTAGTGACTACCATGCCCACAGCTCATCTGTCAGAAACGGCCTTGAAGATAGGGTTGTGTGGTCTTTGTAACAGCTATTAACGCTGTAGCTCACTAGTCATCACATGTGTCCCGCTGTTAGCGACGGCTTCAGAGGATGGTTCAGTTGCACACCACAGGTCTGTGAGACAGGGTGGCACAGCAGGATGAGTTGTCTGCTTAGGAGCTGATGGTTCCAGGTGAGTTCACAGTGTGGCAGAAATGCAGATGGCACTGCACATTCTGGTATCTCAGGTACAGTTTCTAAATTTTCTTTTACATAAAGTTTCTTCTGGGCAATTATATTTAAGAATCTTTAACATGGAGTTACTGTTTGACAGTCACTTTAAGCAGTTTGACAGAAATTAAAGGAGGCTGGGTTCAAGTGATGAAATGTCTTCATATGAACTGAGATTCGACTCATAGTTCGATTTTTAATTAAATAGTGGATAACAAATTAAGTGCATGATTGCAAGTTAGTTCAGGAATGGGGTAGGTTAACAGGGAAATTTTCTCTGTGGTTGAAACTGAGATAGTATTTCATTACTTTGGTCAGAGCAAACTGAAAATGACTAATCTATTCACGAATCTACGAGTGTTAAAAAACAATACTGTAAACTTAAGTTATGAATTGATACTTCTAGAATAAGTAATTGACATCCTAGAATAAAAGCTTAGTCACTTTGCAAGTCCTAGTATTTCTGTGATGTGGACAGGTAGCGGTCATCTTAGAGGGTGATGGGAATGTAGTCCCTGTCTGTGCTCAGCCGGTCACTCAGGGTCAGTGCTGCTGTGCAGCTGGTGTGAATCTCATGGACACATTTCCTACTTAACTGTTCTCTTGGGCCTTGTCTTCCTATTGCTTGTCCCTCTCTCCTACAGAGCAAGGTCCCTGGTGTCCAAATTCCCTGGGGCAGGCAGGTTTACTTTCTTGAGCTGTTACTGAAAGGACAGTGGCTTGTCCTGAGTTTCTGCATGGCACATATCTGCCAGATGTCCTACAGAGTCCTGTCTGTATGGCAGGAGTGAAGCAGAACTTGGGAGGCACCACTTGATATTGCTAATCTTGCAATTTTCTCACTTTACCCTTTTTGGATTATAATTAGTAGAGTATGTGAGAGTTTCATCCTGGGCCCTGTGCTTGCTGGGCCAGCTCTGTACCCCTGAACTGTGTTTGCAACCCAGAATAGTCTTGAGAGTGAGCCCTGTCCTTGGGTATTTACATCTCTGGAGTCTGAGAAGTGTCCAGAGTAACCTCCTTAGTGAGTTTTGCTCTGTGGAAGCCTTGACATTGAGGTACTGGCATATTTTCAAAGTGACTTTTAACATACAAGGAACACCTCATGCACATTCAACTTTGAAATTCATTGGTTCTTCCCAAAATGACTTTCTGTTTGTCTCAGCCACATGCTAAGCAGTGTGGTGCTTATCTTTTTGGTAAATGTTATATTGCCTGAATATTTTCAAGTTCTGAAAATAAGTCAGCTGGAAGAAGATCCACACTGGAGCTCAAGTTTTTATTGCATTAAAAGGATCTTTAGGCGGAAATCCAATTAAGAATGTCATTTTATTTTGTGGAAAGATATTTTCTTGTTCTTTTTTATATACTGGAGATACTGAACCTAGGGCCTTGTAGATGCTAGGTGAGCATCCTGCTACTGAGCTATATCACTCTTTCCTTCTTAAAGCCACCAGGCTGGGCTTGGACTCTCTCTTGCTTCAGCCTCTAAGTAGCTGAGATTACAGCATGCATTACTGGCTTAGCTTCCTTCCTCTCTCTCTCCCTCCTTCATTCCCTTATTCACTACGTGTCAAAGATAGTTTATCAGGGTGTTCTTTATCAGTCACATGACTATTTGATGACAAGGGCTTCATGGGTATTCTAGCTTAATTAAAACTGTAATCATATAAATGACTGATAAATACAATAATTATAATTTTTTCAGATTGATTTGAGTGATTTAGTGAGATTTATGTAGTAAAACTGACTAAAGGTGAAATTTTTATTTTTAATTTTAAGTATATGATTAAGTATATGCCTGCAAAAGAAAACTACATTCTTTCTTACTCAATTGATAGGTTTCTTGCTTTCAGTTACTTTGTTCAGTGGTTGCCTCAGTATAATGACTTTTGAGAGTTTATCAAAAGGGGTTTATAATATTTGGTTGTTGGAAATATATAGGAATCAAGGAATTGTAATGAAATAAAATTTCAGAGGACTGTGCAATTGTTTTTCATTTGGACTGGAGAATAACGAGCCCCATGACGATTTAGGTGGGCTTGAAGGACATAATATCTCATTGACAGGTTCATCCCATCTGGAAAGAAAGATAGACTGTACCTTTGAAATCAAAGGTACATGGCATATTTCAGTGACTGAGGTTGTAATTTAGGATACCAACGTCGACAGGATAAAGTCTGCAAACAGTAAATTTGATTGAGTTCTTTTGATGATGTACTAAGGAGGGGAAGGCATTTTGTCACCACTGGGGAATCTGAGAATTTGAATTTGGTGCTGGATGGGTGGCAGAGGAATATGGGAGATGAAGCATTGTTAGTGTTCATCCAGCTTGGAGGAGGAGATGCTATATGGGCAGTGATGTCCTTGGCAGATTGGAAGCGTGTGGTTGATAGTGATGATCGAGCTTGAGGCAGTGTTGAAAGTACCCTGATGGCTTCGCTTGTGGTGCTGTGCCTGTTTTCCAGTGTAAAGTGCAGTTGATTTGAGATAGTCTATGTGTCTTCCTTCCCAGACTGGATTTTGGTTTTGGCTACTTTACTTACTCTCTTATGGTCTGGTTGGTGTTGGTTGTAATCTTCATCATTGGTTCAATTTTGTCAAATTTGAATTGTGTTCCAAGAATACTTAAGTCATGGGATTGTGAACAACAAAGGTTAATAGGTCTTCCAGCCATCCGGAGTCTGTGTTGACAGAATACCATGCAGTGTGACAGATGACATGCTTTGTTTCTTAGACCTGAGCCTGGATAGTTCAGTCCAGCGTAATGTTGTATTGTTTTGTTCCCCAGTGTTTTAAAGTTCTTTGTTTGTTGAATTAAGTTTTACTTATTTTGACTAGTTAGTGCAAGGTTAAATTCTAGGTGCGGCATGCCAGCCTCTGTGAGATGCTTTCTGAAGTTCTAAGGGGTTTCTTCTGCCGAAACAGTCACAGTTTGTTTTAGATATTTGGTTTATAAAAGTTTTTAGATAAGACTTTAGGAATATTGTCCCTAAAAAGCAGTTTCTTACAGATTAATGACACAGAACTCCTTTTTAGGGAGTCTATTTTCTGCAGTTCTGGCACTTTTACAGTTTTCCATCTTTGGCAGTTCTTGTTTATAAGAAGTAAATTACTTATTTATTGGACTTTTTTGAGGCAGGGTTTCATATCCCTGGCTAGACTAGAAGTACCCTTGTAGTTGAAGCTGATGTTTGCCTCTGTCTTAAGAGCTGGGATTACAGGCCAGGCCTCTGCCATGACACCTGGCTAAAAAGAAATTATTTTTTATAAACTTATTTTACTTAATTTTTTCTCTCTTTAGATCTCTGTGCTTTTTTAAGTTTTACTTTTGAGATTATAATATAATTGCAACATTTCTCACCTTTCCTCCTTCCAAATCCTTCCATATATTCCTTTCAGCTCTCCTTCAAATCCTTGGCCTCTTTTTTTATTAGTTATTATTGCATGCATATATACATTTATATCCCTAAATATGACCTGCTCACTTGATACGCTTATTTTAGACAGTTTGTCAAACAAAAGTCATGTCAGAATTGTATAAATAGGTTCACAGATGTTCTTGTTTTTCTTTTTAGTTGTAGTTTTTAGTAGAAGTATTTACACATCAAATTTTTTTTTCTATTATAGATATGTGTATGCCAGATTATGTGGAGTCCAAATTCATGTTTTAAACTAGCTATTGACTTTAACAGTTTCTGAGCTCTTGACATTGTGCATAAACCAGTGTTTTCAAAAGACAGTTTGGAAAGAAGTAGGTGAGAATGCAGACTCTTGTAGGGAGTGTGCTGCATGGGCTGTGCTCAGCTCTCAGGCAGTTAGCTGGGTAATGTGTAGCAGCATGTGCAGTGTGCTCTCGCGCACACCAGGGAGAGCTGCATTGAATGGTATGCTTTCTCTTTCTGCAGAAAGTTAAGAAGTTCCTTCAAGACTTGTAGTAATTCCAAAATGAAGCCCAACACATGTAATTGTAATTTGTAACAATCAGGAACAGAAATTGCTGTTAAAAAAGGTTATGTAGAGATGTATTTTAAAAAGGCTATATAGAGGCTATTAATATTTCCTTTTGTACAAATAACCTTTTTTTTTCTTCTAGTCCGAGTGGTAAGAAGTTCAGAAGTAAGCCTCAGCTGGCAAGGTATCTGGGAAATGCCGTTGACCTCAGCAGTTTTGACTTCAGAACTGGCAAGATGATGCCTAGTAAATTACAGAAGAACAAGCAGAGACTACGGAATGATCCTCTGAATCAGAACAAGGTTGGTGACTGTACTCTAGCATAGACGTGCGCTTCCCAAGACGTGTTTCCTGTGCCATTGAGCTCTCTGTTGTCTAAGTTTCTCTCCCCACTACAGAGTATTTTAAAACTTACAAGTGGGTTGTATTTTTCTGTATTTGGAAGTGCTTGAACAGAGAAAGTGTGATTGTACACAGTAGAAAACAGTGTTTCAGTGTGTCAGTAGACTACCAGCCTGTACTACACATTGTGTTTTTTTTTTTAAAAAAGTGTATTTCTTTTGTTTCCTAAAAAGAGGCAACATCACCACATAGTGTGTAACTGCATAGTGATTTTGGAGAGTCTCGGGGGGCGGTGCGACTCTGACTTTGATTTTGACGACACCAACGCAGACATCACTTATTCATCCTCAGGGATTTGTTCCCTAGCCCTTAATTCTCTGGAACTGCTTGGTTGATTATTATATAGCAGTATAAACAAGTCACATTTGGATATATTAATTTAGTTTGATTAAAGATTTAGTGTCTTATAAAAAGGTTCTATTCTTCCAAGAACAACTGGCCGTGTATGACCCACAGACAACTCATTACATGGTTCCTCTAAGTAGTGACCACTTGGTGCTGAGTCGGGAGTCGAGGTGGACATCACCACTACAGATGCCTAGACCAGTGGTTTTAATGATTTTGTTATCAGTTGTTAAAGGTTTTCATACCCTATGTATTTTAGGAGCCTGTGTCTGTGCATCACCATCTCCACTTTCTCAGGACAGTCTTGTGAAAGTAGAGTCATTTCATACATAGGATTTGACTGATATAACCCTGCTGGGCCCTCAGGAGTGCAGCATTCAGACAGGAACCAGACTCTGCACTCCGGCAGGCATGGGCTTGGTGAACTGGCTGTGCTCTGTGTTAGCTGATACAATCTATCATAGTGTAATATCTGATACAGATAAACAACTTTCTGAGGTTGAAGCCTCTGAAGGCCTGAGACCTTTTGGAGAGGGTAATAAAACTTTTCCCATAGCGTTATTGTGAAAACGAAGTGGGGGTTTACATAAAAGCATTTAGCAAAATATTGACCTCTGCTATTTCCTTTTTCCCCCCTCGTAAATGTCCTTTCCTTCCCTAAACTGCAGCCAGCTTTCTGAGCAGCACGCTACCCTGCTTAGCATAGTGTTCAGTTTAGGAAGCTTTCTGAGGCAAGCCCTTTTCCTTTCCTGAAGCATATACACACACTAGTGTACGTGTGTATACACGACAGTTAAACTCTAGCACAGTACCGCTTGCGTATCTACAGAAGGACCTAACTGTTTATGAAATGACAAGAATGCTTATAAATTTTCCTCTTGTTCCCAGAGTCACATTTTCGCCTCAATTAATGCAATTTAAAGCTTTACTTCCTGACAGTTGTGGTTCATTAAAAACTAATTCGTTTCTAGTTTGTGTGCATCTTTCTGCTCTAGCTGCTCTGGACCGCTCATCACTGCATCATGGCATGTGCTTTCAGGACCTGCTTGCTTCTGTGCAGCTCCCTCTGCTTGGAATGCGCTTCCCCTCCCCCTCCATCTGGCCAACTCCTCAGCTGAGGCTCTGCTCCATTGCCTGCATCTCTGGGAATCCTGTCCCTTCCTCCCTGGTGACCGCTGTGCTTGGCCCTTGCATTTGTGTCTGTGCTTCAGCTAGACTGTGAGCTCTTTGGGAGCAGGGACTCTGGTTGGTTTTGTTCTGTACAGTAGCCCCAAACCTTGCACATAATAGCCTGTTAAATAAACACTTGATGTTTGATTCACTAGCCACCTGATTCTAGAAGTTTATAGTGGTAATAAATGTTATTTAATAAATTCGTGTAACACAAGTTTGAGGTGCCTTTCATTTTCATTGTTTTCTGACATTCTGTGTGAAGTTTGTGGTGTCTGATCTTGCCTTGATCTGAGTTTTAGAAGTTTTAGGTAACTACAGTGGGAGTTGTTACAGTTTGAAAAGCAGACTCCCTTTGGGAGTAGCACTATCATTACAAGCAGAAAGCATATTTGTGGTGTAGTTAGCTGAATGCTGTTGTTTAGTGATAGTATTGTATAAAGAAGTCTGGGAAATGTAGCTGACAGGAGTCTCTATATAAGATTTAGCTTGGCTAAAGTATATTACCCATTTTTTTAAGTTTAAAAAAATTTAAAACTGAGGATATAGTCAGTGAAGTAAGGTTTTAAACAGGATTGACCAACCATAAACTGTGATCTTGCCATATGTCTTCTATATTAAAGAGCTTATTGCTAATGAGTATTTTCAAGTGTGATTGGAAAGACTGCTTGGAGGACCTTTGCAGAGTGGGTTTAATTACGTTCCAGCGGGCGGGTAGGATGGAGTAGGCACTGACTGGGTCCACATGCACTGCAGCTCCTGTACTTGTCTCTGCTTTTCTCAAATTTTTTTCTTAACCAAACTCCCCAAATTGATTGCATTCTTGCTTTCATTGTTTATTGATTTTTCTTGCCACTGCTATAATTATTTGTAGGCAACCTCATCTCTCAAGGTGATAAAATAATTGAAATACCAAGTAGATTACTGAAGATGTCTCTGGAGCTAATGGGGCAGGTGGCTCACAGCAGTGTGAAAGTGACCAACTGGGGTGTGGTGGAGTGACGGCAGTGTTCTCACAGTGGAGCATGCTGGGATGTAATTGTTAACTATAGCCACACATGTAGCTAATGTGCGGCTGCATGTGCTTCGTGCTTACCCTGTTGAACAACACAGTTTAGAATGAAAAGACGAAATCTTAGCTTTACATGTAAAACATTTTGTGCACGCGCACACACACACACACACACACACACACACACACACACTTTCAAAGATACCTCAGGGTTTCAGAGATGGCTTTGAACATTTTAAGGAGACAGTGGTGACAAGGTGGTAATTTTGGGTGAGTGAGATGGCTGAGCAGGTAAAGGCCCTGCTGCCAAGTCTGGTGATCTGAGTTCCATTTCCAGGACCCACATAAAGGTGGGAGAAGAGGGTGTGTGTGTGTGTGTGTGTGTGTGTGTGTGTGTGTGCGCGCACGCATGTGCATGCACGTGCACAACAAGGAGAGGGAAGATATAGAAAATAAATATTAAAAATTTAAGACAAGATAATTTCTAAAATTTAGTTGGATTTATCCTGGGATGCGCTACATTAGGTTGTAATGCAAAGCATATTTACAGAACTTAGGGAGCTTGCTTCTGTTCAATTCTACATTAGACTAGATTCTTTACGTTTCTGTTGTTTAATGCTGTAATATAAATGTTTTAGAAATGAAGTGCAAATAACCTGGTGTTAATATGACCTATGATAAATTTTGTATATTCTTTACAATAATTACTGTTTGGAACAAGTCCATTTCTGAGTTTAACTTAACAGCACTGCCGCTACGTTGGAAGGGCACAATTCTTTCGCTGCCTTCTTCTGCTTTCTCAGACTTGGTACTTTGAAAAATAGAAATAGAAGCTTCGTATTTTATTTTTTTGGGAGGGGGAGAGGTCAATTCTGTGTTAGATCCACCGTCTTGAATTCCTCATGAATTATCTTGGGTAGTAAGAGTAGTTAGTAAGTTATTGTAATTTACAGGCATAGGCTTGGGACTGTAGGACTGTACCCTAGATCCCCAGACACATGGAGAAGACACTTGCTCCAGTTATTTTCACAAAGTTATCAGACATACAGTTTATAGCTCAGTAGTGTAGCCCAGGGCAGCAGCTGTAAGGTTTAAAAAAGCTTGTAAGTTAGTGGGTAGTTTGCACTTCAGTTTAGACTTGTGTGCAGTCTCGAGAATGGATTGGAAAGGCCTGAAGCAGGATGTAGGCAAGCTAATTGGGCCATTTTAGTCCAAAAAATTAATGGACCTAAATTAATGCCTTGACCTTAGGTATAGAAAGAGGAGAATCAAGAAATTAGTAGGTTTAGGTGCCTGCTGGTCACAGGGAGAAAGAATCAACACTTTGTAAAATTGTGGCTTTGGTCACTGTTATATTCTGGTCATAGTTTGTCTCCTAGAGGTTCTTGTCTGGAGGCTTGACCTGTGGTCCTGTGATTCTGAGGTGGGAAGAACTGTGGACAGGGTGGAAAGTTTAAGTAATAGGGTTCCACTTTTATAATGGATTAATGCCAGGGTTCTGGAACATTGTAGATTTTGTAGGCATTTGTATTGCAGTGGGTTGTTACCAAACCTAGCCCTTCCCTGTCTGCTTGCTTCTCTGTTTGTATACGCTCCTTATGCTTGTAGACGGCTACTCTGACCTGTTATGATGGCCAGAGGCCCACACCAGGGTGCTGGCACCATGCTTTGGGTTCTCCAGTAAATAAGATTGTGAGCTAAATTAACCCTTTTTAAGTTGCCTTAGTCCAGGGTATTTTGTTATGTGCATGCATGTGTGAAGTTATCCATGGGATGGTTGGTGACAAGGAGAACCTGTGGGTTGGGATGAAGCTGGTGGAGTTACAGTAGCTGTGTTTCTTGGGCTCTCATAAATTCATCGTGTGAAGATTCCTACCCTAGTTTGTCATTTGTCATTTATTGTGCCCAGTGTTTAGACAAATAGGAAAGGTACGTTTTCATATTGCAAATGCAAATGAGATGAATAAAAATATCCTGTGGAAAAGTGACAAGAACTTTCCCAAAGGTAAGAACAAAGTCAGGAAAGTGTAGTATTACAGAAGCATGGAGAAATCAAGGAGGGTGAGGACTACATCAGAATTGGAATGGACCTGGTGACCTTTATAGAGCCAATTTCCAGGGACTGGAATGCCAGGTCTTTGAAAATTTTATACTTTGGATTTATTGTTAGCTGAAATAGCTGGGTAAACAGTGAAAGGCTGGCTGGCCAGCGCAGAGTATCGCCCTCCTGCTAATGTGTTTCAGCTCCTGTCTCTGTCCTGCTCCCTGAAGGACACCAGTTTGTTTCTGTTGTTCTTCCTTTTTGTATGTTCTTTTAGGTCATATGCAAATATAAACATACTATATTTGTATGTTATATTTGCATGTTTTAACCTCCCTATAAAATGGTTAGAATGGCTTTTTCTAAATATTGAAAGACAGCTTAGAAGGAAGCAGAATGAGGATGGAGGATTGTAGCTTGAGGATGCATGCCTTAGAAACTTCCAGGATCCTTTGGATTGTATGCCATAACTTTTTTTTGAGGGGGAAGTGTTTCTCCTACTGAAATTTTTATCTCCATCAGAATTTCAAAGGGATCTGTACCTGAAAAACTTATCCATTGGTTTGTGTTAAAGAAGGAAGGAGAGCAAGGTGTTAGGGGGAAAAGAGGGGCCAGGCCATTTGATGTGGTTCAGAATAACTATTTGCTTGATTATGGACTTCTCAGTTATCGAGTAAATGTCTGAGGGTTCTATGGTCAATTCATCATTATGACCATACTTTGTATCACCATACAAATACTGTGGTAAGAACTACCCCTTAACTTCAATATTCCTAGGATTTCTACTCTAGTTGAATACAAAGAGAATATGTCTTCTGACCTGTAAAACTCCACCGGTTCTTTTCTGCACTCTACTTGCTACGTGCCATGGGAACTAGACTGAAAATTTAAAAACATACACGCACAGACAGACAGGGACATGGGTCATCCTTGATATAAGAATGCCCACTTTATTGTGCTCAGGGGCAGCTTATATAGGGCTCTGGCCACGCCCCAGCTCCCGGAATCTTTCAGCTGCAAACTCATCAAAACCCACTCCCCTGCCATCAGGGTCTCCTGCTCAGAGCAGCTGCAGGCTGCCCAGAGCAGAGGAAAACAAGTTGTTTACAGGAAATTCAGGGTGTGGTGGTCCGCAGTCCCCAACACTGACCTATAGAGAAAGTGACTGAAGTCTCTTCCAAAGCCCCTGTGCTCTGTATTTCTTGCTGGTTGCAGTGTCTTAGAGCCTGTAGGAGTAGAGACGGAGTGAGTACTCCACAGGTGATAGAATTAGTAAGACAGGGAAGGCTTTGCAAGGAGCTGCTAGTGTTTAGATTAAGTGTGGGTTCATATCGAATATAGAGCCTTGTTAATTTGATAGGAAAAGGGGAAAAGTGGAAGTGAGGAAATAGTTTTGTCTAGTGAGGAATGGCCAAGACTTGGGAGATGTGTGGTGCTGAACACAATGGGATTATTAATGGGATCTGCTAGCAAATTGGATGTGGAGACTAACAGAAGACTTGAGGTGAACTCTTGCAATTTAGATGGAGGGGGTACTGAAAGCATCCTAGGGGAAGAATGAATAAGGCTGGATAGAAGTGAACTGATAATGCCAGTTTGAGGTTCCTGGAATACTTGATGCAGATGCCGTGTGTAGTGGGCACACTGCTAGAACAAAGGTAAGCTGGAAAGTCACTGGCACACGTAATATTCCCAGTAATGAGACTGGTGAGTCCCAGACACAGACAGGGATCCAGCCCTGAGAAGCTCTGGAGTTTGGCTAAGGTTGATGGAATCAGCAAAAATGGGTGAAAAAGATTACTAGTTAGTAAAGTGGGGCAAGAGAGAAGAAAGTAGGGAGAGTAGAAACCTGCTTCCTGGTCCTTAACACACTGTTTGGAGGGGCCGGGGAGGGCTGGAGATGGCTCAGAGGGTTAGTGCTTGCTGTCTCTGTAAGCCCAGTGACCTGAGTTAGATCTCTGTAACTTAACATAAGCATGAAAGGAGAGAACTGGTTCTCTTCTGACCTCCACTCATGTGTCATGGCACAAACACTCCCCCCCCACAATAATAATGTACATGATTTAAAAAATTAATGAGAGGTAGCTCAGTGATAGAATGAGTCTAGGGATTGTTTCTTTTATATTTTAAATTGAACAGACAATGGTCCTTTTCATAACAATTTTGAAGCAGATCTTACAGGTTACATTTAATTATCATATTTTCTTTTAGTACTTTCAGGTTCAAGGTAGAAAGCTACTACTCAGACTGAAGCTGCACAGTGTGGGACCAAACGTGTGGTGGCCTTTTGCCTCTAATTTGCTTGTTGTATGCAATTTTCAAAGTCTGGGCGAGCATGAGTTTCAGTTTGGAAATACTGTAGAGGAAGTCTCAGGTGGTTTATATTTGAGTGGGATGGTAAGTCACTCATAAAATACTAACTCTATGCAGTGAGCTAAGTAATGCAAATGTGACTGGGTGATATTTTAGGTTGAATGATGAGAACAGGTTTCTCTGCTGGTAATTTTCAGACTGAGTTTTGGGTTGTCACCATTGTGGCCATTCTTCAGAAGTTGAGAGGAAAGTATTCTGTACAGAGGAAAGAGCCAGCGCTAAATCGTTAAGAAAAGATGCCCCAGTATGTAAGGACAGAAAGAAAGTCAAGATGGTGGAGTTGAGTGAGTGGAGAGGTTCCCAGCTGAGGGTAGAGAAGCAGACGAGTCTACTGGGGCTTTATGCTGGCACAGGGAATGGTGCAGTGCTGTGCCGAGGTCCTGGTGGAAGCTGACAGTGTTAGAAACTGCATTGGTGTCATCACATACCATTCTATTTCATCTGTATATGAATCTTTTGTAATAATTATCCTCATTAACCAATAAGGAAATTGACCTTAGTGGTACTGAATCTTTGTTTCTCAACTGGGATATAAATATCTCTTTGGAACGTGTATTAAAAGCTACAGAATTAAAATGGTATGTGAATGATACTTTGCAACGTCAGTTGTATATGTATATTGGGTAAGTAGAGTGAAAATTTTCACCCTACAATAAGGTGAATTTTTAAAATTAACAAGTTAATTAAAAGTGAAAAATTAACAATTGGAAAGTAAAACCTCAATGCTTTGGTTATAGAATCTACACAGTGTCTTATATAGCTTTTCTCAAAAAATGGACAAGACTGGAGTTGGCGCCAGGTTTAAGAGAACCTCAAGCTCTTGCACTTAGACCAGGGTTCAGTTCGAAGCACCAACAAGGAGACCTGATCTCTCTTTAGGCCTTTGTGGACACTATACCCATGTGATGCATGTACATATATTCAGGCAAACACACTTGCACACACAAACAAATCTTTAATAATAATAAATGTAGCCAAGGAAGGTGATATTTAGGGTCCAGTCACTGTGCTATATGATATGTAAGTTTTACATGATATCTGTCTGTAAGACGTGGTGCTGGAAGTCAAATCCAGGGCAGCTCCCTTGTCTGCAGTGTTACAGTGGCACTAAATGGTGCACTTTCCACAGAGAGGCAGTTGGAAATACTGAGTTGAGAAATGAATCTCTTGATAGCTTCTTCCACAAATAAAATCCTGTTCTTTTTAATAAAATGCGGGGAACTTGATGTACCTGTCTACTGATTATTAAAGGTTTTTTTTGGTTCACTGATATTTTAGCACAAACTCTTTTAAAAGCAATTTCAAGAAGGTCTGAGTCACATAAGGTGAACTCATTCTGCTTATTTATGTGAATAGGACTTTTCCCTGCCACCTCATCTACTGAAAAGGGAATAAGAATAGAAGTGATGCCCGCAATTAGTAATACTTACCGAACAGCATGAAGCTATTTTGTAATACTTACAGTCAGGTATGGTTGTGTGCGTCTATAATCCAGTCACTGGGGAAGGTGGGGCAGGAGTTGGGAGGCCATCTTAGGCAAGACCCCCACCCCTTTCTTTTGAGCTGTATTTCATATCTGAAGCTATCATTTATGTTTAGTAATTATGTTAAAATTATAATAACACCATCTTTGGTAAACCAGAGAATTTATTTTTTAAACATCATTGAGAACTATGTGATAACGGGAAGTGGAAAAAAACCCACTAAATATCTGTATCAATATGGATAAAACACTGATTGTTTATTAATATTAATACTGATAAAATATCAGTAAAGTTCAAGTATGAAATTGGAAATAACTTTAAAATGGAAGTTTTGATTGAAAAGGAGTATATGAAATGTAGGCTGCTGAAGTGTTGGCTAATGTATGGGTTGCTAGCATTCCATCAGTTTGTTACAATGTAACTAAGGATAACTTCTGATAGTTGCATTTGTAATTATCTACATTAGGTAAAATACAAACTGATGTCAGCTTCACAGTGCAGTGAGCTGCATGTGTTCTTACAGTCCTAAGGGGGTCAGGATGCAAACAGGGGATACTGGTTTATGAAGTGCTCTTCGTCACTCAAGCTCTGTAACCAGTGTGGGTCACTGAAGTGTTCCATGGTATTGAGACCCCCATTGTTCCATCTTCTCCACAGTCTCCTTTATTGCATACTTCTTTTTTTTTTTTTTGTTTCTGTTTTCAAGACGGTTTCTCTGTGTAACAACACTGGTAGTCCTGAAACTCTCTTTGTAGACCAGGCTGGCCTCCAACTGACAGAGAACCATCTGCCTCTGCCTCCTAAGTGCTGGGATTAAAGGTGTGCAGCACCACTGCCCAGCTATTGCCTAAGTCTTACATTACAGGCTTTTGTGGAAGATCATTGAATGTAAAAGAAAAAAGAAATCTGCTTGCAGATTGTGTTATTTAGCACAACAATTACTTCTAGGTTGAAACGGGACATCTTTTTAGAATTTTAAAGTTTGTGAGCTAGGCTGTTTACAATGTTGCAGTGAATTTGCTGGTTTAGTTTGTAATGTAAAGGAATTTCACTTTTTTAATATTTAAAGAGATGATTTTGATTTTGTGAACAGCTATAATCATGCTTCAAGCCAAGGTGATTGTTCTTAATGCCGAAGCTTATGGCAGAGTGTCAGTGGTCTAGGACAACTCAGGTAACAGGTGGCCATGAATTAAATGACTCTTAGGGTAGCCTGGTAATGCAGTTGACTGGTTCTGTAAGCTTCTGGGAAGCTGGTCAGTCTACTTTGCAGATTGCTCAAGAGAATGTTTTAAATACAAAATTGTCAAAAATGTTAGTCAAAAGTAAAAGAAATGTTTAAAAGTGTTTGAGAAGTCGAGAAGAATGATGAAGTACATTCTTAATGTTCCTTTCTCTATGCAGTTGTCTTCCTTAGGAATTAAGCTAGGGTACTTTAAGATAGTATCTTTAACCATTTCAATTAGACAGTGGAACCTAACAATGTATCTTATATTTTTAGCAGGTTCTTCTAATTTTTCTTTATTGGTCCAAGAGTATGCGCACGCACACACACACACACACCCACACCCACACACCCACACCCACACACCCACACACACACACACACTCACCAACCTTAGCGTTTGTTTTTTTTTTTTTTTTTTTTTTTTTTTTTTTTTTTTTTTTTTTGTAATGGTGTCCTGGAACTCACTCTGTAGACCAGGCTGGTCTCATACTCAGAGAGATCATCCATCTGCCCCTGCCTCTTGAGTGCTGGGTTTAAAGGTGTGTGCCACCACTATCCTGCCAACCTTAGCATTTTTAACACTACTAATTTCTTTTATTTATTTATTTATTTATTTATTAATTATGTATACAATATTCTGTCAGTGTGTGTGCCTGAAGGCCAGATTACAGATGGTTGTGAGCCACCATGTGGTTGCCGGGAATTGAACTCAGGACCTTTGGAAGAGCAGGCAGTGCTCTTAACCGCTGAGCCATTTCTCCAGCCCAACACTACTGATTTCAAATGTTCCATACTTCCAGTCTTTGTGGATTTAAGATTCATAGTTCATTATAGTGAAGAGTAGGTCCAGCTTTATCCTTTCTAGTATGAGTCTTGACTTGGATACACTTGTGTATACAAACAATTGCAGTTACTTCTGTATCTGCTCATGCCGTATTTGATCTAGTACCAGCAAAGCATATTGGTTTCTTTATTAAAGAACATAAATGTTAACCAAACAAGATACTCTTTAGTGATGTATTTGATAATCTTAATGACAGCAGGTTGTCTTCCTTGATTCTTGAAGACTGAACATTGGCCTTAGGTTGGATGACTTTGTTGTTTAGGACCTTGGTGGTGTTCTAAATGTTGTTAGCCAGAATGCTTGATTCCCTGTATGTACCCCAGAATTACTGCAGAAGTTTTAAAAAATGCACACCCCTAGAACCCACAAAAAAGCACCTGTAACTCCAGTGCTAGAGAGGCAGATAGGAGGATCCCTGGCTCTTTCTGGCCAGTCGGTCTAGTCAAATTGGTGTCAGGTTCAGTGAGACATCTTGTCTATAAAAGTAAGGTAAAGAGAAGAGGACTCTCGACATCAACTTTTTACATCTTTTGTCAGTATCAAAATAGCCATAATTTTTGTTCCGTCCTTTTTGTTATCATTCCATTGGGTTTTGCAAATGAAGTTAAGAGCAGTTCTGTTTTACAGTTTGACCTTACTAAAACATGTCTGACATTTTATTTACTTGATGATCCAAATTTGAATAACCTGTCACATGGCTTTCCAAAGCTTTCTTTTTAAGTCTTCCCAAAAGCCTGAAGTGTGACACATAACAGAACTAAGGACTGGCTGTCAGGCTAGGCGCGTGCTTGTCACAGGCAGCCTGAGCTCTGTAATGAGTTTCTGTTCAAGCCTGGGATATGTAGTGAGAGATTGTTTCAATAAACTAAACAGGAATACAGGACAATTATTCCTTATACAGAATACTTCCGCCAGAAATGTTTTTTTCAGACTTTGGAATATTTCCACATATGAAAGTGGGTAGGCCTCACATTATGGTCAGACCCAAGTTGGTGCATACAATCTTTTGGTTTTCATACACGTGCACCAATTACATGTACAGAAGGTAAGCTAATGCACTACTTTCTGGGGACCTTTGCTTGTTTGCACCCAGTTGTATGAGATCACATGTGAAATTTCCATTTTTACTAGCAGTGCTCAAATTTTGATGTTTTAATTTGGCCATGTCTTTATCAACATTTTCTAGAATGAATTCTGTTTACTGGAATCAATAATTTAATGTATTTTTTTATGTTAAGTCTGGTCTCATTGCTAGTCAATCAAGTTGCCTGCAGTCATACATACAGACAGAATATTGCATACATAATAAATAAATAAATATTAAGAAAAAGATTTAATGCTTAAATATTTAAGGCTAATATTTGTCCTAGTCTTAGCATATAGAAATAACTGTTATCCTGATTGCTATTTTAAAGTTCTTATTCTTTCTCAGATATATTAATGTCCTTAGTATTCTGCTAATTAGATAATTAATATTATACAAAGAATTAAAAGTATACCTTAAATATGAAAAAATACACAATAAAGTGCTTAAAATGAACTTTTAGAGGAAGTGGAGGGATGACTCAGCAGTTAAGAACCCATATTGCTCTTTCAGAGGACCCGAGTTGAGTTCTCAGCACCCACACAGTGGCTCATAACTGTTTGTGACTCCAATTCCAAGGCATCCTAGCATTGCTTCTGACCTTTTCATGCTCTTGCATGCACATGGTTAACATACATATACACAGGCTCATACACATACAATATTGTTGGCGGAAGCTGCTTGTTTGCTTGCCAGCCATCCACACCCAAAATAACCACACAAACTGTATTAATTAAAACGCTGCTTGGCCTACTAGGCATATTTCTGGCTAACTCTTATAAATTAACCAATTTCTATTAATCTGTATATTGCCACATGGTTGTGGAAGGTAAGGTTCCATCCGGTGTCTGGCATCTGTCTTCTGCAGCGGCTACATGGCATCTCTGCCTACCCTCTCCTCTATCTGGTTGGAATTCTACTTTGTCCTATTCTGTGCTGCAGTAGGCCCAAAGCAGCATCTTTATTAACCAGTGGTATTCACAGCATACAAAGGGGAATCCCACATCATAAAATAAGCATTTTCTTTAAATGTACCTTTAAAATATTCAAAGTCCTGCCAGGCGGTGGTGGTGCATGCCTTTAATCCCAGCACTCAGGAGACAGAGGTAGGTGGATCTTTGTGAGTTCAAGGCCAGCCTGGTCTACAAGAGCTAGTTCCAGAACAGGCCTCAAAGCTATAGGGAAACCCTGTCTCGAAAATCAATCAATCAAACAAGCAAACAACTGACACAGACCAAGAGTTGGAATAATTGTTATAATTTTTTTAAAGTTATGGATTTTGAGTTTAAAAAGGTATTGATCCAATTTTCTTTTCATATTTTTTAATGAAAACATTTCTATTTACAGGGTAAACCAGACTTGAACACAACATTGCCAATTAGACAAACTGCATCAATTTTCAAGCAACCAGTCACCAAAGTCACAAACCACCCCAACAATAAAGTGAAGTCAGACCCACAACGGATGAATGAACAACCACGTCAGGTAAGGTGCTAATTTGTCCTCTAATCATATTTTCCAGAAAATTCTGGTATTTTTATCAAGCATAATTCAAATAAATTCTGATTATATTAGAATACATTTGAAAAAGCTTTATGTCTATTTATAGAGAATAACCAAAATATAAGATTTAATAAAATACTCTAGAAGTTAATTAAAGTGAATCTAACTAATATTATTGGCAACAGTTTTAATGCTCTGTGTTATAATATTCCTGAGACTTGGTTGTACTAATCTTAGCTTTTCAAAAATGATTTTTCTAGGAATAGTGTTTCCTAGAAAGATGAATCATGCAGCTTGTGTTGTGTTTGGCTTGAAAACATTTTCTATTATTTGGAAATTGCTTCTTCTCCCCTTTGTTCTGATTTCTAATTTCAAGGAATCTGTTCCAAACCTTTTGCAAAACAGAATCAGATATAATTTGCCAGTATGGGTATATCACTGTGAGTTTCGTTTTTATATAAGTTCAGTGCATTTTTCTCTTTCATTATTTCTTCAACTTATATCCACCAGGAACTTTTCTTAGACAAGGGTATTATCTGAAAGGCCTCCCTGCTGCTTAACAAGGTTACACAGCCAGGGATGAGACTGGACCAAGTGCTCAGCCTCCTGGTTGTTCTACTGACTCCTCCCTCATGTGGTTAGAAGTTAGGTGCTCCATGAATTTCAGTCACAACTGGGGGAGGAGGTGGAGGAGAAACACTGCATTTCTCTTTTTTCTATTTCCTCCCACTTAGTGGGTTAGAAACACTGATTGGCCTACAATGAGTAGCTTTTGCTCAAATATTCTCCACTCCATCTTTTCATTTGAAATTATTTTTCACTAGTCCTTCAAGTGTTTCATCTCCAGACTTCACAAAGGACAGGGCCAGATCTCTCAGACAGTTGCTCTAGAAGAAACTACAGAAAGAAATTCAGTTCCCACATCCTCTGTAGTGTTTTTTCCTCTTCAGGTGAGCCAGGAAAACAGAAGATGTTTGGAGCCACATTGGATCAGCATCTTGCTATAGATGTCTCAAGATTTGAAGTTCTAAACTTGCTTTACTGTTGGTCCCCAAGAGATTCAACAGGGGCCATGTAAGTGTATCACATCAAGTATAAAAGATGCGTACCTGCATGTGCCATTAGGTTCTTGTCAACACATAGGTTTTCTTTGGGCCATTCAGCTTTCTGTGTGAGGCTTTCCCCTCTGTTTTACTACCATGTGCAGGATAAAAACAAAATGGATGGTGGTTTTAGTGTTTTCAGTTAAGTTCAACAAGAAAGGGATTCTACCATCTTGAACTCTGCCTGTCTTATCAAGCTGTTCTCTGGTTGTATTCTTTTGTAGATAAGGTATGCAGTCTTGAATATCTGTCTTTTGGCTTTTTGGTGACTTAAAATTGTTTCCTTACTAAATTTTTGTTATTTGAAAGTTTTGATGTTTATAACTGATTAAAATGCTTCCCAAATCCCAAAAGACAGAGGTAGAATGTAACCTTTAGTGACATAGCGGAAATTTGAGTTGTCCTATGAGAACAGGTATTATTTAATAGATTTTTTATACTCTTTTTTCTTTTTCTTTTTTTGGTTTTTCAAGACGGAGTTTCTCTGTAGCTTTGGAGCCTGTCCTGGCACTAGCTCCTGTAGACCAGGCTGGCCTTGAACTCACAGAGATCCACCTGCCTCTGTCTCCCAAGTGCTGGGATTAAAGGCGTGCCACCACTGCCTGGTTTATCCTTATTTTTTCTTTGCCAGACCACACACTATAAACCTTTGTGCTTTATTTAAAGATCAGTTGATTGACAAATTCTGGTCATTTTAGCAGTGATTTGACTAGACTTGAGCCCAAAAGTTGCGGTGCCTGTGTTGTGCAGGATGGTTAGCTGCCTATGGAGATCAGTAATCGAGAAGCTTAAAGCTGAAATGAACAGAATGGTATCTCTCCTTCTTTGCTTTGTTGAATAGCTTTGAGTCTTCTCTCTTTTATTATGGTTTATGGAATTACTCTCATGAAAAGTGTGTGTTCCTTTCCCCCCGTCTCTTGTCAGAGAATTTTAGCATCGTTCTAACAGAGATCTTTTGAAGGTTCTTTCTTTGAGCTAGTGTAGGCAGGTAGTATTGTAATAATTTAGCAGGTTGCTTCTGCATACGCGATTGTTTTTCTTGGTATTCTCATGTAACTTGAGAATAACCTAATCTTTAGGATTTTTTGGTTACACCAAGACAGTTATCTTTTCTTCTTCATTTCTTCAACGTAGCAGCTGAAGTGACATTTGAGTGTTGTGTCACCAATGTGAAGATAGTAAAGAGAGAATTTTAAAGTTGTGTCATCTTAAAAGTCTAGTTTAGAAACAGGTTTGTTAATAAAATGATGCTGGTTTTAATTATATTTTGGTATTTGTATGACTGCTTCACCATTGTTGGGTAGATAATTGACAAAAATATACAAAGACAAAAATAATTCTTAGTTTTGCTACTTATTATTTGGATCCAGTAAAATAGGTCAGCAGTATAAATTACCCATTACTCGACTTGGCAAAGTTATTTTTATTCGACAGTGAATGAATGAGATTTGTATTTCTTAAGTTCCCATAGGGAACATATATTTTTTTCTTTAAATATTATCATTCTCTTTTAAGGTATTTAAGTTAGTGGTATGAGCACTGAATTTTAGGCCTAGAATAAAAAGGTTTGTGCATGTTAATTTGAGCTTTACTTTCAGTCGGTGTTAAGTAATAGGTGAGAAGAGGAAAAATCCTCTCTTTCCAGAAGTACTTTATGTTGAGGTCATTATATAATTGTCCATATAAACTATGAATTTATATGCATTGATTCTTTAAATGCTTTGTCTTTAAATATGCAAACTAGTGTATTTAAAGAATGCATTAAAACAGAATTTAACACAAAACAAAGTAGTTATTTGTGCATAAATTAAGATCATAAGGTAGAAATGGGAAGTATTGACCCTGGTTATAATGGGGTAAGTCATTTTTGTATGTAGTAGCTGCACATTTATCATTTCATAGGTGGAGAGGATGGACGGAAGGCTTCTCTCAGACATCTAGATATATAAGACACATTCATGTTTTTTAAAAAAATTAATTGAATTGCAATTTTATTAAGGTTGTCTTTTCTGTTTACTTCTTTGAATATGTGGGTAACTCACTGTTTTGAGTCTTTTTTTTCTTTAATACTCTTTGATGCTTTCTGGTCTTGTGCGTTTCTTTTATCTTCAAGTTGAAGTTTCGTTTTTGAGTTTTCATTTCCTTTTGAAATAATTGTGAAATTATCAGGGCTGACAAACCTTCAGTGTTGTTGACTGTCTCTGAACATTGTTTTTCTTAAAGAGTAATCATGGTTTTCTTTAGGAGTTAATATTTGAAGCAAGTGAAGATGTACACTTGAGTATCCTACTCAGTCTATTTTGTCTTTTGTTTTTCTAGTCCTTTGAAAGGATATGTAGCTTTCCCTTCCTCCCTCCTGGGAATCAGCCCGCCTCTTCTTTAGAATGAGGGGTTAAATTATATTAGACGAAACTCCCAGATGAAAGAAAGTTAAAACCAAGTACATGTACAGTTGCATATGAAAGGTTTATGAGGTGATCCAGTGTGTGTTTAGTTGTTACAATCTAGAAATGACCCTTCATTGCGGGCATTCAAGCCGTCTTCTTCTTTGTAGCGTCAACAGTTCCTTCTAGAATGGCTTTATGACTGAGCCCCTGAAGTTTATTATATTCCTTTTGTCTTCTCCAGATAGAAAAGTTGGCTGCTTGGGCAGAGAATATGAGTTTCAAGTGTTCCCCTAAGGAATTCTGGGAAGATGTCTCGTACAGAGTGCTAGATAAATACGTAGACTGGTGCTGTGGGTGTCAGGAAGAGCAGGGCCACTGTGGCTGGGAAATTGGGGTGAGCTTTGGAAATGCTAGAGGGCTGAAGATTTAGAAGGACAGCCAGCAGAGCAAGGGGATGCTGCACTGGGGAGAGCAGCTTTTGTAAAACTGCTCTGAGCAATAGGCAAAGACCAAGTCGATAAGTTAGAAATGAGGGTTTTAATTGGAAATAATAGAAACTGAAAGTAGTTCATGTTGCTGAGGATTCCTTAAATGCTGACCTTTAGAAGTTTAAACTACATTGTTGCTTGTTTCTATAAGAGAAAGAAATTTGGAGTAGACAAAGAAAAAAATTACTCATAATTTCTTTTTCCTAATCAGAACATTTTTAAGCATTTAAAATACTTTCTTTGAATATTTTAGTGCATTTTGAAAAGCATAATTGATCTGCACTCAGTTGAAACAAGTTAAAAGACTATCCATTAGTAAGTAAAGGAGCTCAGTTTCATTTTGTCATCGGTGACATGCTACTTACAAATGTGTTCCATTTCAGACTATATAAACTGGCTTCTACCCCAAAGTATTTAAATGTATTCAAGTTGTTCAGGAAAAACGTTCACTTTACTGCGTATGCACTTTTATTTATTCTCCTTCTTCTCTTTGGCCAAATTTCTGTGCTGGTGTTTGTATATTTGCATTATACCTATTTAGTTTTTGCAACTCTAAAACAAAGCTTTTATTCTTGCTCTGCCACTAAAACTGCTCTTACTATGCTTACTGAAGTTGTTTGTTAAAAGGATAAAATATTCTCCTTAAATTGCCTCCTGTTCGGCTCTAGTATTACGCACTGTTGCTATTTCTGTTTTTGCCTTCTCCCCTGTTACCCTGTGTGTGTGTGTGTGTGTGTTGGTATTTGTCTGTTTTCATTCCCTCCCCTCCTTTTTCTCCTGTTTGACTGTTGGACTCCCAGGCATTTGGTGCGTCCTCCCATGTGAGTAGCCTCCATGGATTTCCCCCACAGTTCTCACCTCCTGTGCTAAGGATTTCCAGATCTGTCTTTTTCCAGAGCTTCAGTTGTTTGGCTCTGTCCATATCGAAGTGTCATAAGCCCCTCTGAGTCAACTTGTTTAACTCTGTCCTGTCAAACCAGCTAGCTCCTGTTTGTGCAGGATTTCATTAAAACACCACTGTTCATCTTGTCCTGGGAAGCCAGAGGCCTGCGTGTGTCCTGCTACTCTTACATCTTTACCCCAACCATCCAGTCAGCCTCGCTGGCCTCACCCTAACACTCCCCTTAAAAAAATTCTTTGCAAGTTTTATTTTATCACTCTTATCGGCACACACCAGGAAGCTTCAGTGGTTCATTGCTTGGTGAGTCAGTTTACGACAAAACTGAACACACCGATTGTGTTTGCAGAGACATTTCAGTAGACGTTCACAGCACAGCTGAAGGCATGGCCCACTTTCCCGCTGGAAGACAGAGTCTTCTGCTTCTTAGCAAGAAAATAGAAGTTTGAAAGGCTGAGATGGAAATCAGAAATTTAGGGATTTGGAAAAAGAACCTGTTGGCTAAGCTTGATGACACACTCCTTTAAGGCAGAGGCGGGTGGATCTCTGAGTTTAAAGCCAGCCTGGTCTACATGTGAGTTCCAGGACAGCTAGGACTACATAGTCTCAAAGAACAAAAACAAGAGTCACAAAACAGCAGCAAACTAAAATAGAACTTTTTAGTACTAAAGTACATGTGTCCACTTTCATTGTCCCACTTAAAAGAAACCAGCAAACAAACCCAAACTCTAAGGTGTCATGGAGAACAGAGACCAACGGTTATTGAGACACGGAGTAGGAATGTCACAGGTCCTCACTTGTTGTGTGCTGTGGTTCTGCGGTGATGGTAAACCAACAGGAAATGATCCCTTCTTTATTCCTATACTACATAGTTACTGTTTTATCTCACCTTTGCTTTCTGCCTTATTCTTTCAATTTATTCCTCATACTTATCTTAGTTAGGTTTTTTTTTTTTCTTGTGATAAAACACCATGACCTTAATGACCAAAAGTAATTTGGGGAGGAAAGGGTTTGTATATTTCAGCTTGTACTTCTACATCACAGTTGATCATGAAGGAAGTCAGGGCAGGAAATCAAGGCAGGAGTCAGGAGCAGATGCAGAGGCCATGGAGGACGCTGCTTACTGGTTTGTTTCTCATGGTTTGTTCCTCATGGCTTGCTCAGGCTGCTTTCTTGTATAACTCAAGATCATCTGCCCAGGGATGGCACTACTCACAGAGAGCTGGACCTTCCTACATTAATCATTAAACAAGAAAATGTTTGACAGACTTGCTCATAGCCCAATCTTATGGAGGCACTTTCTCAGTAGAGAGTCCTGCTTCCCAAATGCCCCTAGCTTGGTCATTTTTTGAGACATTAATTTGTGCAAGGCATTTTTCTAAACAACAAGGATATTGCAGTGGACGAGACAGGTCCCTGCTGTCCTGGGGCTGACTCTCTGGTGTGATAGAGTTAGGTAGATGAATACTTACATAGTTTACCGTGTTGTGAGTAGATGGGATGAGCAACAGAAGTGAGAGAGTGTGTGGTCTTTAAAAGTAAGGCTGGAGAGATGGCTTAGTGCTTAGGAGCACTTGCTGCCCCTTCAGATTCTCAGTACCCACTCAGCAGCTCGTAACCACCAGTAACTAGTCCCAGGGGATCCAGTGCTCTCTTCTCTACTCAGAGCGCACTAGGCATAGAAGTGGTGCATAAACTTGCATGCAGGCATATACCTGTGCACATTCAATTACAAAATTAGAGGGATATTGGGAAAACATTCTAGATAGAGCCTGTGTTTTCAGTTCCCGTCCTTCCCTTTAGAGCTACTTCTGTGTTTAGAAACAAAGCACTCACAGGTGGTGCTTTTACAGTTAATTCTTGGTGCTTTTGTTTGAGTTCCTCCGGTGGCTGATGATGCAGTTCCCCCTCTCCGCTGCTGTGCTCCCAACGTGACTGCATCACAGCTTTGGTTGAATTAATAGTCATGGTTTACCTTCTTAGGACCAAAAACATTCACAGGTGGGGCAAGCCATGTAGCTCGTGTTTTGTAGCCTTCACAGTAGTAGGCTAGACTTTCTACATAATGCTAGTCTTCAGAACTTCCGCCACATGCCTGTCAGTAATGCTTGCTGTTTCTTGTTGGAGTTTTTGGAGTTGTCTTTGTTCTGCTGCAGCTGGGTTAGTCCCTGAAATTTGCTGTGCAGCTGGAGCCCTGGGCTGTCTTCTGCTGAGCTTCTGTGCCCAAATTTGTTTCTGCATTTCTATCTTTATCTTAGGATGCTCCTCAAGTTTGTAATCAAGCCTAAGAAAGTTGCTAAGGAAGCCGGGTGGTGGTGGTGCACGCCTTTAATCCCAGCACTTGAAAGGCAGAGGCAGGCGGATCTCTGTGAGTTCGAGGCCAGCCTGGTCTACAAGGGCTAGTTCCAGGACAGGCACCAAAGTTACAGAGAAATCTTGTCTCAAAAACAAACAAACAAATAAACAAAAGAAAAGAAAAGAAAAGGTTGCTAGGGAAATATGATGGGAGATGAAGTTTTTTAAGACTTGCATATTAGAAATGACTTTATTCGGACACATTCATTTTTCTTCTGATGAGAGCTTAGATTGGAAAAAATCATTTTCTTAGCTTCCTAAGGGCTTTGTCTCATAATCCTCCAACTTCAAGATTTCTGGTGGAGAGACTTGCACTTGGTTTCATACATAGCTTGCATGCTCTTCTAACTTTTTATGTGTGGATTTTTAAGGGATTCACTCAAAAAGGAAGTATACGTACACACACACACACACACACACACACACACACACACACACACACACGTTTTATTTGAAAGGTGGAGAGACAGAGATAGGCAAGCATGGGGTGCACACCTGTAATCTCAGCACTCAGGAGACTAATGTAGGAATATAGAAACTCCAAGGCCAGTTTGGACTCTGTGAAAAGACTCTATCTTCAAAAGCAGAGCAAAGAAAAATATCCCTGTGTGTTTCTCAGGTTTTTTCATTCAATCTGGGCCTGGGTAGGAGACAGGTGATTCCTGCCCTTTGTTGGGGACATTTCTTCTATCTTATCTTTCAGAATTTCCTTCTCTCTTGAATCTCCCAAGTGCATATCTTTCTGTGTTGGCTTCTCAGAATTTTCCTCTAATTTGCCTGTGTTTTTGCTTTTATATTCTTTATATTCTTTATTTTGTTGTTTATTTTGTGAACTATTCTCTTGATTTTTAATTTCTAGGCCTTCACAGCTTGTATTTTGACGATCATTTTTTTTTTTTTTTATTTTGCATGACTTTTTTTTTTTGTCATTTGCTCTTCTTTTTCCTTGGATCAAATCTTTACTCCTAACTTTCTTAGCATTTTAATTATAAGGATGCTTTCATTTGATTGATGCTTTTTTTTTTTCTGTATTGGCTTGTTTTGTTTGTTCATCTTAGATTCTATCTTTTTCCTTTTCCTTTTTTTTTTAAAATTGCTGTTTCTTAATACTGCTTCAAGTGAATGCTCTGCTATGGTTTTTAGTTATGGGTTTAGACCCAGAGTAGAGCTATTGGGTCATAGAGTATATGTTCAGTATATGTTCAGTTTTCTCAGTGGTTGTACATACCTACATGTCCATCAGAAATGTAACTTGCACATCAAGTCTTTGTTGGCACCCACGGTCATTAGTTCTAGGAATTGTGAATGTTTTGGTGTGTACTCAGTGGTCTCTTATGGATCTTACATGCGTGCATTTTTTTTGATAAGTAGTGGCTAATAACCAGTTTATGGTTTGATCATGTAGATAATCTCTTCTGATGTAGTACCTCTTCAAGGCTTCTCATTTGTTTATTACTTTATTCTTTGTGTGTGTGAGGGTCATGCCATCTGATTGCTGTGGGAGTCAAAGGGCAGTGCCAGACTCAGAGCTCTCCTTCCATTATGTGAGTGTGGGGATTGAACTAAGGTCACTATTAGCTTGGCAGCACATTCCTTTACCCACTGAGACATCTCATTGATACCTTTGCAAGTTTTTATTTGTTAGTATTATGGATTATGTTTTCCCATTGGTTAAAAGAGTTCTTATGTATGTTTTGATATAAATCCTAATGTTTACTTGTATTTCTAGGTTACTGCTTTACTCTTCTTCTTCTTCTTCTTCTTCTTCTTCTTCTTCTTCTTCTTCTTCTTCCTCTTCCTCTTCCTCTTCCTCTTCCTCCTCCTCCTCCTCCTCCTCCTCCTCCTTTTTCTTGGGTTTTTTTGAGACAGGGTTTCTCTGTAGCTTTGGAGCCTGTCCTAGAACTAGCTAGCTCTTGTAGACCAGGCTGGCCTTGAACTCACAAAAATCTGCCTGCCTCTGCCTCTGCCTCTTGAGTGCTGGGATTAAAAGTGTGCGCCACCACTGCCCGGCTTACTGCTTTACTCTTCTAATATCTTTTGAGAAATATTGCTCATAGCTTTAAGGACCTTGAGGGGTGGCTGAGGCTAGGAGGGTACAGAGACCTGGGTACTGATGATGCCCTTTCTTTTGACCTGGTAGCAGTTACACAGTGTGTGTTTGTTAAACCTCAGTCACTTTTTTCTCTTCTTAACTATTGGTTCACTTGAAGGTTATCAGCATGACCCTGTGGGTTATCTTCCAAGAGCTTGCTTTACATTTAGTTCTCTGTTCACCAAGACTTGACCTTGTGTTTGACGTAAGGTGGATTTGCTTCTTACATAAGGACATCCAACTGACACAGCACGTTTTTTTTAAATATTTTTCCATTGCTCTGCTTTGTCATTTTTGTTGTAGATGAAATGCTGACGTAGGTGAAAGGCAGCATTTGAACTTCCTTGTTTATTCATCATGCGTAGGATTTTTTCATGGGGATCTAAATCAAGTCTTTGTGCTTTCCCGGCAAGCATTTACTGACTGAGCCATCTCCCAGCCCCATGGATTCCTTTGTTCTGTTCGTTTGATATGTTTGTACAGATGGATCTATTTCGGGCTATCTGCTCTATTCTGCTTCTTTGTCTGTTCCTTCCTGATGCTGCAGTACCATAATTACTAGCGTCACAAAACCTCTTGACATATGGCAGTGCAAGTTTTGGAGTTTTACTATTTTGGTTCAAGATGATCTTTTCGTATCTTTCTTCCTTCCACTCTTCTTCTCTTTCCTCCCATATTGTGGATTAAACTTAGTGGGAGCAGCACCTGAAATGTTAGTGCTGTGGACGGTGGTCTCATTTCATAGGCATCTTAGGATGATCTTAGTCTTTCAGACATTTGGTGAATATATCATGCTATGTGTAGATTAGAGAGTAGTCAGCAAAATGTAAAGAAACCACTATAGCAGGTGGTTTCTATTCCTTCATTTTTCATCAGCCTTTCATTTTCCTTACTCTTTGTTCTTGATCTTTCTTTAGACCAAATTGTTATTTTTTATTTAGCCTTAATATGAGATCACATTATTATTATTATTTTTTGCAACCACGTAAATCAAGATTTACCTTGTTTGTGCAATAAGTTTCTCATCATTATCTAGTCCCTTCTTCCTAGGACACCTTGAGAAAATATAGAGTGGCTTATGTTTGTCCTTTGATTTCTACATGTCATGGTATTTGAGTTACCTTAGCTGGCTATAACCAGGCAGCTCAGATGTTAAATGGAACTGACTTTAAATAGAGCAGTTTAAACATTGAACAATGAATTCCTTTTAGTCAGAAACATCATTGCCTGTATAATTGTAACCTAGTATCTTATGTGTTTAACTTTTCAAAAGTTGGTGGATGTAAAGTACACATTTTCTGGGTTTTGCTTTAGTTTATAATTATGTGACAAGAACTTTTTATTTTTTTCTCCCTTTTTTATTTTGTTGGGTGGAATTTGGAGTCAAACACAGAATTTTGTAAATTCAAGTTCACATTCTACCACCGAACTACATGTGTAGTCCAGAGAGTACTCTACCACTGAGCATGAAAACCTATGATAGAAGTCACAATTACTAGTGTTTGTAGTGTACTAGTGAAAATACATCTAAGAGAGACTCTCCCTAAGATAATACATGTGTTTAGCGCTGAACTAGGATTAAACATTTAGCTGCCAAGCTAGCACTCTTTCTGTTATTCCACCATCCTTTGATTGGACACCCACGGGTGTGTGTATGCCAGCTTTGCTGTCTTGCTACTCTTGACCAAGTTAAAGACTGCAGCTTTTTTCCTAAGGCATCTTGTTTTTTTTTTTCGTGTGTGTGATAAAGGGTTAGCATTTTTCTTCTTGCATGCTTTAAAAGTTACACCATTTCCTATGCATTTGAGTATTTTGTTGGAAGACTACTTACAATCCTTTTTTTCTTTGGTACTGATGTTTAGGTGTTTTAATATGCTGCTTTATCGTAGTAGAGAATACTGGGGCCAACAGAGAACCATCCTAAAGGTAGACTCCCCTGACAGCAGATACAGGTGACAGTGGAGTTGGGCAGAGGTCTTGAGACAAAATTGGATTTGGAATTAGAAAATGGTGTGATCTTAAGCAGTGCTAATATGATAGCAGGTAGGGGCATATCTGGGAGAAGGATCAGAAGGAATGGCAGGTCAGGAAGTAAGATGGCCTTCTCTTCTGGGAGTAAAGATGTGCTTTGAGAGAGGAACAGCATGGTCCAGGATGTGCTTTAGGTGGTCAGAGTTCAAGCGAGCCTGTACTTTTAACAAACAGATGAAGGGAGATGAGAGCAAATGTGGGAATTGGGTAAGGCAGCCTAGGAGGAGACAGGAGAGACCAGGAGTCTGGGTGAGGAGCTGGCTTAGCAAGGCAGCTGGACACTGATTGCTCTGGAGGGGACACTTGAGGTGCGAGGACTTTGCAGAGGCTCAGTGTCTGGCGCTTCTAGTCGGCCATGGGATCAAGTCTCATGGGCCCATTGGCTTAGGTGTTAATATGGAGCTCATGGTGTTGAAAATAAACAGAAAGACGTAGAGTTTCGAGGTAGTTTTAAAAGACTTCTGCGTAGTTTCACTCTTGAACTTCAACACGCTTCCGAGTGTTGAGTTTATTTTTTTCCCAGTGGAGAATATATTACAAAAGGGAAACTGTATTCCATGATGATTTGTGAGGGTCAAAATACATGTTCTCTTCTGCATTGCTGAGTTTGAGGAGATGCTTTTGCTGTGGGTTTTTAGCAAGATCCGAGGCTACTGATAGCTGTACACTAGGATTTACGTAAAGCGTCGTGTCCACTAGTGGCTCAGCTGTTCTGCTCTATCGCTGTGTCTGTCCTTGAGCACCAGAAGTCACTCTGGTAGGAATCTTGCCTTTCCAGTTGTTGTCTGCGTCAGACTGCTGTGTGCTCCTTCTAAATTCTGTGCATGTATTTACATTGCAATGTATGTCATGTCTGTAGATGGTTCAGACATTTGGAACTCCACATCTTCCAAAATCAACAATCTTTGAATGGTTCTAGTACCACAGAACATGACTTATCCAATGTGTTTGAGTTATTAATAAGTGGTAGTAATTAATAATTGCTGTGTATAGCAATATTTTTAGTTAGAAATTAACTGAATTTCAACTTTAAAAAATATTTTTATTTTTTCATGCGCTTTATTTTGATCATGTCTTTCCCGCCTCTAACTCCCCTCAGATCCTCACCATCTTCCTACCAGTCTAACATTATGTTCTTCCTTTCTCTCTCTCCAAACAAACAAACCAGGAATACAAAAGAGTCCACAAGACAAATACAAAAAGTCCACAAGAAACATAAAAACAAAATCTAAACAAATGGGCAAAAGACTAATAGGAGAAAAGCTGTCAAAGCAAAATAAAACAAAAAGTCCACAAAATACCATCAAGCTTGTCACTTGCATTCTGTGTTGTCTTAATCTTGCTGGCTGGCTTCCTGATCATTGCCTATTTGTCTGGCAGTGCACAAAGATGCAGCCAGCTCAGGTGGTTAGGTGGGTCTGACAGGCCCAGAAAGGGCGAGATGGAGCGGGGATCCCCTCAGAGTAGAGGGTTTAGCTACTTTAGCTGTCAGTTCTGAGTTCTGGGTCCCCTAGTGGTAAATGCCCAGACTCTCTGTCTCTCTCTGTTGATCAAAATTTTGCATCCTAAGCCAATTTGTTTCTTTCTCTTCCTCTCTGGCACCCTGGATGCCTGGCAGGGTTCTGACATTTTTTGGGTTGTTGGAAATGGCATGGTGTGTCAGACACCCAAAGGCTGCTAAAGATGCTCTGGAATTGTCAGAAAGCCAGGCTGGGAAGCCCTCCTGCTTTAGACCCTTGTGGCTAGGGAGGGCTTCGCTTTCCAAACTTGTTGATGACTTCAGCACAGAAACTGTCTGCTCCCTGCTTCTCTCTTGTCTGCTGTTCTGGACATGAGCTCAGCTCTCCTGAGGTTTCTCTGAGACTTTACCATCATCACAGTGTAGAAATAGACAGACTAAAAATAATAAGAAATTACAGTTTGGGGATCTCTTAATTAAAAGCTGCCCATGCCATCCACTGGACTTGAAGTAGAAAAGGATTTTGAGCTTCTTGTAGGCTTCATTTTGTTCAGAAAATTGATAGACTGCTTGGTGGGTCTTAGAAGATCACAGTGACAACCAGCACCTGTGCTGCAGTAGCAAGAAGTTTGCAAAGCCAAGCTACTGCCAGCCACAGTGTCTAAAGCAGGGCTTGCCAAGTCCGGGTGCTGAGACAATTCCCACGGAGCTTTAGCTTCATGGTGGTCTTCGGGACCCATGGCACCATCCCATTCCCAACAACCTAAATATGTCTCTTCTCAACACATGTGTCCTCGGCTTTCCCTTTCCTGCTCACATGGCTCCGCTGTGCAGAGCCTTGACAGTGGCCCCTTTGCACTGTTCCTTCCAACATGGCACTACAGGGAGAAAAACTCCTTGGGTTATTTTAATCAGGAATTTGGAGGTGGGGAGCTTTTACTGTATAGTTCAGACAGAATGATTTTCTGTTGTTCTTTTGAAAATTTTACAGGATGAAATTATGTTACAACATGTCCCCAAGTGCTGCTGCCCGGCATAGATTTCTCCTTTCTCTTCCATCCTATCCTCTGCTGCCCTATACCACTAGCCTACCAGATCTGTGTGCAGCTGTTGAGGGCCCTGGATTTGGAAGAGCTCCTTATTAGTAGATGAAAGAGCCCTGTGCCTGGTTTGAGGTTGTGCTCTTGGTGCCTTGGAAGTCTTAACCCTTTTTAAGTAAGGGGTTTTGTGTTTCCATTTTGTAGTAGCTTTGCATATTAGGTAGTAGGTACTGCTTCTCAAGTCTTCCCAACAACACCAAGCCCAATTGGGAGGAAGTCTGTGTGAATGAGAGCGAGAGGAGACGAATTTAGAGATACTTGAAGTAGCAGAAATCCCCAGCAGGAAAGTTGGGAGAGAAGGACAGATTCTCATGCATGTGCTCAGGCTCAATTTTTAATGTCCTTCAAGATTGATTTTTGTCTTGTTTCTTTCTACTTTATAACTTTTATTAAATTAATAAACTTAATTTTTGATCCACATTTGCTAGCAGGCATACTAGTGACCTGGTAGTTGTGTTCTGGATTTGTTCAGGTGTTTAGAAAACCCCATTCAGTGGCTATAACCATTTGAGAGTGTTTTTATTGTTACATTTTATAGGGAATGAAACTGATACTCATAGGAGGATAGTTGCCAAATTTATAAAGGAATTGACAAACCAAGTCTTAGAATATAGGTTGGTCTGCTCTAAGGCCCTTCCTTCTTACTCAGCCATTCGATGTTAGATATTTGTATCTTCCCAGCTGACTGTCAAGATAGGTCCTGAGTAAACATGGAAGGTGTTTTTATGCCAAGTGAATTTTTAAAGACTATACAGATAGACACTGATGCTTTCCAAACTGTAGACGTAAACAATGATGGTATATTTGGTACACATTCTTTCCCCTGTGGTTATGACAATAGGCATTGGTATAGGTAATCTAGAACAGTATTCTTACAGAATAAAATGGAAGCTCTCGGATACATGTTCGTAGTGAGCCACCTTTTCTCTCTCATGAAATACTTATTCATATACCTTGTCAGTGTTGTGTTCCTGGAGGTGTTTTTTTAGAGGGAACGTCTTATTTTGAAATTTCCATCCTTTGAAACTTTTGTTGACTTAGATGATTGGCATTTGTAGCTGGGTGTAAGAAAGCTTATTTGCAGAGACTGTAAATAATACTTAAGAAAATCATGTGACCTAGCCAAAGAGCAGTTTTCTGTCTCCCCAAGACTCTACACCAGTTTTAGCTAAAGGCCTTACTTACCTGTGCCTCTTTATTCTGTATAAGGAGAAGGCGGACATCAGACACGACTTGCAGAGTGCATGTAGGTTCCTTAAATGGATCTTGTACTTTAAGTGGTTTCAGACTAACTCAGTAGCTTTCTTAACAGGTATAAATCTGTCATTCATCTTTGAAGTCACATAGAATAGTCCAAGGCCTTGCTGTGTGGTCCCGTGGAGAGCAGACACTGAGTGCTGTTCCTGCTCTTGTTGTCTGGAGCAGGGTGTTTAGTTATCGGAATCATGGGGTGATTCTAGCTGCATTGCTCACTTCGTGTTCAGCCCTCCAAGCCTCAGTTTCTTTGTCTATAAATGTGGATTTATATTTTCCGAAATGATACAGCAAAGAGTGACTAAATTCCTGTAATAAACCATTTACCTTAAGGTTGGGCTTATGGGTCGCTAAGTGGTGGCTGTCAGCTACAGCTGCTCTCATCTATGCCACTGAGGTCCTGTGGCTGAGTATAGTTGTGCCGCACAGCTGAACTTTGGGCGAGCCCTTTCCTTATACAATCAGTAAAATTTTGACTACATTAACATATCTTCCTACAGTGAAATAAAGTGGGATGAGACCACTATTGTCATCTAGACTCCGAGGCATAGAGGATAATCCATGCTTTCTATCTTCATGCATAGTTGGAGCTAAAATGTGCAATTGTGGTGTTGGCAGTACACCACCCTCTGTGGATGGTGCCATCCTCTCACCACAGCTCAAACTAGGCTTCTGCCCACGTCAGAGTCACCTAACAGTCTTAGAAAAGAAAACCAAAACTAACAATTGATTGCTGAAACACAGTCCTGTAGAGTTTCTGAGAGTCAGGCTTCAGTATATACAGTTCAGATAACCTGCTTTGGCTACTCTGTGTAAAACCAAGGAATGCTGGTTACTGCTTAAGCTACTTCTTTGGGCAGGCATTATTTTCCATTTCTGTGTACCTATAGAATATTCCTGTACATTTTCTAGAGCTACCTCTTCTTCCCCAGTTCTTTAATATTGAGGTTAGTATGTTGGCCCATTCATGTCAGCAACACTCATCCACTCAGGACTCACCGCCTTACCATGCACCTGACTTTCTCAGAGTGTAGATCTGTTCAGAGTGAGGTAATGCTCTCAGGGTGGTGACGGGTATAAAGATGCTTTTCAAAAGACAAATTAATATATTCCCAAAGTCCAAATTAAACCTTGGCAGTTAAAAAACAAAGATGCTATGTTTGGGATTAATTTTACTTACAGTTGACATATTTGGTGGCTTTGGTGACACACCATCCTCTTTGCCTCTTTGGGAGGCCAGGGTAGATAAAGTGTAGGCAGTTGTGCCAGATAATGCCCTGATGTACGTACTAAACCAAGACCCTACAGAAGGAGCAGTGAGGTGTCAGCCGCGTACTGGCCAGGATACTCTTCCAGCATTGTTCATTGCCAATGTTTTAGGTGCTCAGTGCTTATACACAAGTAATGTTTAATCCCACCTGATATTTTTCCCACAGTCAGTGGGCAATAAAAAGTGATGTTCACTTGGGAGCTATCTGATTTTTCTAGTATTCTGGAGTGTGACAAGAAGAATTGAGAGGCACATAGGGATTTTGTTGGTAAGGATTAGAAAGGTACTTAATAACCCAAGGTGATAGTGTATTGATTTTGGGACTTGATCCAATTATTAAATCAATGTTTCTCTTAAATATTATGTTTATTGAGCATTAGGTATCAGAGCAGGCAGCAAGATTAAGTTGAGAAAATCATTGAATTAGGCAGGTAAAATCAGATTTTCATGTTAAAATTAGTTACAGTGTTAGTGTTTACAAAATGTACTGAGAGAGTCTAGGCAGTTATGGTGAAATGGGAACTCCTGTGATAGTTTTGTGAACTTGAAACAATCTAGAATCCCTGGGGAAGAGAGTTTCCAAGAGTTTATCTGAGTCTGGTTGTCCAGATTATCTTTGTGTACGTGTCTGTGGAGGACTGTCCTGATCATGTTAATTGAGGTGTGTAGCTCACTGTGGGCAGTACCATTCCTTTGGCTTGAGGGTTCTAAACTAGAGTAAGAATGGAGAAAGCAGCTATGCAATGGTGGCGCACTCATTTAATTCCAGTACTTGGGAGGCAGAGGCAGGCAGATCTCAGTGAATTCGAGGCCAGAATTCTACCAAGCGAGTTCCAGGACAGCCAGCACTGTACACGAGAAACCCTGTCTTGAAAAGCAAAAGCAAAAACAAACCAAACCAAAAACCAAGCAAGTAAGCTGAACCCTAGAGGTCGGCATCCATGCACTCTCTGTTCTTCATTGAACGAGTAATGGCTCAGGTTTCTGCCTTGCCTGCCTTTGACTTCCCCTAAAATGAAGGATGGTAACCTGGAATTGTAGGCTGAATAAACCCTCTCTCTCTCTCCAGATTTCTTTTGTTGGGGTATTTTATCACAGCACAGAAAGGAAACTAGGCCACCTCGCAGATGTGGAAAGACTTCCAGTTTGAATATTACTGTTGTTGCGCATGGATCGACTGAGGAAAACTTCAGAGGAACATAATCTATTCCTAGTAAACATCTCAAGTTCATGAAGACCTTGAGAAACATTTAGGCCAGCTGTTCTCAACCTGTGGGTCATGACCCCTTTTGGGATTGAACAACCCTTTCACTGGGGTCACATATCAGATGTTCTGCTTAGCAGATATTTGCATTATGATTACTAAAAGTAGCAAAATTATAGTTATGAAGTAGCAACAAAAATAATTTCATGGTTGGAGGTCACCACAACATGAGAAGCTGTATTACATACAGAGTTGCAGTGTTAAGAAGGCTGAGAACCACTGATTTAGGTGAAAGACGACTTTCCTTCTCCTTCCTCTCCCCAAGGATTATGAGTTATAAACTGAGGATAGTGAAAGTAGATCATAGAGTTTGGGGAGCTGCTGCAGCACTGTTACAATCTGATGAAAACTAGACACATGTACCCATGTTCCAGTCCAATTCTTTATTTTCTTCTAGCTTTTTGTGTAATTTTCTTTATGATTGACAAGAAGTTTAAAATTAAGATTGATAAGTTCAAAAATTATCTTTTAATATCTGGAATTAGAATTTTAGGTGTAAAATACTAGGAATCATAACCACCCATAGTTCCCATACTTTTTTTTTGGTACTGTTGTTTAATTTTTACAAATTATATTATAGAGTCATTTCTTCCACAGGAGATTGGTCCTAGGACGCCTTCTAATATCTGAATCCACAGGATGCCCAAGTCTTCTGTGTATGTGGCAGTATTATACAGTGTAAAACGGTATAATAGCAGCACATTAGCCTTGCACAGCCTCCTCTATCCCTTAGCGTATACCCAGGTTACTATGATGTGAATGTAACTTGATCATTATTATACTATAGAGTCATTGCAAGGAAAAGAGTTTGCACATGTCTAGTAAGTACATAGGCAGTTTTCTGTAGTGAGTTGACCAGTGAATATGAACTGGCAAAAGAGTAGTGTGTACATAATATACACATATGTATCTTTGGGTTCTACACACATATTTGTGTGTATGTGTGTGTATGTGTATATATGTGTGTGTGTATGAGAGAGAGACACACACACAGAGAGAGAAGGCAACTTCAGCTCCTATTCTCATGAGTGCCATCTACCTCCTTTGAGACATATTCTCTTGATGGCCTGTCTCTTCAGTTGGCCTAAGCTGACTGATGTGACAGCGATCCCCAGGATCTGCCTCTCTCCCTCCCCAGTGCTAGGATTATAGTCCTATGCCACTATGCTTGGAATTTTCACTTGGAATCTGGGAATTGAACTCAGGTCCTCATAATTACAGACAAACACTTTATTGACAATCATCTTCCAGTTCTAAATTCGGCATATATTAATTAGAAATTTAACTAGATTTTATTTTATTTATTAAAAAGAGTAACTGTGGTATTAAAAACAAAACATTTTCATATCAAGGTGTAAATAGAATGGGGAAAAGATTTCTTGGGACATTTATGATAATCATCATACTTTCACTGAATTCTTGATTAATATACTTACATCTCCCAAGTATTGACTGACTGCTTAATTGGCTAAGTTTTCTACTGTGACTTTTACTTGCGGGAAGATGTAAGACACATGAACTATATAAGTGTACATGAAAGGTCTTTAGGACTGTCTGTTGGAGTCTGCTCTTGCTGCTAATTTTGAGGTTATTATAAATACAATATATTATTATTCTGCCATAAGGAGAATTATACTACCATATCTTCTCGTTTATCTGACAGGTGGCTATCTGATACTTTATTTATTAAGTTTCCCAAGGCCCTCAAAGTAGCTAAATCTTGTTCAAAGTAAACGTAGTAAGTTTTATGACTGCTGTATTATAGGGGCTTGACATAGATTCCTTACTGACTCTCCGCAGCAGTCTTGTGATAGCCATCGCTTCCACGTCTGTGAAAGGGAGGACAGCTTCTGAAGAAGTCAGACATGGCCAGCGCTGTCCACCTCACAGGCGGTGGACATAGAATTTCCACATGGGCTCGTGTGTCTTTCACAACCTTAGCTCTGTTGTCTCCATTGTTTCTCATTACAGACATTGTTCTTCAGTAGCAACTATGCAATATGTGCTGTTGTCTAGGATTAAAGGAAGGGAGTTCTATAGAATTCTTTGTTTCTCCTTGTCTGCAGTAAATATGATACAGATTTTAAAAGGAGGATAAGAACCATTGCTGATTATGCATCTGAAGACAAGCATAGTGATAGGAACTCAGAGACTATGCTACATGGATGGACACATTCAGTGAGACATAAGAATAAAATCTGGAAAGTATGTAGACTCCCTGGGGCAGGGAGTGCTCACTAAGGACAGAACAGTCATCTGGGACCACTGAGTGGTTTGGTGACCCAGGTACCTGTGCGACAGGGAGAAAATGATTCATGACTGGTATTAAGATATTTGGGAAAAATTTATATCAAAAATAAGTATAGTATTTTTCCCCTGAAGTGTATTAAAAGACTACTTTTAAATGCTTTAGAAACATCATGTTTCCATAAAGATGTTGGATGTTGTTATTTGTTTTCTTTTTCTGGTAAATTTTAACATTGATATTTTATGATAAATTAATTTTCAAAAATTCAAATTATGACATTCTTTTGAAGATACCTTATGAGAATTATGTATAGCTTATAACGTACAACTACCTGTAATATTGTAACAGTTGAGTTCACATAATCAAAACAACTCTTTTTGAGTAATTTCATCGGAAGGAGTTAGGATGTGCTGAAAGAGTTCTTGTTTGAAGTTTCATTTAGCATGCTGTAAGGAAAACCATCAGAAAACTGTAGGAACCACTGGAATGACTTACACTGTACTGTTGAGAAACCTGTAGGGACCACTGGAATGACTTACACTGTACTGTTCAGAAAACTGTAGGGACCACTGGAATGACTTACACTGTACTGTCCAGCAGCGTCAGTGTCTCCGTGTCTACTAATGGTGGAATTTTGCCTTACAGCTTTTCTGGGAGAAGAGACTGCAAGGACTTAGTGCATCAGATGTAACAGAACAAATTATAAAAACCATGGAGCTACCCAAAGGCCTTCAAGGTATCATCTAAGTTTAGTTGAATAGATATTTATTAGGGGCCTACTGTGTACCAGGCACTGTAATTAGGTATTGTGCATCTATAATTGGCTTGAACCAGTAGGCATTCGCTTTGGGGGACATGTGCTTTGCTGGATGATTCCTCTTGTGCTAGAAACCAAGGGAAAGCATAGATGACTAATGTGTCATAGGGATGCTTCTGTATATTATGTCACCTAGGATCTCTTTTTCTTCTGTGTGAAATGTTTGGCTCCAGGTTGGCCATGTCATTTCCCTTAACCCGTGTGCTGCTTTTAGCCTTAACTACAGATGAACAAAGGGTTCCCCAAGTAGTACCATGTCACCCCAGCACTTTGTTTCTCTTATCTTCTTACACTAAAAGAGCTACTGCAAGACCTCCTCCATCTCTACAAACTGCTGCTGTAAATTGCAGTGGGAATATACACGTTGGTCCTTGATGGTGCCTAGTGGATTCTGGGGTAGGGGCCTCAGTGGCCAGTCTACTTGTCATTTTGTATGGCTATGCCTCATTTAAGAGTTGCATTATTTTTCAAGGACTAGAATTTCAGTCTTGACTTAGTGTAGACTTCTCAAAAGACTTCCAAATGTATAGTTCTGCTATTATCTCATTCTTGTATTTTGTAGGAATTATTGCTTTAAATTATTTACTTAAATTTTGCTGTGGAGAGAGGTTCCTAAAAGCATAAAGGTATGCAGTTATTTCTAGGAATCTGAACTATTTTTTGGTCATTTGGAAAAACTGATTAAGTTTGGGTATGCCATGCTTGCATTGACATTCCATGAAGTCTCAGGATAACAATAAGAATAGAGATCCTTTTGGAAATTGATATTAAAGCTAGAGGAAGAAATTGATCTAGGCTATGTTAATAGGGATGCTTGAATATAGCATAGTGTTTGTATAGGGGTTTTAAGGTATTTAAATAGTTGACCCTTCTTGAGAAAATGCACAGAACTTTTCAGAAGTTTAGGGCCTTCGGAAATGTGTTTTAAAGTTGAAATTTTGTTTAAAGTACTTAACTGTTTTGTCGTTGTTTAATGTCAATCATTTGGTGCATAGTAGCTGTTAAATAGGTAAGTATTGTTCTTCGTTGCGTTGTCGGGTGTCAGGTTTACCTGTATGGCCATACATGAGCATAAGAATTCTGGTTCTGTGAGGCAGTGGCTGGCCTACTGGCACAGGGATGCTTCCCCTTCCAGCAGTGTTGCTTTCGCATTGCAGGAGTCGGTCCGGGTAGTAATGACGAGACCCTTCTGTCTGCTGTGGCCAGTGCTTTGCACACAAGCTCTGCACCAATCACAGGACAAGTCTCTGCAGCCGTGGAAAAGAACCCTGCTGTATGGCTTAACACATCCCAACCCCTCTGCAAAGCTTTCATTGTCACAGATGAAGACATTAGGTAAGGCATTGTAACTTAACTTTAAAACACCTCAGTTTTGCCGTCAGATAAATTTTAGCAAAGCCTTACGCTCAGTGTCACAGTGGGTACAGTTGATCATTCTGTATTCGAAACTTAAAACTAAGTTCAACATCTCAGCCTTTTGAGGTGTATAAAGTCTATGTGAAGCATAAGTGAATTTTGTGTTCAGTCTTAGGTCCCATACCTAAGATATCTCTCTGTATTTGCAAATCCTCAAAAAAAAAAAAAAAAAAAAAGGAAAAAGGAAAAGAAATTTGTTTTGGTTACAAGCCTTTTAGATTGAAAAAAGAATCCTAATCTATAAGGGATGAATCTATCAAAAATCATACTTCGGGTTTCACAGAGTGTGTTGGCTAGTTTTATGCTGACTTAGCACAGCTAGAGTCATCTGAAAGGAGGGCATCTCAGTTCAGAAAAGGCCTTTGTAAGACCATGCTGCGGGCAGCCCTGTAGGGCAGCTGCTGAAGTGAGAGGGCTCAGCTCACTGTCCACCCCTGGGCTGGAGGCCCTGGGTTCTATAAGAAAGCAGGCCGGTAAGCAGCACCCTCCGTGGCCTCCTCATCAGCTCCTGCTTCCTTCAGTGATGAACTGTGATATGGAAGTGTATAAATAAACTCTTTTCTCCCCAAGTTGCTTTTGGGTCATGATATTTCATCACAGCAATAGAAATCCTGACTAAGACAGAGCTTCTCGGAAATGAATGGAATGTGATAAAGATCTTTGTAAGAAAAATATTCTTGAAAATAGCCTTTGAATGAGAGTGACTGTCACAAGGATGTGTGTCATCACCAGATGAGTCACACTCTCAAGGCAGCAGCTTGAGAGCCCTGCCTCTGGAACTCTGCTCTAATGAGCCCCTTTCATCCACCAGGCCTTTTATGCCAGTTCTTTTTAGTTTTGATTTGCCTCTTATAGTGCTTGAAATTGAAACCCAGGCCTCTAGCATTCAAGGCAGGTGTTCTATTCCCAAACCACACCATTTACTTTTTCCACCATGCCTTTCTGATGCTTTGTGCATTGGTTTGTCTGCAAACCGGCCTTTCTTTAAAGCAGGTGTGAGCCTTTCTGCCTTACGACATTTTAAAGTTCAATTTAGTTATCATGAGTATATTTATTTCATTCAAGCTCAGTTTAGAGGTTTGCTTATAACTGCTTTATTGTTACATGTGAAGATTCAAATTGTTCCAGAGACATATACCCATCCATGCACACACACACACATAGATACACACACACCTCACTCCACACAAGCATACACACATGCACCCACACATACACATGCATATACACATATACATACTCACAATAGAGCAAGATGGGAAGCAAATGATAAAGACACAGCAAAGAGGTAAACAGAGTCAGGATGAAGAGAGGACATAGTTACCTCTATAAATATCTTTCAGTCTTTTTAGGACTGGGCCACAAAGCAGGTGTTTAGCAACAACAGTAAAAGAAAACCTGATTTAGACTGGCAGCATCCTGAAGTATAAGCCAGCTATTATTTCAGAGAAGTAATATACTGAATAGGGAGATCACGAGGAAGTGACTTTCTGAGCCTTTGGGATATTGTACCATTACTTTATAGTGATGATAGTGATCCTCAGTATATTGTGTTGTGCAGTATGTACATGTGCTTCACTGTTTCTGTTTTCCTGGACTGTCATTCCTAAACGAAACCAGCAGATGGCAGTTTGGAATCATCCAATTTGAAATAGTTTTCTGTTTGTATTTGTTTCCATCTAAATCTATAAGGGCTGATATGGAAATGTTCCTAAATGTATGAGCCTATAATTGGAAAACGATCCTTCGACTTTAAAATAATCTTTTTTGAAAAGAAAGAAAAAAAATTCAAGTTTGTATTCATATTCTTTGGTTTCCTGAAATTGCAAAATTGCAATCAACTTTACTTTTGAAGAATTTTTAAAAAGAAAATATAAAAAAGCAAGAGATGAGGTTGCTCTATGGATCATTGTGACTTTGAGGAAGATAATTATCTGGGAACCAAAGTTTTTTTTCCTTCTTGGTATGAACACAGAGATAGCGATCAGGATTTTCACCGAGTTGTTATGGGTTTGGACTGGGGTTCTGGGAATACCAATGGCTTCAAGACTAGACCTTTTCATAGTAGAGGATTCTTAAAACCAGGCTGGGATTTGGGTTAATTGTCTAACAAATCATTTGCTATAACTGGTGTAACAGGAATTATTAAGCAGCATTCCTTATTGAATTGGCACAGCTTCAGAAGAGACCATGAGTAGCATTGCTGCTCTTCCTCTCACTGCATCCGGTGGGCGTTTGTGCATCTGGCAGGCATTTGCTTCTGCAAAGTTGCTAACTAAAGAGCTCACTCTTGCACGGGAGCCTGCTAATCCTCTGTTATTCTAGTTGTAGTGTATACTTTCTGTGTGAGCACTTGGTTCAAAATCTCAGCATTGAGTATACCTCTTCAGCATACGTGACAATATTTTCGGTCATGGGTATAATTGTTTTCTGTGCTTAGTAACATTCTTGGGAGTCACAGCATCAGGCATTTACAAGCTTACAGTTTTGTGGTTGGACAGCCTGTGCTCTGCTCAGCCCCACTAGGCTGAAATCAGGGATGTCTGGACCTTCTTCCCTTCTGGAGCATGGGGTCTTTTGTTAAGTTCAGACACTTAATATGAAATTCACAGTGTGCTCCGGGGCTGAGACTCCTGTTTGCTTGTTGACTGCTGGAAAGGACTGCTCTGTACTGTTGAAGGTGCCTGCAGTTCCCCACTATGTGGCTTCTCTGTACCTCACAGTTTCTTTCAGGACACTTTGTATTGGGTTAGGTTCACTAGATTCAGCTGTCTCTTGATTAATTGATGCTTCTGTGATTAATAACTAACTATAGAGTGATATCTGACCATGTCAACAAACGTCCCCCATCCGTACTGGGAGAAATTGCCCAAGGAGTATATATGGGATGTGGGAGATCCCTAGAGAACGTCATAGGGTTCTGCCTGCCCCGACAGCAAGCCTGTTTGTTGTCATGGTTTAAGTAAAAGACCCTCAGCGACAGACATTAGAGCTCGAGATGGCCTTCTTTACAAGATGCCGTGTACCCCACTCCGTCTTTTTTTTTTTTTTTTTTCGAGACAGGGTTTCCCTGTAGTTTCTAGAGCACTCCGTCTTTCTTGATGCGTCATTCTGGCATCTCTCCTGTTCTGGCTTTCGGGATGAGACTGCCAGTGTGACTTATATATGTCATTTGGCATAAATTACAAGTTACTGGGCCAGAGAAGAGACAACTATGTTAAGAAATGAACAGTTTTTTTCTTCTGGAGCCTGCTCCATTACACGAGCATTTGCTGGAACTCCAGTTTCATTTGATGTGAAGAAACTGTAGAGGTCAGAGTGACCCGTACTGCCTTCCTCCTGCCTGCCCGATCCAAAGCTTCACTCAGGAACTGGAAGTCTGTTCTTAGGAATCCTTTGTGCTAGTTGTTTTAATAAAGCAGTGTAAAGTATTTTCATAGCTAGAAGGTGCTTATTACTCCTTACTTTGGACGCAGTGTCATTCAGTCCTGGGCGTTAGAACCGAAGGGATTGCACAGCTGGCTAATCTCAGAGACTTGAGGGAGTCCTCAAAACATGTTTCTTCTCCCTGTCGGCTCTCCCAGGTTTGCACACTGCTGCCATCTGTCTGCCTTATTGGAGGAAAGCACTTGGTTCCTCCCCACCCCCAGTACAGTCCCTGGTTTTCCTTGTTACTGCAGCTGCTTCTCCTGTTCTGCATCCATCTGACCATTCCAGTTCTCCTCACACAGGAGGGCACGACCTGTTCTCCGTGGAGCTAACCCACTCACTGCTTCCTCTGCCTCCTTATTTTTCACTCCGGCTTCCTTGCTTGCTTCCGGATTTCTGTTTCCTTACTTTCCCAGGAAACTGCATCATTCCCTGCCCCCCTGTACTTCATAGAGCTACAGAGCATTCTAATAGCCTCTTATCCTGGGTTTTGTTTTTCTTCTAATGGTTTAGGGCCTTCTTTATGATGTGCAGGTATTGTCACTTTGAGATCACCTTGCTGTCACCAGGCTAGGGAAGGTCATGATAATAGTCTTGGCCTACTAGGCTCATCTCAGAAGAGATTGTCTCTGTCCCCAGTCATAGCCTTCAGTGGGCCTGACTCTTCTGTGTGGACCTGGCTTCCCAGTACTGCTCTCTCCTGACTCAGCCATAGAGTGCCAGAGCAAGCCGGGCCTGCTGTGCCTCTAGCACGTCTCTGTTGATGCTTCACCTAAGAAGTTGTTCTTCCTTCCTTTCCTGTGTTATCATCCTCTCATATCTTTGCTTCCAAGTTATTTCTACTTATTTTTAACTTATCACTCCAAATCTTCGCACACTTGAAATTCGTGAAGTTGAGGAAAAGGCCACTGAAGTTCACCTGTTCCTTCCAGACTCTCTTGAGACAGGAGATCACAACCCTTGGACAGCTAGCTGTTCTTTAATTTTTTTTTTCTGGAGAAACTTGCAGTGTTTGGTTTGTATGTATAGAGGTAGACTTGGGAGTCTAAGCAAATGTGCTTTTCTAAGTAATTCGGGGGTGCTTAGGGTAGTTTCATTTTTATTACTTTCCAAATTTTCAGTTTCATTTCCTTCTGATTTTGAAAAGGAAACAGGAAGAGCGAGTCCAACAAGTACGCAAGAAATTGGAAGAAGCACTGATGGCGGACATCCTGTCCCGGGCTGCTGACACGGAGGAGGTAGACATCGATATGGACAGTGGAGATGACGCTTAAGAATATGAGCAGGTCAGCAAACACAGGTGCAGAGACCGGCGGTAGTTTCCCTTTGTAGCTTGCTCAACACTCTAATGTAGTTGTTCCCCTCATGGGTCCTTCATGGGTCCCCCTCTGTATTTGAGGACCCCTAAGTTACTACATCTGTCCTGATTCTGTGAGGACATTCTTGGCACAGTAGCTACCTACAAGGGATCTTTGGTCTACTTCATATGGTTTTGATCAGTGGTGAAAAAATGCCAATGACGTTCTGAGAGAAAGCAGAGGAAAGAGGAAGGGGACTCTTGGGCTAAGAGGAATGGCTGGCCCCACTCGCCTTCAGAGGGATGGCATGCTCTCTTTAGAATTATAGCAATAAGATGAGCAAAATCTTACCCGTTATGTAGATCCTTCATACCACACGTTAGGTACAGAACAGGCAGAACGGTGACAAGTATAACATGAATTTTCCTTAAAGATGCAAATGTAGGCTCTGTTTATGTGTGTGTTCTGTTTTGTTGAGTGCTCACACTCTGTGGCTGACCTTGCTTTCCAGCCCCTCTCTTGTGTTTTGGCAAGATCTGTTTTAGCTTCTGCCATCCTTATGCTAATGACTTGTTTCCTCTGAACCCGAATCTCAGAGGGAAAGACAGCACAGCAGAACATGATGCCAAGGCTCAGCAAAGTTGCTCTGAGGAAGGATCTTTTACCTTGGTCCTAAAGGACGAGTAGAATTGAGTCTAGCGAGACACAGGTGGAAAGTGGCTTGATTAGAGGGTTAACACCAGGAAGGTTGGTTTCTTCAGAGAGAAGATGAGAGGTTGGAATGTAGAGAGTGGGGAAGGGCATTGTGTGGGCAGCAGGTCTAATCAGGAAGGTCTGTGAGTCAGTCAGGACTTCTTGCAGAAGGTATGATCATATTTGCTTATTTGGCTTGCAGTAGAGAAAGCTTGGAGGCAAGGAGACCAGTTGAGATGTTGCTATGTAGTCTAATAAGGAACAGTGGTAGCTTTCTGAAGGTGATAGGAGATGCAAGCAGGGAAGGGTAGATTTGAGACACGTATTTGGTGGTAGAATCAGCCTGATTGGTGGCTGATTGGAAGTGAGCTTTAGACAGCAGTGGAGAGAATCAGTCTTCCACTGGAGCAGCTGCCTGGGAGTCCTGTTCGCTAGAGGAGCACTGCCGCGCATCGTGCCCCCCGTGTCTGCGTTTGATGCGCTTTTACCCAGTTACTGAGCTTCAGGCAAGGGGCAGGAGGTTATAATACACAAACACAGACAGACAGAGACACGGGTCATGTTTGAATTCCCCAAGAATGCCCCCTTTATTGTGTTCAGGGGCAGATTATATAGAGATAGCCACGCCCCAGCCAAACCCACCAGAAACCACTCTCCTGCCATCAGGAACTCCTGAAGGTCTCAGGTCTCATGCTTAGAGCAGCTGTAGACACTCAGATCAGGGAATTACAAGAAATTCAGGATCTGGGGTCTCACTGCTCCCAACCGAGCACAGATACGGAGTTGAGAGAAGATGAGTGTAATTGTTAGCGTCCCCTTCCCTTTCCTTGAGTGCCTCTCCTTATTTTAATAGTATCCAATACTGTGATGACACTGCACCCAAGAAGTCAATATAATATCTGCTATTTACAGTCCAGGGACAGCAAACATTCGGTCACATCATTTCCTGACCATAAATTTAGATTAGATCCAGTTTAGTCCAGGTTTAAATGCTTTATGTCCGTTCTAGGGGAATCTGGTTCAGTCATGTTTTAAACTGTTTATTTACTCACTGAGGCTAGGAAGACACTGTGGAGACAGTTCATACTTTGTTTTCCAGGCTGAAAGGTCACACTGTAGGAATCCGATGAGTTCGTTCAGTGTGTGTTATATCTCTCAGAGAGGGAAATCTGGAGCAGGCTCCTGTGCTCTGAGGCCCTAGCTACAGTGTCCCTGTAACCAGTGAGGGAGTCTGCATGAGTGCTGTTCCCATGATATAGGTTATGCTATCATGGCAACATGTAATCTGGGGTGGTACATCTCTTCTGTCAGTTTGGCTTTTGTTTGTTTGTTTTGTTTTCCTTTCTTTTGGAATTTACTCCTGAAATCAACACGGACAGGCAGGAGCCCTGTAGCTAAGACATAACTAGACCTCTGCTTCCTTGGTGATTGTCTTCTAGATTGCTCTGCAGGCAGCACTCAGACAGTTCATATTATTAGGCAGGTGTTAAGGCGCCCCTCCATGGACAGGAGCTGGCACCCATTCATTGCCTCATACAGTGTACATCTCTTATTAGTCACTAAGTACTGAAGAATGATTGAATTTTAATTAAGCCTTAAAAAATGGCCATTATTTTATATGGTCAGTAACCATAGACTTATGTATATTATATTCTGACCTCAAGAAGACATTGTTAGACCAGACCATTAGACTTGTAGCTTGTGGAAAATTAGAATACTTCTTAAACATTAAATTACATTCACATAACCTACTTGTTTAGTCTATAGGCATACCGAGTCCTTAAGAACCTGAATTACACAACCTGTTTAGATGTTCATCCTTATGTGTAAAAGATGTGGGGCTCTAGCTTAAAGCTAGATAACAGGCAAGGCTGGCTAGCTTCACATGGCTCATAAAAGATGAAGTCTTCTAAGATTTGGTTTCCTGGGCATGCTAGCTTTCTCATGTTGGTGCTCTCCCTAATATTCTATATATGCAAGAGTGGCACACATTTGTTTACTTAGGTTATTTATTTAGTTAAGCAACATGCCAGGATCTTCTGTATTACTTAGATTGTGCACTTATAGATAGGTCCCCAGGTCATCAAATGTTTTAGGAGCGATTGTGGAAAGGAGACACTGACAAGCCTGGGCTGAAACATGCGGCTGTGAATTTACAGCTGCACAGTCTCTCCGGCACGGCCACAAATGCTGTAAAGTCAAGTCAACCACTGAAATCATTATTTTCTTAATGGTTGAATTTTCTCAGAAATATGTTTGGGTTTGGCTGATATCTGCTAGGATGTTTTATTTATGTGCCCCGTAAGTTTCCTTTCTATACTGGTTTAGCTAATTGTAGACCAGAAATATTGTATGTAATAATAATAAGCAGTAATATGTATGGCAGTGAACTGGGCATAAAAAGTATAAAAAGTCACCAGGATGACATACTGGAGTATAAAGGATCCAGGGACTAATGGTCTGCAGCCATCCCATCCAGTCCTGGAGCTCAGTCTTAGGACTGTACAGATGGGATTCTCAGTGAGTCTTACTGACCTTTCGCCTAAGAAATCTTTGTTCTTCTGTCTCCACAGGTAACTTTCGACTGACCTTCCCCAAGAGCAAATTGCTAGAAACGGAATGAAAACATTTCCACCGGGTTCCGCCTGTAAGAAAACAGTGTACCTGAGCACACAGAGCTTTTTAATAGCACTAACCAATGCCTTTCTAGATGTATTTTTGATGTATATATCTATTATTCCAAATGATGTTTATTTTGAGTCCTAGGACTTAAAATTAGTCTTTTATAATAGCACGCAGGACCCTTAAAATGAAGTGGAGCTTCTGATGCCAGGTGCAATCTACTGGAAATGTAGCACTTACATGAGATATTTGTTTCCCCCACAGTTTTAATATAAACAGATCAGGAGTACCAAATAAGTTTCCCAATTAAAGATTATTATGACTTCACTGTATATAAGCAGATTTTTATACTTTATTGAAAGAAGATACCTGTACATTCTTCCATCATCACTGTAAAGACAAATAAATGATTATATTCACAGACTGATTGGAACTTCTTCTGTTAAAAAATACACACTATAATAGCCCCTGGATAGCACTCCTGATCCGTGCTCAACTTTGACCCTGGGCCTTAGCTTAGAAATGGAGGTGGTAGGAAGTAGCTGGTGTGTTGCAGTGCGCCTACAGGCTTCTCTCTATAGGGATTATCCCTCCAGAGGCTTCACATTGTCTCCTGCCATCCAGTTCTCTTCTCTTGCCTGTGACTAGTACTTTGAGTAGTGCTACAAAAGTAAGGCTCGTTCTTCCTGTGACACAAGTTAGCGATACAAGGCCCCCTTATAGGTGCTGCCTGATAGCTTACTGAGTCTGCAGAGCACTTCAGATCCTTTGCGTAATGAGCCAGAGTGGGAAGCTTTACTAATCAGTATCTGACCAAAGTATTAATTATTTTCTTTTGTTTGAAGCCTGACTTTATTACCACTGAAATAGCTTGATACTTATTTATTAAAACTGGCATTAAATTATTCAGTGAGTTTTTAAATTAAAACATACTTAAATTGATCTGAGCCAAAGACAAGAGGGAGTGGCTCTAAGGACACTGTGAAGAATGGAGCCACAATGATGTTGCTTTATAGGGATAGTTGATGTATTTGTGTGTCAGACCTATGCTCTATTTATGTTCACTTTAAACGAGCACTCATGTTAAGCATGCATGAGTCCCTATGTTCAGATCCCAGCACCAAAAAACAATAAAATTAGACCTGAAGTAATGTAGTCAAGGTGTGACCACCTGTGCATGTGTGTCACCTGCGCCCTCTATCACCAGAACCTCCAGCACCCTTTCATTCCCAGGGGAGAATACAGCAGCAGGATTGCCAAAGCTTTCCAACTGGTGTTTGGGCTGCTCTGGTTTTGGAACTTTATTGCCAAACTGTAACAATACTTCTTGGAATTTCTGGTTACTAAATTTATATGTCTGAGCCTTAGGCCCCTTTTTCTGGAAACATCCCTGCTGGTAGATGAATGGCAAACTTGCCAGCTCTGGGAGGATTGTAGCCAGAGGATCCCAGCTAGCGGCCATCAGAGTGACTCAGGCTAAGAATGTTGGAGTTAGCATTGATATTTCTTAAAGAGCTAGTATCTCTATTAGAACGGCTTTCCAAAAGTTGTTCTTCTCCTTACCCAAAACCCCAACTCTTTACATACAGCTATGTCTTGAGATCACGTTTTGGAAATCATATATTCTTTTTACAACAGAATCTAACCCACCATGCAGACTTCTGTAAAGAGACTTTTAAAGCAAACTGACAGTGACCATACCACAAAGCTTCAGTAGTTCTTCCCTGTGCCCTTCGCTCAGGTAGACACAAGATGTAAAAGCCATTATAAAGCGGTGTCTTAGTGACCATCGCATGAGGCTGTGATGTTTCCAGTATACCCACAGGACTTGTCTGAAATTAAATTCATCATTTTATCACCACAACCCGCCATCATCTTGGATTCTTCAACTTGGCTCAAAATCAACTTCAGCTGGACAAGACAGAAATACAGGGACGATGTTGGATGTTGCTCATTCCTGTGCTTGCAGCATCTTAGTCCTGTTACAAGTGCTGAGGTAGCCACACCCCTCACATCCTTCCCTCCACAACTACTAAGTTCACAGGAACCTTCTTCCCTCTCTTTGGACTTTTGAATAGCTTTCCCCTTTTCCAGCTGTTCCCTGTCCCTTCTTCTCTCTATTCCCCTGCTTTTGTCTCCAGAGATAGTCTTCAAAGAAGCAGAGGTGATCACGTCCCTTCCCTGCTTAGAGTTCCTCATGCCTTTAAATGCAGGTTCAAGTGTCAGAGCACGAACTTTGCAGTTAGAGAGCCTGTCAGGGCCCTCAGTCTCCTTGAGTTCTTCCCTCCTCGGTGAAACAGGAATAACAATACCTACCTCATAGAGTTGTGAGGATTCCGCCAGATGCTGTTTGCCAGGTGCTTGGTACAGCACCTGGCACTTAGCGGGCACACTCAGGAGAATGTTGTCACCATCCTCCCTGTTACTTTCACGAGGCGTTTCCTCGCTCTGTTTTCAGTACCCCGTTTTTCTGTAGAGAATTCTGAAACCTGTGTTTGATTTGTTGATTCTGTGACTCTTTAGTAGAATGTAAGCTCCAGGAGAGCAAGGCTGTTTCCTGGTACAGCCCCAGCCCTTAGCCTATTGCACATAGTCAGCCTTGCCCTGCTGCTGTCCCCATTGCCTTTCCCTTCAAGAACAGCCACATCACACTTCTCCCTTGAAGTTCTGCTGGGCTTCAGTGTCTGTACCCCTGTTACTCCTGCCTACCTGTCTACACGGCAAGTTCCTGCTCGCGGATAAGTAGCTCAATGGAGATCTCGTCCACGCTGTTGCCCCAATTTCTCCAGGCAGATGCTCTTCTTCTTGTCTTGAGTTCTCACTGTATTTTGTAAATACCTCTGCGGAGGCACTTTATTGTATTGTAAAAAATGTTATGCATGTCTGTCTCTAGTATGATCTGTAATCAAAGTACAAGCAGAGCTGGTGTCTTTCCATCTTAAGCCCCCCAGGGCCTTGGACAATGCCTGGGATGTGCTTGTCAGTAAGGATTTGTTGACTGAGTTTGTGTGGGAATAAAAGACTCATGCAGGTAGAAAACAAGTTTTATCAAGACAGAGTGCCCAATGGCTTCCAGAAATTTTTCCTTTACAAAGCATTATATAATCTCTTTGAATGTTATAATGTTTAAATTTTAAAAAATAATACAAGTTTAATATAGATCTTCATAAATGATTGCAAAAGATATCAAAAGCTTTGTGATCTTTCAAATGCTATAGAGTTCAGAATAAATATTTGCACTATTTCCATAGTGAATGCTATGAGGAAATGTATAGCAATAAATTTTGAAGCTTTAAAAAATATTTGTGTAAATCATCGTCAATGACTTAATCCATAAAGGACAGCTGTGGCTCCTGGACACAAAGGAGTTTAGACTGGGTTGCAGGGCCCGAGAGTTTTCAGAGTGTAACTCTTGCACCCTTCACCACTGCTGAAGCAACTAGCTGCTCTGTCCTTCTGCTGTACTAGGAGCTCAAAGGACTGTCTGGGGCCCCCTAGAGGCAGAAGAGAATACTGTGACCTACGAGACCCCTGCCTCCTAACCTCCAGCAGGGCTGTCCAGTTCACTTCCACCTCTGGGATGTGTGTGTGTGTGTGTGTGTGTGTGTGTGTGTGTGTGTGTGTGTGAGTACATACATGTATACAAGTATGGATACCTCTATCTATCTATCCATCTATTTATCTATCTATCTATCTATCTATCTATCTTTTTTTCTTCCTTCCTTCCTTCTTTCCTTCCTTCCTTCCTTCCTTCCTTCCTTCCTTCCTTCCTTCCTTCCTTCCTTCCTTCCTTCCTTCCTTTCTTTCTTTCTTTCTTTCTTTCTTTATCTCTCTATCTATCTATCTATCCACCCCATACCTCCCCTAAATACATTTTAGTTGCTGCAGAGTCCACAAGAGGGAACAGGTGTCAGTTAATCCAGGGTGTGCCCTGCAGAGTTGGGACTTGGAATCGAGGTGATTAACCTGCATGTTGCACAGTCTGAACCATGAAAAACATTTTAAATTGTACAGAGAATGTGCTCTTTTGTAGTAATTATCTTTTAGTTTACTTTTTAAAGAGGTGATAAGTAAGAACTATTTTATTATATTTATATAACTTTTTACAACTTAACACTTTCACCACCATCTTTGAAGTTTTAACTGTATATTTTTATTTTCTTTTAAGAGTTAAGGTATCTAAGACTCATAGATGGTTTATGGAAATTAACATGGGGGAGGCAGTGGATTTGAATAGAGCGGTCTGTTTCTAGAAGCATCCAGCCTCCACATTGTCTCTGCTCAGGCCTCCAGCTCTCTGACAAAGAGCAACTCATTGTGGGTACTGCATGCCTGAAAGCTGATGCCAGGTAGAGGGATACTGCTGCTCCTGGATGTGACTAGCCTCTCATTGATAAATCTTTACAAGGATGATTTCTCACCTAAGCATAGTTTTTCCAGCACAAAATGTTGACGATTATTTTTATGTGGGGTTTAGAGTACTATTGCTGATATTTTCAGGTTCTGCCAATTCTCTGAGTTCCGTGGCAATATGTAAGTGAACCATAAACCCCAACAAAAGAGTGACGGAAGAATATTTAGGGTGGGTATGCATATAGGACGAGTACTGACTCATCAAGAGCAGGAATACTGTACTCCATATTTATTTTCATCTCATCTGTTGGGGATTTTCTATGTGTAAGTGTTTTCCTATGCACATGTCAGCAGAGAGGTTCACATGTACAAGTTGTGAATAAACCTAAGCTGGGGGTATATGCTTTTATCTTGAAAGGATATTGAAGGAATTTGAGGGTACTGCTTCCATGGAGAGCTTCATTTTGTTTCTGGAGTCAAGGAGGGTGCCAGTGTGTGACCATAATGTGTACGTTTATGATCGTCCTTCTGAGGCCATTTCTGTCCTCTGGGAAATTCTCAGCGGGGAATAAAATACAATGAGCCGTCGAGCGTTGGGGCTGGGAACCATCAGGGTTGGGCCAGGGATTTCACTTTGTCTCGTAGTCAAGCGCATTTGTATCTTAATATCTGCCTTCATTCAGTGGACGAATACTGCAAGCTTATCTCGTCCCACACGTGAAAATATTTTATGAATGGTACCAACTTCTTCCTTCTAAACAACAAAACAAAGCCCATGTAAATTAAAGCCAAAGACCAAACAGCTCCGAGACATTTTCAAGGGCCAGGACTGCTTTTGGGGAGAGATTGCTTTTTTACTTCGATTTTTATTGACTGGGTGTATAGTCCTTTCACCGAGAGAGAACCTGAAGTTGGGGCTCTATGTGTATGATTTAAAGAGCTGTCAAAGTGATAGTAAGGCACAGTGTGACATAAAAAAAAGTCCGCAGTCCCAACAAGTATGAAAGTGGAGTCGTTAGAAACTTGCGAGAAACCCAACAATTGACACATGGTGGAATGTGCAATTGATTATGGGGATAACTTCATTTTAAAGAATCTAGTGTGTGTGTGTGTGTGTGTGTGTGTGTGTGTGTGTGTATGTGTGTATGTGCGCCTGTGGGCTCTGACCTCTAACCAAAAAACTTGGTTATAATTGATACCTAATTAGTTTTCTTCAATAGAATCTCACTGGGTATGTTAACTACACTTCAGAGTGGACCCCACGCCCAGCAGTAGGACCACTAAATAAAATCAGTGATGTTTTTGTATTTTGTACACTTTGTGTCTCAGATTGCTTTGGTTAGGCATATTTTGTTTTTCTGGCTCTTTGTTTCTACATTTTTGTTTCAGTTTTTTTTGGGGGGGTGTATGTTTGCTGTTTCTCTTTATCTGTTTCGATCTTTTGTTTGAAAAAGGGTATGGCCAAGTGGTGATGGTCCCCATCTTTAATCCCAGCATTTGGCAGGCAGAGGCAGGCGGATCTCCATGAGTTCAAGGTCAGCCTTGCTTACAGAGTGAGTTTGGACAGCCAACACAGAGAAAACCTGTCTTGAAAAACCAAGAGAGAGAGAAAGGGTGTGGAAGTGGGTGAATGAGGAGGTAGGCAGGATCTGGGAAGACCTGGGGGAGGAGAAAAAGCATGATCAGAATATATTGGATAAAAAACATTTTTTCAATAAAAAAAGTCAAATTTGTGTGTGTTTCTGTATCTCTCTGTGTGTTTGTGTGTTCAGGTACCTGTGCTTCTGCATGCAAATCATGGTATATGTGAAGATGTCAGAGGACAACTCTTAGGATTTGGTTCTCTGCTTCCATGATGGCATCTGGGAATTGAATTCAGGTCATTAGCCTTGTTGGTTGAAGCTGTTACTTGCTGGTCTTCCCTCCCACCTTTTAAAGCTCCTTTTTTCCCCCCTCTGCCCTCCCTAATTACAGGGTGACTTAATATAATGTTGAACATAAGGAACCAGTATTGTGGCTGTGATTATAAGGGGGAAAAAAAACCAGCCCACGAATGTGACTTTATGGTACAAACTAGAAGGTTGCCCCTGCTGTGAGAAGGGGATAAATTAGTCACCTAAGGCCGAGACACAAACTCCTGAAAGAAACAGTATTACTCAGTGAGTTAAAAACAAACTCAGCCCTCCTGAGAGTCACTCAGTGAAGTGTCACTGCCTCACCTTCCCACCAGAGTGACAGAACACCTGAGATAATCAGTTTGCAAACAGGAGGGGTTTGCTTGGACTTGCCGTCCTTGTCCTGCAGGTCTTAGCTCTTGGACCTTTGTTGTTGGTATATGTTTGTATGGTGGGGGACAAGTGGTGAGGAGACTGTCCATTTCCTAATGGCTGGGAGACAGAAGGGGGTCAGGATTCAGGGGTCCCTTTCAAGGGTGACATCCCCAGTGACTGGCTTCTAGGCCTCTAGAAATACTGCCTGCCCCAGCAGCCCTGTGGGCTGGTGAGCGAGGTTTGGGGAGGACACATATAAACTGTAGCAGTAACAATCTTTGATTTCTTAGAAAATTAATCTCCTTATAATTTGTTACCATAATCTTAAAATCAACACACAAGAAGAAACAAGCCAGTTTTGAAGGAGGAAGATAATTCTAGCTACTCAGAGAGTTTCCCTGATTCAGAATCTCAGCGATTTAGGGAAGAAAAATGTACACTCAATAACTAAGGGTTTTAAAAACACAACATGATTACTTGGTACTCTTTGATTCAAATGCGCAGACTAAACTTAGCTCCTATCCCCAAATAAAAACAAAAACTTCTTTTCTGTGTGACCAAAACTAAGACACGAGGATGAAAGGCCAGCAGGAGCCCGTGTTCTCAATGATCTTTTTAAGTCCTTGCTCCAATCCTAACAATATTTTGCATACTGCTTGTTAAATAACTGTTGCAAGAGTCCTTGCCTTCAGGCTTAAGGAAACAAGCGCGGTCACATGAATGTAAGGCTCAGTTTTGAACTCCAATCGGCATAGGAAATCTAACTGTCATGACTTCACAGCTGTCCACAGCTGCTGCTCATATGTAGGGCCTTGTTAACCCCTCCCTGCCTGGACTGCAGTGATGACATTATCTGCACTCTGCCTCCAGGTTTTCCTCTCTCTGTCTCTGTCTCTGTCTCTGTCTCTGTCTCTGTCTCTCTCTTCTCTATGTAGCCCTGGCTGTTTTAAGAACTCACTCTGTAGATCAGGCTAGCCTCGAACTCACAGAGGTCTGCCTGTTTCTGCCCCCCTCCCCGGCCCCAGCGCTGGGATTAAAGGCGTGCTCCACCACTGCTCCACTGCTGGACGAGCCTCCCGTGTTTCCAGCCTTCATTCTATGTTTTATCACCAGATCTTTCTCATATGCTCTTTACGTTGTCTACTCTCCTGGCTCTTACTTAGAGCTTTTATCTTTTTGTGGCAGCACTGAATTCCTCAAACACCTTGCCTGTCCCCACACCTTTATATCTCATTGGCTAGAATTGGGTAACATGCCCATTGCTAAGCGAGTCACTGAGAAAGGGGTTTGGAATTACCCTGATGGCTGAGATTAATCACGGGTGTGATGTGGCGGTTGGGGAGGCAACCACAGCACCGTTTCCATCTTCTCTTTTGAGCTGCCCTAACTGTTCTCTTGGGCCACATTTTCCTCACCACGGTGGTGCTTCTGTATTTCATCATTTATTCGTAGAAGTACCTCTCTTTTTTTCAGTCTGCCCCAGCCCTACATTTTCTTTAAGCCCAAGGGCACTGCCTTTCTTTCTCAAATAGCTTGTAAAGGCCTCCCACCCCTTTCCCATCTGTCCCTTCTCAACAGCGTGGCTCTTCCCATCACATTGTATGTGACTGCATTTGCCAGATTTCCAAGTGTTTCTCAGATGAGCAACACAGTAAATTCCTATAGGACTTGCCGTTTGAAAACTTAAAGGTACAGGCCTGCAGAAGACCGTCTTCCCTTTGCCACCAATTTTAAGTCTAACTCGCTCTGACAATTTGCTGCACGGATTGAGAATATTCCACGAAAAGCTGTATTTATGTTTCTTGTTGCAGTGTATTACTGAGAGCTAGTGTGGATGGACACCCACCAAAGAGACACATCAGAGAGCATCTGTAAGGGTTTGGGCACCCTCCATAGCCTTTGTGAGAATCACTACTCACCTGGTCCTGGAGAGAGCCACGTGGGACAGTATGAACCAGTACTGGTCACTTGATCTGTGGCCTGTAGTGTTTTCTCACTGTGGCTTCACTGTGTGGGCATCGTTAAGTGTGGGGCTGATGCCTCTTGTGGTTGAGTTTTGTCTCCAGATTGACTGTTATTGTGTAGCTCAGAGCCTCACCATAAACCGGGTAGTTTGTTTTTCTCAAGTGGCTGCTGACTACGTGGTTACTCTGACGTACAGTTGGCTAATTGCAAAATTCACTGTGATCAGGCCCTACCCAAAAAAAATAGTGTCATTAGACAGGTTAGGAGCATTGCTCCTTCCTGCCAAAAAGCCAACCATGAAAGCCAGTCCTCTCTTTGGGCAAGGCACGTTTTTAGATTGAGTATTTTGTGATATAGGTTTTGGTAGCAGATGCTAACTTGGCTATTCCTAGGGGCTTCAACAAGACACTGTTGATAATCAAGCTAATATTTAAATATTATGGCAAAGCCATACTTAAAGAAGAATTGACATCTAGTATTATTCCACCAAAGCTTTCACTGTCAGTTCTGCTCTTCCCATGCAGGACTATATTTTCTCAGTGATTCCTTAAAAAAAAAAAAAAAAAAAAAAACACAAGGACTTTTTGCTCTTTCACCATGACTTATGTCAAATAATTAAGATGCAATCATTTTATTTTTTCTTAATCTGGAACAAAGGAATGGTTTGATACTGAATATCAAAGGCAGAGTATCTTATGCACTCTTCACCCCCTGGTAAAGAATAGCAAAAATCCCCATTTAACTTCAGCAGTAATACTTAATCACAGCAATTAGAAACACAGGTATTTCCTCTTCCTCACCTTTCAAATCCAACCAACTTCCATATTGCATTAGCATTTTCTTGATTCTCGTCTTATGACTACTTAACGAGATAAGGGCTTCTGAATAGGAGGACAGACGTTCACATCCATTATTTCTACAGTGGAGTCATATCTGGGAAGGCCCGGGTTTCCAAATTCAGCATAAAAGCCAGAATTAATCTCTTACCCCTCTCTCCTTCCTACCTACTGTCCTAGAAAATTCTCTAATTTCCTTTAAAGCATACAGAAGAGTTTGGCACCTCTAACTATAAAATACTCCCAAATTTTATTCTAAAATAGTGATTCTTAATCTAGGGCACTTGCTCCCTCCCACTGAGGGGAGGTTGGGCAACACCCAAACATTTTTGGTTATTACAGTTGGGGAGGAAGGGTGAGGCTGTTTATTACCCCATCGAGCAGACTGAGGCCAGGCATGTTGCTGAGAATTCTACAATGCCTAATAAATGTCAATTAAGATGAACCCCATCTCAGAGTGTTTCTTTTAAAGGCTACATGGAAATGTCTGAGCGTCTGTATAAATGTTAACCTATGGAGGTATATAGGGGTATGTAGGTGCAGAGTTCTAAAGTCCTCTTGAGTACCTGAGGGGGCAAAATACCATTCTGTCTTGAAAAATGCATACTTACTTTTAGAATGACAGACGAAGATTTGGGGGATTGCTGCACAGTTCTGAGTGCTGCTCAGTTGCCATTTCTTGTCCACTGTGCCAAACAGCACTGCTCACCTCCCCAGAATCTCTACCTACTTCCTGCCTCAGGGACTTGTCCAGCTTCCTGTTGTACTTCCCCCGGAATGTCATTTGAATAGAATCAGGCTGTGTACATATATACATATTCTTCTACTCACCACGATGTATTTGAGAATAGTGTGTTAGAAGTTCACTCCATGCATCTATTGAAAGTCATTATTATATTCTGCTCTCACCATAACTAATATCAATGCATTCTAGAAGATGTCTTTATTGCTAAGAGGATCAAACAAAGGAAGAGTTTGGTGCTCTATGCATAGCAAAGCCCCAGATTCACTCTAAGACAAATCCACACAGAAGTAACTTAGCCATTCCAAATTTTGCTGTACTGTGCATTTATTCACCTTAATTTATGCTGAGAATTGTGTTAGAGACAGTCATAAAAACAGGAAATGACTAGAAACAAAAGCCACTTCCCAGCATCATGGCCAGGGACCATCAGGAAACTGTCACTCAGTGACTGTGTGAAAGGACTTAGTGATAGGACCATTTTTCAGAGACGTGGACAGTGTCTGAAACAAATTCTGGTTAGACATCCAGAGGTCAGGTACCCCAGGCAACTGGGTAAGCATGATTGGTGCGTCCAGAGGATGGGGCATAGTGTGTGTTTGGGAGGGCGGGGAGGAGACAGGCATGCTAGGTGACCCCAACTTGGAGGGCTCCTCTTTCCTCTTTCAATCCTTTCCATCAGCTCTGACCTTTCTCCTTTCCTTGTCTCAGATTCTTCCTCGTTCTGTTTTCCTGGAATACAATACTCTGAGAGATGCTGTAAACCGTTTCTCCACTAAAGTCCGATCCCCTCTGACCTTTGCATCTCATGTCACTAATGCTCTGTAACTTAGATCTGAACATTAATTACACTAATTTTGAGGCAGGTGTTTGCTGCAGTTTGCTTTCGATGGCTCTGATAGACGCCATGACCATGCAACTTGGGGAGGAGATGCTTTCTTTTAATTTATAGGTTGTAGTCCATTGTCAAAGGAAGCCAAGGCAGGAACTCAAGTCAGGAACCCAGAGACAAAACCACAGAGGAATGGAGCTCGCTTGTCTGCGTGTTTCCTGCTCAGTTAACCTTAGCATATCTCAGGACTACCTGCTCAGGGATGGAGCTGCCCGTAGTGGGATGGAACCTATGATATCTAAGATATCATAGATGAAGACAGTTCCTTGGAGACAAGGCTACAGGTCAATTTACTGGGCAGTCTCCCAACTGAGACACTCCCCATCCCTCCAAAGCTTTGGGCTATGTTAACTTGATTGTGATAACGAAGTAGAGCAAAGTTCTGTGTAATTTTATTCCTATGCAGTCCTGCCCTGTCTTGTTCCCACATGAGCCAACAAATATTTATTCTCTGGAGTTCCTTTTATGAGTCAGGATCATGGTTATATAGTGCAGGCTGCCCTTGAACTCACAGGCAATCCTTCCCCCTGTTTCACCTCCACAGTGCTAGGGCTGCAGTTATATAGTATATACCGTGCCTAAATCAACCCCAAATTTTCAGTCCAGAGGAGGCAGAAATGTGCAGAATGCAGGTATGTGAATTTTCATGTGAGTGGCAGGCAAGCAGGTATTATCAAACAGTCTTATCTACTCCTTCTTAAATGGTACTTTAAAAGTTTTGTTGGATAAAATAAGCAAGTCATAAAAGTACAACTATCTCATGGATACCTTGACTTGTTAAATGATAGAGAAAGAACACTGGATGCTGACTGTTAGGGGCGGAGGGAAAGGGGTACTAGAGAGTTATTGCTTAATAAATATCAAGTATTAGCTTGGGAAAATCAAAGAGTCTGGGGTAGAGAACGGTGATCGATGGTTGTCTTCTACAGTTGGGATGTAGTGTATCTCCCCTCCCCAGACCAAATGTTAATGTCAAAGGTTTAGTCCCCTGAGGGGTGATATGGAGAACTGGCAGGAGCTTCAGTCTGTGGGGCCTAGGAGAAGGCTGCATGTCATGGGGGTGGGGCTGTACTTAAAGGGAATAGTGGGAGCCATCCTCCTCTCTGTTTCTCAGCTATCATAATGTGCCAGCTTGCTTCAGCAGGCATCCCTATCTTGCTATGCTACCCTGCCGTAAGTACAAAAGCCACGGAGCCAGTACCTAAAATAAAATCTTTCTCCCCATCAGTTGAGTTATCTCTGGCATTTGTTAGCAACACAGTTGCACAGCACAGCGAATGTTCCTAGGCTTGATGACGTGCGTGTGCACCACAGTGATTAAAACAGTGACCTTTATTTATACATGCTTTCCCATGATCATAAAAACGAAAAGAGCTGGGTCAGAGACGTATGAGCATTGTCCCTAGCCTAATTCAGCATAACACGAGAATACTATTTCCTAATTAGTCAGGATCACTGTGGGGCCAGAGAGGAGGATAATAAAATGTCTCAGTGGAGATATAACTTGATCCTGGTATTTGATTTCACATTTCCTTATTGAGCATCTTCAAGTGATGTTTTCTTTTTTTTTTAAATATATTTGTTTATTTTACATCCTGCCTCAGTTTCCTCTTCTCCCATCCCCCCCTCTGTTCCCACCTTCCAATTTATATTTCCTGTGTTTCAGTTTTCTCTATGATGATCCTAAATAATGGAAAATTGTCAGTTTGGTCTAAAAAATAAAATGTAATTGAATTTAATGCAGGATTTTTTTTTTTTAATTTTGAGAACTTCGTATGAAGCTACAGATGAAAGAAAGGGCATAAATAGTAAAGGGTCACCTCTGTGATTATTAAAACATGTACTGGAAAAGGGCAGTGACTTCTGCAGTGACGGGGGCCTTCTTGTCTGGAAAGTGACGCAGATCAAATGCATCCAGGCTGGACATCGCTCTCTTTCCTGTTTCTGCTCCAGTGAGTGTCTGTTTCCATGGTTAAGGCACCTCAGCCGTGGCTGAGCCCGGCGGGAAGTTCCAGAGACTAGCTCATGATATGCTAACAGTGCCAAACATCGGTTTAATCTCAGCACAAACTCACAGCGCCCCAACAGAGTTACTGCTTTCTGTTTTCCCAGAGGAAGACACCGAGCCCTGACGCCCTGGAACCACACAGCTGGCGGGCAGAGCGGCAAGGGCTTGAACAGTGCGGTGCCAGGAGCCATTTCCGTTTTTCTGTTTGCTCTCTCGGAGTCAGAGGAACCTCATCCCAAAGCAACCACCGGGGAGTTGCTCTAGTCTTAGAGAAAAATGGGTTGTGTTCAAGTGATAGAGTAAGTAGCCTTCTTGGCAACATTCTCGTGGACGTCCCTAACAGAGAGAGAGGATGTGACCTTTAGTCAGCGGGAATGGAGACTGGGAGAACAGGATTAGGAACGGGAGAAGGCTTCCAACAGTGAGAAAATGGACTTGGCACGGAAATATTCTTTTTTTTATTTATTTTTCAGAGTTTCATATGATGTAGTGTATTGTGACCATACCCACCCTGACTTCCCCTACTCCATCCAACTCCCTTAGGAAAACCCAACTCATCTTTATCCTAATGTATTCTCTGTCTCTGTCTCTGTCTCTGTCTCTCTCTCTCTGAAACACACACACACACACACACACACACACACACACCCTCACTGTGTCCATTTAGCCTGGATGCACTTGAGTATGGAGCCATCTACTGGAGCCTGGGCACCTTGGCGACAAGCCCACAGAATGACTCTCCCTCTCCTAGCTGCTATCAATCGCCAATGGCTTCTCAGCTTTTATCTAGTTATTTAAAAGATAATAAAATGATACGTGTAAACAAAAACTTGGGTCCAAGCTTGAAAGAAAACAGGGACAACAGTTCTATGGTGCAATGCACTGTATTTAGGTAACTTGGGAGATATGATGTTCTTTGTGTGCGTCTTTGCTACAGTGGCTCTTTTTATTTCTTTGGTGCTTCACATTTTCTAGTCTAGTCAGAGGAAAAAAATCATTATCTTTTCTTTCTGTTTTCTTCCCTCCCTCCCTCCCCCCCTCCCTCCCTCCCTCCCTCCCTCCCTCCCTCCTTCCCTCCCTCTCTTCTCCCTCCCTTTCTCTGTCTCTGTCTGTCTCTCTCTCTCTCTCTCTCTCTCTCTCTCTCTCTCTTTCTTTCTTCCTTTCTTTTTTTCCCACAGCTGTCAGATAAGCCAGGTTTAGATGGGCCAAGCTGAGGTAATGACCCAGGCAGGACAAATGGGAAACTTCCCAGACTCTTGAGAATAAGTCATTAATTTCATATCTTCCCTGGATGCTGGATGTTGTATTCTTTCTAAGAATAATATTAAAAAGTAAAAGCAAGCTAGTTTCTGAATTGGTTTTTTATGGAGGAGAATTTAAGGTGAGCATTGCAAGCTCATCCATCAACGTCCACTGACTACTTAAAATGAAATATGCTTCATGAATCAGGGGGAAATGCCACTGCTCACTTTCTAACATAAGCTTTGTGTGCATCTGTTGAATTGTAGCACTCATTCAGACAGCCTGTCCTGGGTCTCCAGTCTTCACAGGAGGCTCTTGCCTATAATGGTGCATCAGGGCCACTCTCTCTCCATTCCCCTCTCATCTTCCTCTTTTTCCCTGTTAGCTCTGCAATGCGAAAGGCTTACTTTCAAGGTGTGCTCTCAGACAGAAAAAGCGACAATGATTACTCAGAGAACTGAGCTCTGATTTCCTGAATCAATGTCCTGTTAACACTGGTGTTTTGTCTACACTATCCCTGCCTTCCCTTATGTATGGCTACTGCAGAGACATTGTGTAGAGAACACACAGCTTCTGCTTCTGCCCTACCTTGACTAGTATTTTGACATAGGGCAGCTGCAGTTTCTCCCATACATAAGTACCTGCATCTATGTTACTCATGCTTGTGAACTCTTATACAGTTGTGTAGCATCTGGCTACAAAAAGGTCTGTATTTATTACTAGCTCACTGGGCTACTCATAAGTATTATGCTATGATTTCCGGTACTTCAAAGGATGTGGCATTTTAAAAGTAAGTTTTGAAGTAGAATTCGTGATAGCATTTGGTAGAATTCACTGTTTTCTGATAGCCTGACATCAAGTACAAAGTAAAGGTCTTCATCTTATTTGCTGCTTTTCCAAAAATGCAGGGGCTCTGCCTATTGTCCCTGCTACTCTATGTGCTAATTGTCTGGAACTGCTGGGAGAGAGGCTTGTATCACAGACTTGTCTCTGTATAGTTCTGAGTGCTGGAGGTTCAAGTTCCCTGGGTCAGTGGGATATCTCTGAGACCTTGCCCTGGATTGCAGGTGGTTTTCTCCTTTGTGGTGGATTGAAAGAAAATGGCCCCAAAGGGAGTGGCATTGTTAGGAGGTGTGGCTTTGTTGGAGTAGATGTGGCTTCATTGGAGGAAGTGTGTCACTGTGGAGGTGGGCTTTTAGGTCTCATATATGCTCAAGCCATGCCCAGTGTCTCAGTTCATTTCATGTTGCCTTGTATTAAGATTTAAGGACTCTCTGCTCCAGCACCATGTATGCATAGCATGCTGCCTTGCATCCTGTTGTGATGATAATGGATTAAACCTCTGAACTATAAGCCAGCCCAGCCCCAGTTAAATGTTTTAAGAGTTACTGTGGTCATGGTGTGCCTTTATACCCTAAACATCCTGCGTGTGCTTTCTCGCATGGTCTTTGCTCTGATGCTATCTGTGTCTTAAGTGCTTTTCTGCTAAGGACAGGGGCCAGGTTAACATTCCTCAGTGACTTCATTTGTATTTGCTTCTTTGAAATTTCTATCTCTGAATTCAGATGGAGGTTTAGAACCTCAGAGCTTTCAGTTTTGGCAATCTACCCTAGCTTTTAATATCCTAATACGCAATACCGTATCTTAGTTGGTGACATTGTTGGAATTTGCATTGCAGGTCCATTGTGTTAGCATATTCTGACTGTACCTATAATTTCAATTTATTGCAAGGACTTACTTTTTAATCTAGAGTCAATGGACTATTTGAGTTCCATGAACATACTAAAAGCACGTGTTAGGACTAACTGGGCTCTACATTGTGCCCACATTTCCACCACACTCTTTTTTAAATTTACTTATTTATTTTTAATTAAAACGTTCCACTTCCTCCCCTCCTCCCATTTCCCTCCCCCTCCCCCTCCCTCTCTAGACCAAAGAGCAGTCAGGGTTTCCTGCCCTGTGGGAAGTCCAAGGTCCTCCCCCCTCCATCCAGGTCTAGGAAGGTGAGCATCCAAACAGACTAGGTTCCCACAAAACCAGTACATGCAGTAGGATCAAAACCCAGTGCCATTGTCCTTGGCTTCTCAGTCAGCCCTCTTTGTCCGCCACGTTCAGAGAGATTCACCACAGTCTTTCAGGGTGCTTAATGGTGGATTGCCAGGGCTTGAATATGGTTTGGCTCCTCAGAAATTTCAGTGAAGTTTAATCCTCATTGTGAGGCATTAACAGGGTATAAAGAGAAACTGGTTATGGAGAGATCCTTGGAGTCCATTGAGATTGGACAAAGTTATCAGGATCGAGGTCCTTTTATGGAAAGACAGAAATAAGATGATACACACACACACACACACACACACACACACACACACACACACACCACCATCTCCCCTCGAGCACAGATCTCTTCCATAACACCATCAGCTATGATGTAATGAACCCAAAGTATCTTTACAAGAGTCAGTAACATATGTTTTAGCTTTCACAATGTGAAATACTTTTCTTTATAAATTTTCTTTATAAATTCTTTATAAATTTATAAATTTTCTTTATAAATTGTATTTCGTTATAGCAACAGAAGGTTTAATAATACACTTGTATTTTTTTGTTGTTGTTCATGTCACAATGTCTTCCATATAGAAGAATGTACTTGCTGTACATGCATGAAGAAAATTCAGTCCTCAGAATCACGTAAAAATCAAGTTGTAAGCCGGGCGGTGGTGGCGCACGCCTTTAATCCCAGCACTCGGGAGGCAGAGGCAAGCGGATCTCTGTGAGTTCGAGACCAGCCTGGTCTACAAGAGCTAGTTCCAGGACAGGCTCCAAAGCCACAGAGAAACCCTGTCTCGAAAAACCAAAAAAAAAAAAAAATCAAGTTGTAGTGGTCCGTGTTTATAATCTCAACCCCAGGTTGTTAGAGAGAGGAAGATGGCCAGAGTCCTGTGGCCACTGAGCAGAGCTACCTCTATGAGCTTCAGGTCAGTGAGGAACCCTATTTTAAAAAACAAGGTGGATGGTTCTTGAAGAACACTACCTGGTGTCATCCTTTGACTTCAACATGCATGTACAGACATGTGCATACATGTCCATACACATAAGTTAGCTTTCACTGTCTCTGATTTCAACACACTTATATAAACTTATATAAAACACTGTACAGATCTTCCAGTGCATCAGCTACTACTTTACATATTTTCCCAATATGAACTTACTGCTCATAGGGCAGTTGTGGAGAGGTGATATTTATAGATAGGAATGAGTGCACACAAGGCTTAAATAACTTAGCAAAGTCTGTAAATGATAGAAACAGAACCCTAACTTCTAATCTCCACTGACTCTTCCTTTCTCATCTCACGTATGAGAACTTAGCCATGTTATTTGCATCCATGAAATCAATGATCTTCATGGTTGTTGATATACCGTGTTATACACATGTTAATATACCATGATATACACATGAAAAGCAATGTGCAAGCCTTGGCAGTAGAGACATATCACTTCTGCTGTTAGTGTGACTACCGTCCACCTCCACTTTGTCAATAATATTGTTTTCTATAATCACACTCCTTAAATTAAACCTTTCTGTCTGACTAGAGAGTATGGAAAATGGTAATTGCCTCTACACTGAATACAAATCATTAATACTTCAGCAGTACAGATCACAATCTTTTTCACTTTGTCAGGTTTTCCACTATGCCAGAACCATTTTATATTGACCCAATATTTTGAAAGGGATGAAAAAAACATTTTTGGTCAATTTACTTTCTCTCAAGGTTTTGATGATCATTGCCTCTTTGTATCTGTGCTTTTGTGTCTGTGGGTTTACCAAAGAATCATGTCTTTGCTACAGCCATTTTACCTGTCATGATTCCATAAACAATATATTAAGACCACTATCTATGTTACGTTTGCATTGCACTGGGTTGGGTATTATAAGTAACCTAGAGATAACAGCTCACCGGGAATGTTTGCAGATTTATAAAAATATTCAGCTCTATGGAAAGGGCTCAAACATCCTCAGAGTTTGGTATCTTTGGGCTCCTGGATCCAGACTCCCTTGGATGCAGACAGATTGCAGAACTGTCGTAAGCCTTCTTTAAGCACAATCTTCTGTCACTTCTAGATCAAAGGACTACATTACAAGAGTAATTTCACCTGCAACAAGCTGGGGTGGGGACACTTGCTCATGTACCCTCCTATGTGCCTTCTCTCTACTTGCTCTTGCTTTTACCTGCTAATGCCAAGCGAAGTAAGCAGGGTCTTCATCCCCAGAACAAAGGGTGCTTACCTAATGACACAAGCAAAAAACAAGTCCAAATGGATTATTTCTGGAATTGTAAAGTTTGTTTTCTACAAGTTTTTTTTAAATTTATACATGTTGCCATAAAATCTTACAGTTTTGTAATCAGTGTTCAATCTGATGCTTTAAAAAAATCTACATATGTGGGTGAAACAGATGTCCTTTAAGCCATAAGTATTACATTTCTGTCTACCTAGAGACTGTAGCAAGGCTCCTTAAGTCAGCAGGAATGGGAGTGCCTTCAAGGGAAGGTTGCCAACAGTGAGGTGGATCGTTCGATGGGGCTTATATATTTATGGATTTCTTTTGCTTCGGTTCTTGGCAAGCTTTCTGAATGACAACTGCAGATGGAAATTGGAATATTTTGTAAATAATTGCAATGTTCTTTGAGTCTGACATCCTAATGGGCACAAGATGGTGTGTGAGTGAACTTACCTGTGGAAATTGTCAATCCAATTATTTCAGCTAATTCATCCATTAAGTCAGATCGCTCCCTCAATCAATGGTTAGATCATTAGTGGTAAGGATGGCCTGAAGTTCCCGATAAGTAGTGCTCGGGCCGATGTCAAAGACACAGCTGTGATACCCACGAAATAGGCAACAACTGGCTAAGCACAGTTCTCTAATTACATCTTATGTTTTAATTTTTTGGTATCAAATCAAATGTCTACATTATATATAACGCTTTCTCTTTGCGGGCACTTATTTAGAAAAAGAAGAATATTTGGCCATTGCAGATACAGCTTTTAAAGTGCTTCATACAGAGTTCACAGGGATAAAGAGATTTGCCTGAGATTTATTTCTCAGGTTCAAAAATTTTCAATAAATTCAGTGTCTTCCTCTGCAGAGTCTAGCTGCACCTGAGATGCTAACGATTAGTACTGTGGAGGAGAACACTTCAGAGCAGCTCTCTTCCAGGGGAGACTATTGCTAACTACTCAGAGAGAAATTGATTAGGAGTCTCATTGGCCCTCTTTCATGATCAGACAGACAGTCTGGGAGGGAAGAACCCAGACACCATCTGCTTCTTCCATTGACCTATGAATTCTTCATGGCACCTTGGCCTCTCTTTGAGGAATACAATTAGATATTCTTGAGCCAAGGGCCAGAAACACAAGCAATGTCACTTTAAAGCTAGATGTGTCTTGAAAGAACAGGACTTTCTTAGGGAAGTTGAGGGTGCTTAGGAATAAAAGTGCCTGTGCCTGATATCTGGGGAGTATGGTGCTCTTGTCTTTGAGATATTTATTTCCTCCAAAGACTTGATATGCATCCACATCATTCTTTATCCAGACAGCAAGACTGTAGCTTCTCTGCAACATATGTGGATAGTTGGATTTTGAGAGCCTATGCTCCAAACCTTTTTGGATACTTTATTGCTCTACAAGAAGCTCAAACTCTCAGAGTAACCTTGAAAAAGTAATCCCACTATATAGGATTGTTCCCAGGTCTCTGCAGTATAGTGAGAGTTTCACCGAACCCAGTGCTGCATATGTGTGGTTTCCTCTCTGTTCTCTTTGCATGGGTAGACTGTGAGCTCAAATTTAAGAGTTTACTTGTTCCATTAAGATTCTTGGGAAGTCTTGGTGTGACCCCTCCCCATGCAACACCCTCAGTAGCAGTTTGATACAGTTTGATTGCCTGCACAGTAATATGTTTAAACTGTGATACCTGGGCATTTTGTTGACTCTGTGCCCACTTGTCCAAAGAATTCAGTCAAGGTGACAGATGACAAGGCAATGTGCTTCAGATAGGGCCGTAGTTTCCCACTGCCTTCTCAGTATTGGGAAGGGTCTGAGTGCCTGGCAGCTGGCCAGAGGTCTCAGCTGTCACAGAGGGCTGGAAATCAAAGAAACACATTTAAAATGCAGGTGCTCGTTTCAATCTGTCTGATTAATACTGCAGTAGGCTTAATTGCTGGAGTTCGGGGCATGAGAAATTCACAAAATTTACTTCTGTTAACTTGGTTTTAACTGCTAACCCTCAGTGAGATAGGGTTTTGCTTCATTTTCTACTCTACACACTCGCTTTGATTGCAGGAGAGCAAAGCAACCCTATTCATTATTCTATTCTTCTCGTTTCTCCTCTCCCGAGGGCCATAGCACACTGCAAATGAAGGAAAGGCCTCTAGGGGTCAGTGCAGTGTAAAAAATGGCAGCACTGGGGCGTTAAGGCCTGGATCCTTAAGGTACCCATCATAGCTTTGTCCCTGTTTCATTCTAATGAGGGAACTGTCCTGTTGCTGCATGCTGAGTCTGGCTTCAGAAGCAATCCCCTTGATGCCCATTTCCCTTTAATATAAGTTTAAACATTTGCAATCAAAGGCAGCTCTAATTTGAAACTTAGGGCCTGCAGTGATGTTTTCAAATACGATGCTTTCCCCTTTTTCTGTCTGAACCTAGAAGGTTGTCCCCTCCCACGATTCTTTCAAAGCTTCATGGTTGGGTGAGGGGGAGAGGCCTGCTGTCACTTCACCTCCCTTTATCTGCTTCCCCCCCCCCCCTATTACTTTCAGAGAATAAAATCCTTGGTTTGAGGCTGCACCCATCCTTTTGATTGCATTATGCCCTTCAGCCTTTGTCTTTCAGTTTTGAAATTTCCCTAACTTCTTTCATGATGCTATCAAAGATCAATTAAGATTGAAGCCTGGTGGGACCAATGTGAAGAATGTATGGAAAAGGGAGAAAAAGTCCAGGACACACTAAGAAGGCAGGATGTCAAGATTCCTGGGCTAGTATGGCAACATGTTGGATAACACACTGGGCCTATCTCGAGGGCACTGTCTGCCTTCATTGTGCTCATTTTAACTGCTCCCCTTTACTCCATTTCCCCCTCAGAGGTGCTCATGCCCACCACTGAGACAACCCTCAGTAATATCACAGATGCTGCAGTGCCAGCATCCCGTTTCAGATCTCCTGTGAGTCTGGCACCCGTGAGATATTTCTTTGTGAGCTGCTGCTGCATTGCTGCCTCTCATTGCCCTGTTTTCTGGGCAACCCTATGCCTCTGGGAGGTCACAGCTTCCATTCTCCTGGCTAACAGCCTCGTGACCTAGTCTGACATCTTAGAAGTAGTCCTGGAATCTTGCTTTGGGGTTTTGAGCAGACACATCAGTTGATGAGAGTTGACAAGATGGCTCATGCCTCCTTTTTAGCCTAGTGCTGATTAGTTTTTTGGTACTCTTGACACAAGCTAGAGTCATCTGGGAAAAGGAATTATATCGGAGTCTGATGTCACACGTTTTTCATGCATGTCAACTTGTTTTTATGGTTTTATATATCACTTTGCATATAAAACAATATATTATATTTATATTTTATATTTATAAAAATGTATGTATGTATGTATGTATGTATCTATCTATCTATCATCTATCTATCTGTCTGTCTGTCTATCTATCTATCTATCTATCTATCTATCATCTATCTATTATCTATCATATTAGGGCTATTTCCTACCTAACATCTTTGACATCTCAATAATCAAATATGTTCAGGGCTCCATAACAGTCAGATAAGATATTCTTATTTTCACTTTCTTTCAGAACATATCCTGACACATCCTGCCAGACATTGTGATGATGTCTTACTGCTGCTGTTGCCCACGATTGGTACCAATATTTGTCCTTGCCATCCGCAGCTTGCCATCCTAGCTCTTTAGCACCCTGAAGCGATTGCCCTGCTCTAAAACAAGAAGACTGCCAGAACGACTTCGTGTCTGGGTTCTTGGATGTGACACTTCCATACTGTATTGGAAAATGATATAAAGGCCATCATTCCCTGAGCTGTAGGTCACATCTCCTTGGTTCCAGGGCAGTTTCTTTTGCTCCTAAAGCAACATTGAAAATAAATCATCTAGTTTTCATAGGTAGCCCTTAGCTTTGTAGGTCTTTAAGAATATCTGGGATGAAGAGCACTCTGGATGAATTAAGCCCTCATTCTTTAAAATGACTTGATCAAGACCAGCAGTTCTCAATCTGTGGGTCGTGACCCATGGCACTCACTGTATATTCCATGTATCAGAATGATGTGGGATGTCCTTCTGTATATGGATTGCTTTTATTGGTTAACGAATAAAGCTGCTTTAGCCTATGGCAGGGCAGAATATAGCTAGACTGGAAGATATATTTATAGAGAGAGCAGGCAAAGTCAGAGACATCATGTAGCTGCCAAAAGAGAAAGACGCCAACTGGAACTTTACCAGTAGGCCAGAGCCTCATGGTGATACATAGATTAATAGAAATTTAAAATTATTTAAATGTAAGAGTTAGTTAGAAATATACCCGAGTCATTGGCCCAACAGTGTTGTAATTAATAGAGTTTTTGTGTGATTATTCAGGTCTGGGAGACCAGGAAATGAATGAGCAGTCTCTGCTTACTTCAGATATCTGCATTGTGATTTATAACAGGAGCAAAATTGCAGTTATGAGGAAGCAGAAAAAATAATTTTATGCCTGGGGATTATCACAACATGAGACACTGTATTAACAGTTGTAGTATTAGGGAGGTTGAGAACCCCTGATCTAGACTAATCTAAGACACTGTTGTGACACCATTTGACCCCAAGGATTTTCTCCTTCTTGTCTTCCATCTGAATGTCTGTAGGATTGCCCACTTGCCCTGAAATACAGACCTAGACGCGAATTTCCAGAATGGCGTCGAGTAAGATGGAATCATAATCCTTTTCTAGTTCTGTAAAGATGGGCCTCAAATTGAGGGTGAATTTCTGTTATGAGAAGTAGATAAGCAAACCTGAAATGCCAATCTCTTCCTTCCACCAAAGAGTGAATACTCATATTGTTCAAACATTTGTAGATTATGTATTATACAAAGGGAATGATGATAATAAAATGTATCTGAAAACTATTATCCCTGTGTCTTTCTCTAGTATTTGGAAGCACCTAGAGCATATTAATACATAGTGCCAGTATTTAACTTAAACACATAAGAGTATTATTGTAGTAACCTTGCTTGCACTTTCCTTTAAAGAGGTTATATGGATTCAGAGAAAATATTTAGTACTAAGAACAGTTTTAGGGAGAGGAGGAACAGCCTGGTGTGAGAGACCTGTATTGACTCCTGAAGCCATAGTGGTATTCGGACTTGTGCTGCCTCCGAGGACTATGTCTGGGTCCATAGCCCTTTTGCAGCAGGAGTCTGTGTTGATGTCTGTGGATGGTGTCACAACCAAAGACTATGTGGACCTCCTTGGTCTGAGCTGCCTTCTCAGGCCATGTGTATGCCTGAGTTCTGTGCTGAGCTGGACAAAACCCTTATCAGCTATCACATAATGGTTCTGGTGGTGATGCGCGTGCAGGACAGAGGTCTCACCACCTTGCTGGATGCACTCCTTAGGATTCTTCCCCTTGAATTGGTTGATCAACTCAGCTACTACCCAAGCCCAAATCCAGTGCTTTGAGCTTGCCCACTCATACACCTACCCAATCTATAAACTGCTGGAACACACTGTGGCTTCCAGAGGGAGACTTTAATTTGTTTTATTTTCTACTTTCTTAAGTGGGGAGGTTACAAGGGTGGAGAGCAGATACAGAAGAACCAGGATTGGAGTACATGGTGTAAAATTTATGAAGACTCAGTTAAAAAAACATGGACAAAAAGAATGGTCGTAGGTGCTCTAGTTTTATGTGTGAAATGGCTATCATGAGAAGACATTAAGGAGAAATATGCACAGGGTTATTCTACAGGAATTTTTGCTTACCTATCCCACTTTGGTGTGACGTGTCTCTGGAACAAGAATTTGGATACATAGACTTTATTTCCACTTTAGGAGTTTTTTTTTTTTCTAGCTTGCAGAAGAGCTCCCTGCATTTGCAGGCAGCGATATTTTGACGCTGAGTTTCCTTTTGCTGACTGATTTCTATTGATTGGAAGCTAAATCCTGGTGAACATGGGTGATTTGTGGTTTTAAAGGAGTTCTCTGAATCCCCGGAGAGGGAAACCTTAAAATAGTGACATGAGGTACAAATATTACAGATTACTTTTTACCTATTGAGAAACTCAAGGTATAGAGCTTATTCTACGGCCCAGATAAAGAGAAGTTCTTTTTCTTATGCTTTTGTTTGTGCTGTGGCTTTAAATAAATCGGTGCACTGGCATTTCTAAAATTTTCTAGTAAGCATGTGTTTCTAAAAATATAGAACTAGGTCTCATAGTTTCAAAGTCAATAGCAGGCTTAGAGCTTGGGTCTCCTGGGGCTTATGTACTCCCCTAGCCTCAGTTCAAAAGGGAACTTTATATTTCTAGCACCTCAGTATTGTTCCAGGTCCATCTCAAAAGAAGGGGAGTCGGAGCCTGCATTAATGTTGTTGAAAGTGGGAGCATGTTGCGGCTCAGTGCAGGAATGATCCTGGACGAGAGCAAAGCTGAAACCTTTGACCATTTCCCACATGGAAATATAAAGTCTAAGCCAGAAATGGCATGGTAAGTGATTTTTTTTTTTTTTTTGCTCTGAACAGAGCCTCCTCAGCAAAGAGCAGAATGAGGAACCCAGCGAAGCTCCCATTCTTTATCAGTCTTTCCTTTTCATTAGTAAGGTTTGGCTACTTAACACTGTGTGCCTGGCTGCTCAAGTTGCTACTAAGCTACACAGTGCACACGTTCGAATCTATTTAAGCAACTTACCTTAGGTATTTGATGCTCACAGTACGATTCATGGGCCAGATTCTTATGCTTCAATTACTGGTAACTTCTATATACATGGAACTCCATGCTTCCCTGACCACTCAAATCAGGGTGTGCAGTTTAACGAAATTCACGTGTTGTTTAACATGATCTAGAAAAACTAGGCTTTTCTAGAGCAGACTTGGCCCTTTTCCTTATCTAGCTATTTCTGAAGTACTAGTTTATTCAGTATGAGTTTACCCAAAACTAGAACTCTGGATCTCTTGAGTTTAGTAACTAAACTGCATAGAAAACAAGCCAGGATACTGTGGTTTCTCAACTACTACTCTGTTTTTTAAAACATAAAATATGATGTGCAATTTACCTTTTATTGGTCAAACATGATAAAACCCTAACTTACAAGCTATAAAGTGAGGACATTATTATTCACATTATGAAAGAGTGTCTGCTTTACAGGAAAATTTTCTAAATAATTTCTTTAAATTGCCTTGGGGCACATTTGAAATAGAATTTGACTCAAATGTTGATTCACAATCCAATTTTTGAGATGTCATATAATACATAAATTGAGACATGATTGCACAGATAGTAGTTTGGGGCCCATTATTAATACATTCCTGAAAGAGCTCTTGACCATTCTCATTTATTTCTCCTATTTTATTCTAATTTCTCTAAGCCTACAATCTAGAATCACTTCTTTCTATTCATCCGCCAACATATATTGTTTCACATCACCATGGAACCAAAGACTTCATGGAGATTGGATTAACGGCGGAGATGCCTAAGGATAAAAATAATCAAGAAAAATGACCTTTCGGCTTACAGTAACAATGGTGCTATTATGCTTGGTTTGAGCTATAACCATCGTTGTAGATAGTGGAACTCTGTTAAAGAAAGTGGATCTATTCCTGCAGAACTCTAGGCAACAACAGCACATAAGTGGTTTCTGGAGTCCCCAGACAGCAGCTAGGACTGATGAACCACAGCAGAAGATCTGTCTGGTTCACCGGCTTCTCTGGACTCTTAGGCTTCTGTTCATGTGTCTATTTGGTGCATGTATTTCTTTAGTGTACACTGCCTTTTTATTGTTCCCCTAAGGGCTGCGGAAGGCAAGGCATTTCACGCACCTCGTGCCTAGCTAGCACCTCATAGGATTCTACATAAGCTTGCTGTAAGCCCTTTTAGAAAGGCCCTGGAAGCTTACGTTTGAGCAAACCAGCTACGGAAGCCCAGCCAGACGTGAATCTATGACCGCGTTTCACAGATGGAGCAGTTTATCTACACTATCGGATAATCAAAAGTGTTATACGTTTTACCTGTGAAAGTGTGGCCGCGTGGGAACATTAACAGCTGAAGCACTGCAAGTACAGAGAGGGGAGGGGGAAGAAGAGGGAGCTTAGGGGTGAGGAGACCGGAACTATGGCTGATCCATGAGAAGGCTTTGCCTTTCCAGCTGCCCAGAGCTTGTGGCTTATCACCAAGGCTGACTCCATTTATGAAGCAAATCACGTCTTGGGCCAGTAGAAAGAAACTTGCTTGTTCTTATGACAGATACGGTTTGAAAAGTTGGCCTTCCCCCATATGTTTTGTTCTGAAACAAGAATCAAGAGCACATCTTTGTCATTAAAGTGCTAAAGTCCATGCGGAGTTCTCTCAGATGGTTGAAAACCTGCCAGCACAATATTAGGAGGTGGGTGAACTTCTAGAGTCCCGTTTGCTGTGTAGCTAGCTGGTCTTTTCTCTCTAGGCTGTGGATTCCTGATGCTGGAGTGCTTTGTGCTGAGCGTATCTGTATGCCTCCTCCATGCTATCTGGAGACAGCCTTTACTTCAGAAACTCATGGAGATAATATTAACGCATAACGTCTGAACTCATGTATTAGGATGAAACCACACGTGTTTGTTATAACCAGTGGTGATAAGGTGGGTCCTGTCTGAAATCTCTAATTCTTTCTCACTAAGAAAATGGGGAGTAAAAATGAAGAGAAAGGTCCATGGTTCATGTTCCTGTCCGGTCTGAACATATCCTCTTCCATGACATAAAGTATGGTCATCCTTTTCAGAACTTAAACCCTTAACCCTTAATTATGTCTAGAGGAGTGGTTCTCAACCTGTGGGTGGCGTCCCACTTGGCAAACCTCTAGCTCCATAATAGTCATGTTATGATTCATAACAGTAGCAAAAATTATAGCTCTGGAGTGGCAACAAAACTCATTTCATGGTTGGGGGTCACCACAACATGAGGAACTCTATTAAAGGGTTGCACATTAGGAAGGCTGAGAATCACTGCAGTAGGATTTTCTTCTGTCATATGCTCAGCAGACAGAAAGACTAATTTTTATTTTTGTAAAGAAGACACATTTTCTTTTACATATAGCAGACAATCCAGCACATTCTCGATGGCGTCAGTGCCTCCATGGACTCTGAGAATTGTCTGCTTACTGTCATTAGCCCGAGTGGGACACCAGCTGTTTGTTCTTGGCGCTTTCGCTCCACCAATTGCCCTCAAAGCTTTGGACTACTGCCTTTCTTTGTTCCCATAATGCACCATTTATTTTTTCTACTGTTGACATAAATGTAGCTTTCTGATTAGCATTAGGCTGAGATGAATACCCCGTAAGAAGGAGCCATGGATGCCTGAATGCCTCTGTTGTAATATCATGATAAAGCTCCCACTTACAGCGGCTAACTTAGTTATAAGAAGTCATAACTTCTTTTTTAAAAAGGCCACACCTCACACCTTGGGGTTTTAAAAGTAACGTTGGTGACAATAAGGATTCGAAAAGACATAATACAGAAGAAAATAAAATATCATGCATTGAGCTAGTGTAGGCAATGGCCAATGAGTGCCAGATTTCTTATGAGTGGGACAGAATTATGAATGGAATTTTATAACAAGCACCGCCCCCTCTTCCACCTTAGAAGTGTCTGGGTGTATAAAACTTGCTTGAACTATTCAAGTTATTTTAGCTTCTATTTTTTTTTTTAGTTTTAAGAATTTACAACCATATATAATTCAGCACTTGAGAGGTAAAATACAAACTGGGTTGATTCCCCAGAGTCCCTTTGTGCTCAGGAGAAGACGCATGGGTAGTTTATGACTGGATATACTTTAATCTAAAATTGGAAAGGGAAAGGGAGCTTTTGACACAGACAACTGGGTCCTTTGGCTACTTCATTCACTCTAAGGCTTTCTAAGCTTCAGGATGATGCCTTCGACACCTGATGCCTTGCCAACGGTGGTACCCCAGGGTACCTTGATATGTAGCTATTGCAGGTGTGACTAAAATAAGTATGAAATGTAGCTGAAGCAGCTGACATGGAATAAAGCTGCGGATCTCCAATCCTTTATTGGCTGTTTTAATGCTATAAGCACACTCTTGAAGGGCATAGGAAGCAAAGGTATTGATTTTTGCTCCATTTGGGGTAGGTTAGACGTTAGTTGTATTGACAACTGCTTGTCCCCAGGGAGCTTGTTTGAAGGAATAAACACACCTCTTTTCTGGGTTAGACAGGCCTTCCTCCAGAGGGTTGCCTGTAAGAGCAACATGGGAAGGTTTCCCAGGCTCTTGCTTTCTGCTGGAAAAGGTTACTACTAGTCACTTGAGGATGTTACTATGATTTCTCTGCACTACAGGACATAGGGTCATTGGATCACCCAGTAACTGAGGCTCATCATTCCAAATTATCTACAGACTGGAATCTCTTGGATAAAGAGACAGGAAGAAACCGTTAATGATGGTCCTTCAGCAACTACCAGCTGAAGTAAAATTATTGCATTAGCCTATAATTGTTAGATTATACGTTCAGATTGTTTCCAGCCAGGATGCTGATTAGCAGACAGAGGGATCTTATTAGAAATATTGGTCGGAGGAAAATCATGATAGAATATTGGAGGACGTATAGATAGGTTTGATTTGTGGAAAAGTAGAGAAGGAGGCAAAATTCAGCGTTGGTCCATTGGATGTTAATCTCTCTTTCTTGTGTTCCCCATCAGGGGTGGGAATTTCTGGGCTTATTTTAAGATTTATAGTAAATTATCAATATATTTTCATAGAATTAAAATTACATGTTTAATGATGGTTTAAATGGCAGCTTAGTGTCCATCTCCATTAGTTTTTTTTTGATTTGCTTTGTTTTTGTTTCCATTGTTCTTTTTCTGCTGTAGCAACAGGAACCCTACAGGAGGAAGGATTTTCTTAGCTTGCATTCCCACAGGGCCAGTTAGGGACAAGAAGGCTAGTCACACTGTGGGGAGTGGCAGCAGAAAGAAGGGAGATTTCCTCTGCTGACTTTCTGGTTTTCCAACTCTTATTCCACTCAGGCCTTCGGATCATGGGATGATGTCACTCATTTTAGGATGAGGTTTCTCTTTTCACTTCATAATGCCCCAACAGGCAAGCTCAGAAGTAGGCCTCTGTCTCCTAGGTGACTCTAAGACTACTCGAGTCCACCATGAGGGTTCATCAGCACAGCGTCTTTTCCTCCTTATGTATGAACCATCCCCTTACTTGTTCCTACTTCTCTACCCAAATCAGCTTTCAGAAAGTGTTCAGAGTGTAGTCAGTAGGTCGGTTTTGTCAATTCCTTGAACAGGTACTCACTCAGCTGTGTTATCTGAGATGAGAGGGAGCCAGCAGGGAAAGAAGTTAAAGAGGGATGACAAAGAACAGGAGCAATGGGCTGCATCTCCCAGGAATATGCAATCAGGTCATCAGATCTAGTTTAGGAGGCTTGATATCCTTTCACAGACATTCAGATCGCAACCACACTAAAGTGTGGAGATGTGTATTATATATGTATATATAGTGTATATATAGATAATGTTATTACCCTTTCAAGCATCCTTAGTGATATTTCTTTCCTCTTCCTTCCTCAGGAAATTGGCCTTTCCCGTTTTCCCTCTCCACTGAACCTGAATCCTATGAGCTTCCTTTCTGGGGCTCCCACATTTCCTGTCTCGAAATGGGTCTCTCTACGTCTTGGGATTTTTTTGCTCCATTTACTTACTCACTGCATTCGTCTTTCTGGGTCTAGACATGAGGAAGTATAATATTTTCCAGTTGCATCCATTTACCTGTAATTTCCATGCTTTTATTTTTATTTCCAATTGAAGAGAATTCCTTTGTGTCTAGGTACTCTATTTCTCTATCTGTTAATCCTCTGATGGGGTATCTTGTGCTGCTTTCATTTTCTATAAGCATGGCTGAACAAGTACCCATGGAGTAGGATGCTGAGCCACACGCGGCATAGCTGGGCCACATGGCAGACCTAGTTTTCATCCTTTTGAGAACACTCCACACTGATCTCTAGAGTGGTTGGACCAGCTTGTGCTCCATCAACAGGGAATGGGGATTCACTCCCCTGCTCAAGTTGTAAGGAATTTTATTTTTTATAGTTACATTAATTTTGAGTTAATTTTTATATATGAGTTGAAGGTAGAGATCAAAATCTTTTACTTTTGAGCATCTGGTTTCAGCACTGTTTGTTGACAGGAATGTGCCTTCCCCATTTAGTTGTCTTTCATTCTTGTTACACATCCTTCGGCTAGAATTTAAGGTCTCCATTCTGGACCCTAGACCCTCTTCTGCTGGTAAAGTGCATGCACGTGGATGTAAACATGTAGGCATGCAATAATATCAGTTTTAACTAGAACTACTCTGCTTGCTAATGCTGGCTTTGAATTAAGTCTTGTGATTGGAAAGTATTAGTCGTTTGGAGTTTCCCCCTTTTCGTTCAAGACTGTTTTAGGTGTTATCTTACAATATTTATTTAGTGTGTGTGTGTGTGTGTGTGTGTGTCTGTGTCTCTCTCTCTCTGTGTGTGTGTGTGTATATACATGTGGAAATCAGCAGACAATTTATTGGAGCTGGCTTTCTCCTTCCACTATGCATGTCTGGAGCACCAAAATCAAAATTGTCAGACTTGGGACAAGTTCCATTATCTCTGGAGCCATATCTTTAGCCCCTCTTTTGGCTGCTCTTTCCATTATTTAATTGACTTATTATTTCTATCTTGGATTGCCTTCTTGTGAAACAATGAATGTCTTCTGGTTTGAGAGAACGATATGAAATAAACTTGTGATTTAGGAACCATTACTCGCCTTTTATCGACTTTCGTGTGAAAAATAATCAAGACAAGACAAGATTGTGCAGAAAAAAAGGAGATTTTAATACTGCAGGTAGATGGTGATGACCTGGACTAAAAACCAGTAGGAGCAATAATTATCACCACCGACCGCCTCAATAGAAAGGGTGAATGGGGGCTGGGGAGACGGCCTGGTGGTTAAAAGTACTTGTTCTTGCTGAAGATGCAGGTTCGATTCCCAGCCCCCATATGGTGGTTCACAATCATCCATAACTTCATTCCAAGGGGATCAACATTTTGTGGTCTCCAGGGCACTGCCTGCACGTGGTGCACACAAAACACCCATATACAAAATAATAAAACAGAATTTAAGAAAGGGGTGAGTGTACCTCAGGGAGTGCAGCACTTCTTTGATATACACAAAAGGAAATAAAAACATATTTTGAGTAAGGATGAATTTATTAAACATTAAAAGAAAATACAGCCCAGTATAATAGAATTCCTAATGTGTACTTCGAGATTGAATCTTAGAATCAGAATGGATCGTCAGTTGGCCTGTCAGCTTCTTCTGTGAAATGACTCTGATTATAAAGTTTTACGGCAAAATATGGGAAACATGCACAAACATAACAGAAACGTACCAAGAGCAGGATGAGTGAGATGCCTTCAGTCAAGCACAGCTCTTTGAAGCAGACAAATAAGGAAGGGCATGTCTACAGCTTCACTTTTGGGTGTTTGATTGTAGTTAGATTTCCGTGTCCTGAACCTGCGACCTTGCTAGCAGGCACCATTCTCACGGTGTCCCCCGTCCGCCTGTGAGGAGCTTCTCCATGGGATTTGCAGATTCTTCTTTTGTATCTCATGGACTTATCCCTCATTTTCCTCTCTAGTTGAAGTGTATTTCTCTAGGGGAAAAAATGATCTTTTATAGGTACCTACTTACTTTTAAACTGATTGCATCCTATCTATTTTATATCTATTTTTATTTATATTTATTTATATCTATTTTGTAGAAATGGCTAACAATATTCATACTATATTAGTACAGTGATATATACATGCCTGATAAAAATGTCTATTAGGAATGTATGCTCAACTCTACCAAAAGAGAAGCATAAACCCCAAGCCAGCCACAGAGCTTTTGATCAACAATGGTATCCATATTGTAAGATATCCTAGGGTAATAGTGTCACAAGGCTTGTGGGAATAACCAACAAATGTCTGATTTGACCTAAGGCTCACTTGCTGCATGAGTGGCTTTAGGAACCTATAACCAACACTGTTTGGGTGGCCAAGAACATTAGACTGCATAGCTCAGGAACCTACAATAAAACCAAAATACTACTGGTTTAAATAGAAAAAAAAATGATAAAATGACTTGTAATGATACTTTACTCATAGATCAGTGCTTTGCTAAGGCATCATCAGAGAAGCTTCATCCTGCAGAAGATGGGTACAAATAAAGAAATCCACAGACAGACGATATACAGAGAGTGAGAGGCCTTGGAACACTCAGTTCTAAATAGGACATGTCTATAAATCCCACTCTTTAGAGCTCAGGGAACCCTAAGGAAGAGGAGGCAGAAAGAGTATAAGAGCCAAAAGAGGTGGAAGGCATCAAGAAAACAAGGCCCTTTAAATCAACATCATCAAAGTTTATAGGAACTCACAGAGATTGAGGCAGCATGCATAGGGCTTGCATGGGTCTTCACCAGGTCTACTGTGAATATATCATGACTTCCAGCATAGTTTTTATAGGTTTCCTGAGTGTGCGAATGAGTAGTCTCTGACTCTTGTGTCATCTCTCAGGTCTCTTGTCCTTCTGTTTGCTCTTATTGTCCAATCCCAGTGTAATAATTCTTGTTTTATCTTACTATAATTTATTTGTTAATTATCTCATTCTTTTCTAATGAGAGGCAGAAAGGGCATGGATCCAGAAGGGATGGAAAGGTGGGAGGAGCTGGGAGGAGTAGTGGAGGGGAAGATGTAATCAAGATATATTATGTGAGAAAAGAATCTATTTTTTTTTAAAAAAAAGAGAAAGAAAGATAGACATGTATGCTCCAATGTACTTCCCTGGAAGTAGGAAATAATAGGGAAAAACATTCGGTCTTAGGCTGTTTCCTCTTGAGTTTTCTTGTGCTATACTTCCTACATTTCCATGCACATCTCGATACCTCCATCACTTTCTGATAGTCTTAATCCGGAAAGCCTATGAGAGCCAGAACAGGAAGCTTGCTGCTGAGAGACAGCATCTCCTGAATAGGACAGGGTTGTTACACCCATGAATGCTTAGTTATATAAACAAGATCTGCTTAAAGACCACACTAGTCAACATGCCAATGAGAAAGGGGGAAAATTTCCAAGACCCTATAGCTAGATGAAGAGCTATAGGCAATCTGTGGCTGTTGTGTGAGAGAGATCAGTTTTATTCCCCCCTAAGGACTATCCTCCTGTTTGACAGGTTATCTCAAGTGGTCAATGCTAAATTAACATGAACAATATTGAATAAACTCAGGAGATTTTTTGTATGTCTGTACATTTATGCAACAATAATGATTATAGAAATGGTCATGAATTTGAGAGGAAGTGGGGGACATGGGAGGAGTTGGGAGAGAGAGGGGTGGAAGTGATGTAAATAGAGTATCCATGTGTGAACTTCTCAAAAAACAAAAATTTAAATAAGAAATACATGAATAGACAATTTCAAAAGAGTAAATTTGAACAGGTAATATGCTTATGAGGAACATTCAACTTTCTTAACTGCTAGTGAAAATGAAATTTGAAATCACAGTGAGCTGGTCCTGCTTTTGTGTAAGAACAGAAGGCTTTGCCTTGCCAATTTCAAAAATATTTTTTTGAGTTCATGCATTTAAACCCAGTAATTAAACCATAGATTTATCGGAGATGTTGAACCACTCTGAAATGTTAACTGTATCTATTGAAAAAAAAAACAAGAAGTCTTATTTCCTAACTTTCATAGTTTTTTGTAAAAAGACCTCTTTAAAGTAGAGATTGCCAAGTATTGTTGAAAAAAGTGTGTTATGCAGAGCCCAACACTAGGAAATACCTATTACCCAGTCACAGTTGCGTCTACTCAATACCACCTTCTGCCCATATGTCCGAGTTGTTGACTGACTTTTATAACATCTACATGTGATGGTTAATACTGACTGTCAACTTGATGACTGAGACAAGGAAGAAACTAGTCTCTGGGCATGTCTGTGAAAGAATATCTATATTACATTCACCGAGGTAGGAAGATCCTCCCTAAATGGGAGATGGGTACCATGCCGTGGGCTACGGTGCCAGGTTGGACAAAATGAGAAAGTGAGCTGACAGCAAACATTTACTTTTCTCTCACTCCCTTTTCACTTCTCCTGGTGGAGCCAGCGACTAGCTGCTTGGAGCTCCTGCTGCCAGCACTTCCCCATCAGGATGGATCGTATTCTCAAACCATGAGGCAAAATAAACACTTTCTCCCTGAAGTCACTGTAGTCAGCACTTCCTGCTCTTCCAAAGGTCCTGAGTGCAGTTCCCAGCAACCTCATGGTGGCTCACAACCGTCTGTAATGAGACCTGGTGTTCTCTTGAGGAAGAGACCTGGTTGGGTCATCCTCATAAACTTAGACTCTGAGACTCAATATGGACAACTTCAACAGAATCTCCATATATGGCCTGCCCACCCCCACCCCCGCCTCTACCTCAATAAAATTAAAAGGAAAATGTAACTAAGATGTCCTTGGACCAAAGACTTCTACATATTTCACTTTTGCCCTCTGTCTACTGGAGATTTCCAACATCAAACATTCAGTGAACATCTATCACACATGTAGCGGATACAATTTTAAGTAGTGGAGCTAGAGCAGGCAGAAATCTTCCACTGTTTAGAGCTCACCCGCTATTTTATCCACTAGCCAGCAAAATTAAGTGAGCTAAGATGTGCAAGGTCCTTAGAACAATGACTGGCATAAGTAAGTAATTCAGAAACATGAACTATTGTTATTGTTATGAATGCTGAAAATATTGAACTTCAAATATTTGCAAGAAACATCAGAATTTACTTTTATTGGAGATATATTGGTGCCTAATTTATGCAATGTTTTTTGACATATTAATCTAGTTATTTTGTTATCAGCTCACCAGTGGAAGGTTGGGCATTGTACTGGGCCATTCTTCCCTCAGGTTGTAACATAAACTCAGTGGATTGAGGCACTTCAGTGGAAACTCCTCCTGATTCTCATGCTGGTGCCATTGGATTCTAATAAAATCCATTCTGTCTACACCCTCCTTACACTTTGGATGACATCTGTTTTATTTTATTATTGCATAGATGTGGAACGCCTCAGGGGAGAGAAATCTCCTAAGAAATACAATGGCTCACAGACTTGCCCTAGGGAATAAACCAAAATAAAAATAAACATGTCTGTCTTTGAAACGCCTGTCAACATGCACTTTCCTATGTGCTGGCTACTGTTGTAGAGGATTTATCTCCAGAAATATGAGCATAAATATTTTCTTGCAGGTTCATAGTTAAGTTTAAGTATTGTTGGAGTAAGGCTGCTTAGCCCCGAAATAATCACACAGAAACTGTATTAATTAAAACATTGCTTGGCCCATTAGCTCTAGCTTCTTATTGTCTAACTCTTACATATTAATTTAGCCCATTTCTATTAATCTGTGTATCACCAAGTGGCTGTGGCTTATTGGCTAAAGTTCCAGCGTCTGTCTGGGAGGTGGGGCAGCTCCATGGCTTCTCCCTGACTCCGCCATTCTTTCTCCCAGCATTCCATTTATTTTTCCCCACCTACCTAAGTTCTGCCTTGCTATAGGTCCAAAGCAGTTTCTTTATTAATCAATGGTAATCACAGCACACAGAGGGGACTCCCACATCAAAGTATTTTGAAGCTCCCCATACAATTACTTGTTAAATATTTAAGGAAGAAGGATGTGGGAGAGGAAAAGAAAACCATCATTCATTTTTCTCACCTTTGGCAACTTTTTCTTGTTTATCTTCCCCCCTTTGACTCAAATCTCTTGAAAGAATTCTAGGCAATTTAAAATCAATTTAAACCGTGAGGATCATATTGCTGTTATTTAGGATAGATCTCTTCAGTTGTGGGTACGGTCATCATCATAGTTGAAGTAAGGATTTTTTTTTCTTTTAAGAAGAAAAAAAAACCCTTAAGCTCTGCCTACAAGAGAATTAGATCAGCCGGGTGGTGGTGGCACATGCCTTTAATCCCAGCACTCGGGAGGCAGAGGCAGGCGGATCTCTATGAGTTCTAGACCAGCCTGGTCTACAAGAGCTAGTTCCAGGACAGGCTCCAAAGCCACAGAGAAACCCTGTCTCAAAAAACCGAGAGAGAGAGAGAGAGAGAGAGAGAGAGAGAGAGAGAGAGAGAGAGAGAGAGAGAGAGAGAGAGAGAGAGAGAGAGAGAGAGAGAGAGAGAGAGAATTAGATCATAAAGAAGCAAATGGGACCACGTGTGTGGTTTATCAGCAATGCCTTCTTAAGACACACCTTCTTTAATAAACATTCCCAGCTCCCGGCTATATTCCCTTCTGTCATATTTCATGAGGAAATTTACAAGACAAACAGCCAAGCACCTTGGTGTTTTGCCTCAGGCTCCCCATCTGTCTGACACAGAGCTCGACAAAGGTCAGCATTACTATTTAGCTTAAAATTTTGTTTAAGATTATGAATGGAGTGACTGAAAAGACATCTTTAAATGAGCCCTAGGCAGGAGCGCGCTGCTTGCGAAGGTGGGAGGCCGGTGTAGGTTTGGTTCTGGAGAGCTGTTTAAGTACAGAATACTCGATAATGAGTTGGGAGCTGCACTGTAATCGCAGCAGTGCCGCTGACTATGCTACTTTGCTACTTGGACTTCAGTGTCCTCGATACGATATGAGGGCACTGGTTGCACCAATGACCTTTATTTTTAATGGCTGCAACTCACAGTAAGACATTTTGTATTATAACCCACTGTGCATATTCGTACACATCGTATGCATATATAGGCATATCCATGCAGAAGCAGATCTCAAAGCCACAGATAAATATTTCAGGAGATATAATTATTCTCTCTGTATCCAATGCTCTGATATTTCTAGTTCTATCTGTCTCATTTAGAGGGGGAATGTTGGCTGAGTGATACTGAATTGATTTCAATCATAGGTTGCAAACTATAGTTGTGAGGTCCTTTATTAAGCACAGAATTCCTTATGCAGATTAGTGAAAGAATACCCCACCGTTTATGAGTCTTGTCAATGTACTTGTGAACCCAGCCCCATTGTCCCCAATGAGGACACAATCTTTGGCACCTGAGCAGGCTGAGAGCTCTTCTAACTCCTTGGCTCCAGAGCCTTCTGGCTGTTCCATTGACCACCAGGCTAGCTTCAGTGAAACCAGAAAAGAGGGTATTTCTGTCCACATACCCCCACTTCTTTGCCAAAGCTTCCACATTTAGGCACTGTACCATTGTGCGGACTATAGTGCAGACTGGTGTGGGTTAAGCATGTGCTTGGGAGCCAGCAGGGTTCTCAGCTTGTTTGTATTAATGCTTTTTGCAGGAATGAAAAGGAAAAGTCATATTTCATGTTTGTCTTTGCTCTTTTTCTATTACTGTGACCAAGGCAATTTATCAAAGAAAGCACTTAATTTTAGGACTGGTTTACAGTCTCAGATGGTGAGTTCATGGACACACCTCATTCAACAAGGCCACACCTCTCAATCCTACCCAGATAGTTCCACTATCTGATGACCAAGCATTGAAATATATGAGCCATTGGGGGCCATTCTCATTCGAACCACCATAATGCTTGAGGACAAAGAGTATACTGGCTAGTTTTATATGTCAAAACTGGGCACAAGCAAGAGTCATCGGTTGAGGCAGTCCTCAAGTGAAGAATTGCCTCCATGAGATCCAGCTGTAGGGCATTTTCTTAATTAGTAATCACTGGGGGAGGGCTCAGTCCATGGTGGGTGGTGCCATCCCTGGGCTGGTGGTCCTGGTTTCTATAATAAAGCAGGCTGAGCAAGTTGGGGGGAGCAAGCCAGTAAGCAGCACCCCTTCATGACCTCTGCATCAGCTCTTGCTTCCAGGATCCTACCCTGTTTGAGTTCCTGTCCTGACTTCCTTCAACAATGAATAGCAATATGGAAGTGTAAGCCAAATAACCCCTTCCCTTCCTGACTTGGTATTTGGTCATGGTGTTTTGGCGAAGAAGCAATAGAAGCCCTAACTCAGACAAATAGAGTCAGTTCATCTAGGAGAGCATCGATCCCTTTATCTCAACCTTTCTGAACACTCCTACTTCTTCCCTGTTCTTTCCCCACTGAATTCTCTGGAGCTGTCTTTTTGTTCCTTATGTCATTTTGGCCACTTAACTTGGGGTTCAAGCGTTCCTAGTGTGAGTAAGAGTCCCTTGAAAATTGCTGTTCCTAAGCACCCATGTGGCCTCTGTGGCCAATATGTGAAAACTTGCCTTGCAGGCTCGAGGAGCTGTTTGAAACTGTATCATTGCTCGTCAGAGTCCTAGAGTCAGTCGTGTGCTGTGATGCAAGCAGCCAAGGAGGTTGAGACATTGCAGAGGAAAGGTCTCAACACTGCTAGGGCTGTGACTCCCCACTGAAGAATTGGTATGCAGAGTCTGCCGGATTCACCCCTTAACACAGGCTTTCACTGCCATCAGCCAGGAAGCACAGTGAGGGCAGGAAACTTTGGCTTTGCTTTGAGCATTGCTGAGTCACGGAAAGTATTTAGCTATAATGCTTGATCATTAGAATAAATAACTTGGAAGGTAGTTGTATATGAAAATAATCCACAAGTCAAAAAGAAAAGAAGGATCTACTTATTCAACAGACAACGGTGGGCCATATGGTCCAGAGGCAGAAACCTCCTCTTTCTTTCTCTCCATGTGTTGTCTTACTTTCTGGAAAGTGGCTGGAAAAGTCAATAATTTCAGAAAACTTATTACTGATCCATTCCTCAGTTGATGGACATCCACTTACTAGCTATTGTGAATAGAACAGAATACTCATATGGAAACAGGTATCTTTTATAATAGGATGTAGAGTAATTTGGGAATATGCTCAGAAGTGGTAGAGCAGGTGATGTGGTAACTCTACTAGATTTCCAAGGATGCTCCACATTGATTTCCATAGTAGCAGAGCCAGTTCGCATCCCACCAGCAGTGAATACGGGTTCCCTTTTCCTCATACTCGCTCCAGCATTTGGTATCATTTATTCTACCGATATTGGCCATTCTGACTGGGGGCACGATGAAATCTCAAAGTAGTTCTCATTTGCACTTCCCTGATGGATAAAAGATGTTGAACAACATTTAAATATTTCATAACCATTTCTATCTCTTCCTTTGATAGCATCCTTTTCAGTGCCATCACCAATTTTAGGTAGGGATGCTTGTTTTCTTGTGTGTGTGTGTTTTAAAGGTCTTTGAGTTCTTTGTATATTCCAGACACTAATTTTGCATCAGACATATATCTGGCAAAGATTCTTTTTCATTCTTTGTGCTGCCTCTTCACGGGGTTGATTGTTCCTTTTGTTGTGCAGAAGCATTTTCGTTTCATGAGATCTCGTTTGCGGATGTTTGATCTGATTTCCTGTGCTACTGGAGTCTATTCAGAAACTCCTTACCTGTGCCTGTGTGGGGAAGGGTGCGCCCAAGGTTTTCCTTTAACAGTCTCAGAATGGATAAAATATGGAGTATACACACAATGGAGTTTTATAAAGAAAAAAATAAAATTATAAAATTTGCAAGAAAATGAATTTGAAACAGATCATGCTGGGTAAGATATGTAACCAAGACTCAAGACAGATAGAAGGCTCATGTTCTTGTGCATGCATGGGTCCTAGCTTTAAATTTGTGGGCTTAATTTGGAGTGCCTATCGAAGCCAGAAAACTACAAAGGGGTTACTTTAGGAGAAAATAATGATTTCTCAGGGAGGAACGGTGGCTGGTAGAACACAGGTGGAATGAAGGAGCAAAAGTTTAAGTGAGGAGAGGTATGGGAAGATAGGGCTGAAGAGGGGATTTACACACTAAGGGTGTTAAAACATGCAATATAGAAACCTGCCATTTATAAGCTTCCATATATATGCATATATATGGAACAGAATGACCCTATTTTGGGGAATTATGCGTTTGTCACAGACTATAACTTATCAAACAAAAAGTCCAGTGAAAGGTGTGGGCCACTTCCCTTTGAGTTCTTTGATCAGGGGATCCAACAGAATCCTAAAACAACACAACCTATCAACATAGCTCCTGCTTGACCACCAGAACTTGATGCTAAACCCTGTTGCTCAAACAGCACACACTTGGACCACAGGGCCAAATGAAGTTGGCACTAACCTGAATGTATAGCTTTTGCTGTACCAGAAAATGCGGTGCACAATGCTGGGAAAGAAAACTCATTAATAGTCATATAGAACTGTGAATTCTGTGAGCTGTAATAACAAGCAGCCTGGCAAGCTATGCCCATTGTTGAAATAGTGGGCATGAATGTTGTGAAGATACCCAGCTGTTTTTTGATTCTGCAGGATGGAACTTGTGCCTGGTACTGAAAGTCTGGCCAAGAATCTGTGGCTGAGGAAGTCATAAGAACCTATTACTACTATCTACTAAATGGACACAGTATCAAGCTTCTAAATACTTACCTTGATACCCATCCCATAGGTAGTTAAACCCACAATTTAATATAATTTTAATGAATTCTCTGAGAACTTCAGACAATACATTTTGAGTGTATTCATGCTCTTCAACCTTTCTCCTTACCACCCTTTCAACATTTTCATCCCTTTCTAACCAACTTTGAGATTGCTTCTTCCTTATTTCTTTCTTTCTTTCTCTATGGAGTTCAATTTGTGTTGCTCAGTAAGTCTTGGGATTGGGGCCTGCTCTTGCGTATGGTCAGTCTACCAGAGGTCATATCTGTTGGAAAATATTGCTGGTTAGTTAATATCTAGAGGTTGCAGCCTCCCCATGACCTGGCAGCTTATTCCAAGAAGCTCAAAATGGAGATCCCTCCAGACAGCATAGCTTCCTTCCCTCTCCCTGCCCTTATCTGGAGAATGTCCCTGACCTTATCTGAAAAACGTCTCTAAATCAGATGCCCAATTTTCTTAGGGAGTGTGGCCCCTGACAGGTTGTCCAAGCTGTAGTGGGTGAACCTACACCCATATCATATGGGCATTACTAAGAAGACTCTGTCATATAAAAATTATGAAGTTATGAGGGAAACATGATGTTGGGTTAGGAGTTGGATGGTGGGGAATGGAGGATGCATGCAGTCAAAATACATTGCATATGTGCATGACGTTATCAAGGAATAAACAAGAATATATCCAAAAAGAAGAGTTGAATTACATATAATGTCTCAGGTTCTCTCTTCAAAATTGGGATGAACAGTCCTTTCTATTGTCAGCCAAAGGGATTCTTTCATTTAGAATAACAGATTGATGAGACCAGAAGAGTCTTGTGCAAGGGCTGCTAACTTATCCTGGAAAAAGGGCTCCTCTGCCAGAAGTGGCACAAAGACTAAATGTTCAGGCTCCATAGAGAACAGTGAAACTGGCTGCTAGTCAGTGTAACCCATTTGCTATCACAGGAATAGTAGGATTACTTTTAAATTAATATTTTAAGTTTTGGTATCAATCTCCTCAAATAAGAGTGGTCTGTACCATTGTTGAAAGCAAGAATATATGATTAATATAATAATAGTACAATTTGTAAGTTATAAGCCAACAGTTGTATATGTGTATATGTATATACACACACACATTTACACGCTCAGACATATTCTGTATATACAATCCTGTACCTCATAAATATGTTTTAGTTAATGATGGGTTATATATAGGATGGTCACCTACATGGTAGCATTGTCTAGTGCTGCCATAACAGGACTAGTTTGTGTAGGTATATTCTATTATTATTTTTTTTTTTTTGCTTTTTCGAGACAGGGTTTCTCTGTGGCTTTAGAGCCTGTCCTGGAACTAGCTCTTGTAGACCAGGCTGGTCTCGAACTCACAGAGATCCGCCTGCTTCTGCCTCCCGAGTGCTTCTATTATGTTTTTACAATAACAAACTGACCTAACAATGAATTCTTCAGAACGTGTCCCTATTGTTAAATGGTGCATGATACACGTGTATTTCCATTTATGTATGCATACATGCATGTACCTAGGAGTGCAGTACATTTCATGTAGTCATATTTAGTTTGTATATGAAATAGATATAATTCTTATTTTATAAGCAAGTCTGCTGAGTCTCGTTTAATATGGCTTGCCCATTCATTGGACTCTGGGATTTGAAATTGTTACAATAGTGTCATCTTTAGCTAAATCTCTGGTTGATGCTGTAGTTGAGTATGAGCTATCCGTTTTCTATATCTTTTCACGTTTGATAATTTTAATTGGCATACTACATGTATAATGTATAGGGGAAAGTGTGCATAATACGAAATTTCACAAAGAGAACACAGTTAAGACACTAACACCCTGAACACACACGCGGTGCCTTAGACACACATTCTTGTTTCTTTCCAGGCATTGGTTGCCCTAGTCTCTACCTGCAGGGACAGCCACTGGGGACAAGTCAGCAAGTTCTGCCACCATGGATTATACTCCAATGATTTTGAACATATGTGACTGAGATGGTAAAGTTTGTAAGATTGTTCAGTTTTTTAAAAAATGAAATAGATCATCAGCATTCTTTGAGTGGATGCAATGTCAACATCTGATCATTTTCATTGACTTTCTCAGACGGGCTGGTTTGTTCCTCTTTGATGGGTCGAGAAGGGTGGCCTTGAGATGAAGATGGATGCAGCCGTGTCACCTGATCTGGAGCGCTGTCTGAACAGGTTAATTAATCAGCGTGTAGTGACAAAATACCGCCACTTTCAGGAATCATTGCAGGTGGTGCTAAATTATAGTCTTGTCCTGATGTTTATGAATAACTCATAATAAATAAATAGGCTTAGCGTTTTTGCAGAGTGACTAATAGAGTTTGGCTTATTCCTGTGGGCTGATTTAATGTATTCCATCAGCTGCCAGGAACCGGTGCCAGTGGAAGCGCTGCAAGCGAGCAGTGCGGAAGAGGTGTTTCTGTTGGGGGGAAGTGGGGTTTCGTTCCTAAAACCTAAAACCCCTCAGACCTTGTGGATAATCCACACATAGACTTCATTGACCTGGCAAGTCACCTTGTCTTCTCACCCATTTACTTAGCAACAGGCAGCTTCAAGATCCCATCATCAAGAGGAAGACTTGAAAGACTGTATTAGGCCTATAATCTTTATGAAATGGGGACATTGGTAAGAACTCATAGGTCTATTGCGATGTTTAATCAAAATAACCCATCTAGAGTATTTGGTCTAGAACTTGGCACATATGAAGGTCTAAATGTTTGTGCACGTTGAGCACCTATTGATAAAGGAATGCACAGGTAGTACAGTGGACTGGCTGTGTCTGATGCCAAGCCCACTGCAGGCAATGCTGGAATCTTCTATGTGACGTGGTGGCACTATGAAGTAGGGCTCTGAAGATAGGTAGGTCAGTTGGAGTCCTCATAAATGGGATTAGTGCCTGTATAAAGGGACCACAGGGACAATTCTCACCTTTTTGGCATGTGAGCTTACATTGAGACAATGGTCATCTGTGACCCAGGCAAAGGATCTTCCCAGAACCTAAGCCTGTGGACTCTAGTTTCACTTACAGCTTCTAGAACTCCAAGGAATACATTTCCTTCATGTGTTAGCACTCAATCTATAGTGCTTGCTACAGCAGTCCAAACTGACTAAACCATCTAGTGTAATGGACTGCCACTGTGTGTTCTTTGGAAGATCTAAGTTCTATCTTCAAAAAAAAAATCCAGAAAGATCTGTAAAGTTTTTATTTATTTACTTATTTATTTTTAAATACAGGGTCTCAGTTCAGAAGGCAAAGACATCATCATATCAACTTGTGGTGTCTCCTTCCATCTCTTCTATTATTTCTGTCTTCCTGTATCTTCTCATTTTTGTCTCAGCTTAGAAAGGCTGTTAATGCTGACAGTTTGCAGTATTAGTATATTTTCTGGCTCTCCATAAACATGTTTACAATTCCCTATGATGGAACTGCAGTGGGATAGTCTATAGACATTTCAGTTTGGGAATGTCCAGCTCTCACCATTCTCTGTCTTCTATCTAGAATAGTTCTCATACAAGCATCATAAATACAAAGTGCCACCCAGTACCAACACCAGGATAAATACTATGACTCAGCCTTGCCTTTTGGAGTTGTTGTCCAGTGGAATGACTGCCTTAGGCACGGAAAGAATCACAGAACCATGGGATATGTGACAGGAAAATGCATGGCAATAAAATGCATTGTGAACGTGGGATGATTACTTAACCTGGACTTAAGTCATGAGGGAACGCTTCATAGAGAAAGAATTCATTTTGATTAACTTTAAATTAATATACGTACTTAAGAGAAAGTATTTTGTTTTGGATATATATATACATATATATGTATATATATACACATATATATATGTATATAGTCTCTGATCACACTTACCCCACCCTCTATGTTTCAAAGAAGACATCCTGTGAGGCTTCCAGTAAAAGGAAGCGAAGGAAGTTCTGCTACTGGTGCTCATCTTAAAACATAGACTTGCATTAGAATTTCCCTTTCCCTTGCTCTCCACACCCCTTCAAAAAGACTGCTGGCATGCCCATCTTCTGTGCATGTATTTGTAACGACAACAGTTCTTGTAGAATCCATGATAACATTCTAGAATATTTTGAAGCACTTGACACATTTTGGCTCATTTAATCTTCACCACTCAATGAATAACAAAAGAGTCCAAGACTCTCCCTAATCTTCAGGAGGGAAAGCAGAGGTGTACAGGGTAAAGTAACTGTGTCTATGTTTATCTGAAAAGTAAAGGACACAGGCGGATTCACTTTGCCCATCCACCCCGCTTTCCCAACCATCCTGCTATGCTCACCCACTGCAGCTCACTCCTTCTTACTCCATTGCTGTTGCCACGCAGCTTTCCTAACTCCTGTCTGCCCTTCCAGTCATGCCAGCAGTCCCTGGGCCTTCCAGACAGTCTCCTCCCAACTCTAGGATAAGATTTATATAAAACAGCTTTAACTGTCTAACCTGTTCTCCTGTGCACAGGTTCAAGCTCAGAACTCTTATTTTGCCATCTCTGACCTGTCATTGCTTCATGGTCTGTGGGCTCTGAGTTCCATTCTTGTAGCTTTGCCCATCATTCTCTAGTTCCATCTCAAGGCTCCTCCAAATTCACCATGGCTCTTTTGCATTTCTGGATCTGCTAAGAGTTTCTTCCTTTATGTCTAAATTCTCTCTCTCTCTCTCTCTCTCTCTCTCTCTCCTCCTCCTCCTCCTCTCCTCTCCTCCTCCTTCCCCCCTCTCCTCTTGCATTTACTTCTGCTTTTCTAGCCCCCACCCTTCCAAGTCTGTGTGAAGGGCTTTGCCCCAGGCTCTCACAGCATACGCTACACAGACCTCTGACAGTCTCTACCTATCAAGGTATCGCCTGCACTCTAATGAACTTTCTTTTCTTTCTGCTTCACTAGACAGTGAATTCTCGGTGGGCAAGGATGGTCCCTATTTATTTTTTTGCCTCTTGAGTTCATTGCCTGGCTCCAGAGCTATTCTCTGGAAATGATTGATGAAAGAATAAATGAAATCATGTCCTATATAGAGAGGAAAGCTTTGGGGCAATGAGACTGAAAATAGCTAGGGCATGCTGATGGAGGGAAAGTGTGTGTGAGTGGCAGAACAGAAAACCTTTGCTAAAAGTAGGAAGGATTTAGCCCAGGGGAAGACATAGCTATATATCATCAAGTGGAATGGCCCGGGGCTCTAGAGACCCCATCAGCTGTGTTTTGAATTTCAGAGTCCTTATCAGATATGAACATAACCCCATGACACCATCTATGGTGGTTTATAATTAAAATGTCAGTCATTAAGTTTTCTTTCCCTCTCTTAGCTTTTAAAATTAAAAGAGTGTTCTAAATACACAAAAGGTAGGCTTATTAAAATTAACAACAAACTAACCCAAGTCTGGAAAGCATTATTGTGTTTGCTTGCCAAGATGTGCTGATAAAGATACCACAAAGTTGATGATGTAAACCCACAGGCATTGGTTTTCTCAAAGCCATTGGGGACCACTCGCTCAAAATCAAGAGATCCCATGGGAGCCTGGGGGAGAACGCTTTGCTTCCTTTCGCCAGGTGTCAATAATCTTCCATGGTTCTCATCTTTCTGCTGCGTCACTCCAGCTTCTGCCTCTGTCACCACCATCTTTGCCCTGAATGTCTGTGTCTTCCCATGACAATTTCTCTTCATGTTTCTCTCTTCTTCCCAAGAGAAGGACAGTTGTCACATCAGAGTCAGGCCCACTGTACGCCAGCATCTTAACAAATCCAGTCTGAGACAGTCTGGCTTCCATTCTGAGGTATGGGGCTTTAGGATTTTAGTATCTTTTTTGGAGGGGAGGGGGACACATTTATAAACAAAATATGTTTTTTTTCTACCACTCAGAAATAAGCGCTGGTTTACCCTCATAAAGGAAAGGCTTCCACTGTCCATTTTCCAGCTTTCAGCTCTGTTTTTAATAATATGTGCCTAGTTATGCATTTTTAAATAAATGTGTCTCCACTGTGTGCTGTTATGAATGGCTGCTGTTCTTTAGTTCCTGCTCTAAAATTATTAACTTTTGCTTTCTTTTGTTACATTTTCGATCCTTGTTTTCTTCCTTTTTACTGTCATTTTACTATTATATTTTAAATGTGATCTGGTAATGCTATTTAAAATGGCAGAGCATATTTTCTGATTATGAAGGGAACTTACTTTGTTCCCCGTGGAGACAGAAAGTAGGAAATAAAAGAGATCTAAAAACCCCATTTCATTATGCATAATCCATGTAAGCATGTCTTATGGACGTTTCTGCTCTAATTGATATTCAGACACCAGAGCCAGGCTGAGTTCCTACTATCCGCCCCAGTGGAAGAGGGCTGAGGTCAAGTGTGACCTCTCCAATTTGAATCCCGGATTAGAATCAATGAGCTGTGTGTCTAATGAAAGGTCCCGTCTACAAGCCCGTTTGTTCAGAGGAACTTTCCCTTAACCTTCCTTCCCCCAACCTAATACAAACCTCTGAGAGGGGTTGCAGAAAAAGGGAAGCTCTGCTTCTTAACCATAATCTAGATAATCGTGCGGGTGAGCTGAAGTAAAATGAGACACAGAGCAAGAGCGAGGCTGTGATCCGATCTTTGTTTTTTCCGTCTCTCCCTTTCTCTTTCCTTTTCCCTGTGGGTTTCCTTTAAGGAAGACTGAAGCAGATTCTGGTACTTTTCAGAAACAGGAACCTTGTATGGGGCCTTAAAGGATGGCACTCATGTTTACGGTGGGAAGAATGACTGAATAGGACCAGCCCAACTGAGCTAATGGAAAATTGATCCCCTAGTGATCAGGTGTATAATCCTTTTGCAGCAGGGGTTCAGCTCTGAATGTTTTACAGAAAGAAAGTGACACTCTCTAAAGCAGGAGGATTTGTGAAATATCAGTCCTGGACATTTTGCCATAAATACTTCTTTTTCCTGCTACCCACCTAGATGTCTGATATCATGACACTGTACAGTTATTGAAGGGACGCTTTGAAGGACATGTTTAAAACACAAGGTTTTTCTGTACTTGATATACACAAGGTCACCATCTTCAGCCAGATAAAACCCGTGCCAGCCTTGTGTCAGTAGTCAGCTGGCAAAGAACAGGCCAGAAGGTGTGGAGTCCTACTGGGGGACAGGGACCAAGAGCAAGAGGGCATTTAACTCCAAATGTCTCCAGATGAGTGAGCATCCCAAGGCAAGCAAGAGTTGGTGGGCTTAGAATACAGATGAAAGAGAAGATGTAGCTTCAAGAAAGCAGGCATAATGCTACTGGAGGCAAAGAAAAGCTAAGGCAGAAGACACGGAAGTTCAAATCTGAACTCAAATCTCTTACAAAGTAGGAGCCATTAGACAAGTTAATTTCTTTGTCTATGAAGTGGGGTGACAGAAGAACCAAAGAGTTTCTGAGGTCATATAATAATGAACATGATATACGTAACACTGACCTTAGGGTGTAGTCCTTGCTCTGGAATAAATTTGAGGGAATAGTCTCAGCACTGGCCTGGAAACATTTGGCAGCATAGTAATGCAGAGTTCTCTTCACAGATATCCCAGGCATCAAATATAAAGACACTTAGCCCATTCATGAGGGCTTCGTCTCATGACCTAATCTATTTCCAAAGACTCCATTCTGGAGTTGTGGATTTAAACTTACAAACTCTGGGGAGACCCAAACATTCAGTCCACACCAGGTACCAGTCACAAAACTGCATTCCTATAACTAAGTCAGTGAGCACAAGTCAGCTGTGTTACTTGAGAATACTTGTGTCTCGTAGTGACATCAACATGTTGGAATCAGAGTCCTAATCAGAAAAGCATTCTCATTTTCATTCTACACAAGAGACGATGCATAATGAAAGAATAATATGTGAAGTATTGTCAAAACAATTTTAAACAAATCTGGAGAAGGAAGGTGTGGAAGCAAAGATCAAGGGTTACCTTTCTCTGAATCTCAGATCACTCGCGACAGTCTGCACAGTCTTAAGGAGACATGCCCATGGGGAAGGGGACCATACCACATCTATTTTGAGACAGGTGAGATTTCTTAGGGGACTCATAAATATCTCCATCAATAGCTGGTGAAGAGAACTTGGGTGCATATAGTGCCAGCCTTGAATGCTAAAAGGTCTTGGATGTGAGTGGTGCCTAAGCCAAAACCCCAGCTGCAAATCTTCAACGTACTTGCTGCTTAAGCTTCACTCTGTTTGTAAAACAGGTGTCTTAGCTATGAAATATGCAGGTCCTCTCTGCTTCCAAACTCGATTCTGTTTTGTTGGCATTCATGTTGGACACCACTATGGCACAGCTTTCACTCAAATTAGATGTGACACTCCCTGTGAGCGTCACCAGTGATAAATGATGACTTTATTGCTTATTCTTTGTGTTTTACTTGGAAACAGAAATCAATAGAAAGCTTTGAGAAATTGGCTTTAAATAACACACGTTTCAGTAGAGATGGATAGTCATGGTGTAGAAACATTTTAAGCTGGGAAGTGAGAAAGGCCATGAGATTCACTGGACCCTTTGCTTGGGGTGCAGATAGGCAAGAATGAGGATGGACAGCCACTGGATGGCGCTATGGCTGAATTCAGAGCAAACGTGACTTAGATGGTGGCTTTTCCTATAAGCCTATGGGCACAGCCCTACACATCTGGCTTACTAGTAGATTTCAGAAGCTGCACTTCATTAATGACCATAGTACCAACCTCATGTTTGAATTTTTTTGCACTTCATCATGGCTCTGTGCTTGTTAATGTTTGTAACTCACTGAGCCAAATGAGTTTCTTGGGTACATTGATTTGTGATGGTTATGAAAATTCTCCTCTAGCAGAGCCAACAAGAGCCCCCCTAGGCACCCAGTTCATAGAGCTGCAGTAGAGGAGACATAAACAAGAAGTAAACAAGAGTGTAAACAGTTTGGTGGTCTAGGGTCCAGGTTTCTGTGATCTATTCTCCCAGTTAAAATATACTTGGTCTGTTTCTATTATCACCAATTTAAACGACACGTATTAAAACAGTGTTCACTTACATACCGCCTATGATTTTAGAGAAAAAATATATGCTTCTGTAAAATGGGTCATTCTGTACTCTGCATAGCCCGCCCCAAGCTGAACAAAGACAGTACTTTACTTATGCCCATGTCCTGTGGGTTCCTCTATGACGCAACTCCTGCAATGCTTTGCCAACTACTTTGGCTATAAGAACAATCTGCGAACTCAATTATTGCTATCCCATTAAAGCCAACCCTACTTTTTCTCATAGAAGAATAGATCGAAAAACAAGCCTAGCTTCCCAAATACCAGGAATTCCTTATCATCTGCAAGGGTTATGGACTGGGAAAGCAAACATAGTTCAGGTTCATCCTCCCAGTGTGCTCTTGGTGTACTCAGGAGCCTGGGACTTGGGAGGGTACTGATTGGTGTAACAGCCTCTTCTGCCATCTCTTAGCTTATCCTGTAACAACACATTGAAAGAATCAGATGAGCTCAATTGTAACACATTGCATATAAAATGGAATTTATAGGAAAGAAAACATACTCAATACGATTTGCTTTATACTTCCATACAGAATTCCTTTTAAACAGACACACACACACACACACACACACACACACACGTAAACTTTGCTGGTATATTTTCCATAGATTTATGTAAAAGCTGTACTCTTACAAGGGAAAAGATTTCATTAGAACTCAGAACAAAATTCCCGTTGTCAATGTTTAATAATGGCTGCAACAGAAGGGAGCAAATGATTTGTTAATTACTAGTGGGAGACAAATGGCTCATTATTGCCTTCCATGAAAAACTGAAAACACCCCCCAAAGAAAAACTCAATACAGGAGCCATTATTAGTGGCTTAAAGAGAACATTATTAAAGCTCACTACATCTATCAAACAAGTATCAGTAACCTGATTATATGTATTAGGCTGAAATAGAGAGGCCAAGAAGCTTAATTGTATTTCAAAGCAGGACCAGGGCTACCATGTTTGGACACCTGGGATCTGGCAGGTGAGCTCCAGAATACTGATACCAGCCCTGGGGAAAGCTCATGACTCACTTGCCATGCTTTCAGAATATTAATTTCCATGGTGTTCCTACTAGAGCAGAACTTGGAATTGAGGATGGAGTTTGGATGTGGGTTCACAAACTGTACACAGCATCAGAGGACCCAGCTGCCACAGGAAAATCCTGGCCAGGTGATATTAAGGGTCAGATTCTTCAGGAATACCAGGCTGGGAAGCGCTCCAACTTCCTGAGGAGAAAATTGAGACCCAGATAAGAGTAATGGATTCATCGAAGAGTCTGATGGAGGAAACGAGCAGAGATGAAATCGTATTAATTGTTCCTAACCACAGCCTTCGAGCAAGCTCGGCAACACCTTCCCTTTCTGTTGCCCCGTGGCTTCTCAGGTTTACCCCATCACTTCCCGGTCACTTTCGGTTACGAACAAAGCCAGTCCTGTCTAGGCTGAATCTTCAGACTTCTTTCAGCTTAACGGCTGAGCAGCTAGCTCTCTCCCTCCAAGCCTGGGCTAGACACGGCTCTGAGGACTTAGGGAGAAGAGAAGTGTCTGTACGCTGCCCCGCCTCTTCCTCTCTGCCGCCGTCCACCACATCTCATGCTTCTTTGGTGTCTCTGTATCCTGGAGAGATCAGGAAGAGCTGTACTTGGTTTTCACTTTGCAGTGGGATTGTAGTCCTGGGTGGGTGTGCTGTTTATTTGTCTCTGGCGGGCATCCGAATGCTGGCTCCTTCTGGACCAATTTGTGAGTTCACTGGACGATATCGGGAGTGTCTTAGTTAGGGTTACTATCGCTGTGTGGCCAAAAGTAACTTGGAGAGAAAGGGTTTATTTGGCTCACATGCCCTGAATTACAGTCCATTGAGGGAAGCTGAGGCAGGAACCAAACTAGATCGGTACCAGACAGAGGCCGTCTACAGGAGCTGCTTACTGGCTTGCTCTCTATAGCTTGCTCAGCCTGCTGTCTTATAGAACCCATGACCACCAGGCCAGCAGTGACCCCTCCCATAACGGGTTAGGCCTTCCCACATCAATCACTAACTAAGAAAATTTCCTAGCGGGCCCAGGGCAGAAGGCGGCTAGTGGACACAGGGCCTGCCCAGGAAGAGGCCACTGCTATGAATGAGCATGTGGTGGAGATATGGTGGAGAAAGAGAAGCAGCGCGACTCATGTACCGTGAAGAGAGGGGGACCTGAAGACACTATGGTGGTGAGGAACAGCCTTATGTGAGAGGCCTAGGCTGCCACCCGAGGCCATCGTGGTATCTAGGCCTGTGCTGCCACAAAGGGCCACAGCTGGGTCCACGGCCCTCCCGCATCAGGAGTCCGTGTTGATATCAGTGGCACAGGCTACCACCCAAGGCCATGTGGATGTCTGTGGTCTGGGCTGCTATCTGGTCCGGGACCTGTTGGTGACTGACTGTAGTGATGAGCTGGATATGCCCTCACTAGCCAGAGCACAGCAGCTCCAGTGGTGATCTGAGCACAGAAAAGCTGGTCCTGCCCCTTGCCTGGGCAGTGCAGGAGAACTGGCCACTGGGGTTGAAGGGGTGACCCAACTATGCTAACACCCAGGCCCAGATCCAGGGCTTTGAGTTGGCCCACCCCAACATCTACCCCACTTAAGACTTTCTGGAGTCTGTGAAGGAGCCAGTCCCGCAGAACCGAAGCTGCAGGATCTCCATGACTCAGGGGAACAGCAAGATATCCGAGAGGAGTCTTGGTGAGGGTCCAGTATTGATGGTGTAGCAGAAGCCACAGGCCTTGAACCAGGTCAATGACTCATGCAATGAACATTTGCAATTAAAGTCATCTGGACAAAGGATACACGGTGTGACACACTGTGACACACTGCAGCTTCCATGACAAGAATTTTTTAATTTGTTTTTGAAAATTTTATTATTTTTATTTATTTTTTTATTTTCCTTTGGGGGAGGTTACAAGTGTGAAGGGCAGATACAGAAAGGTTGGGAATGAGTGGGGTTAGAGTGCATGCCGTGGGATTCACAAAGAATCAATAAAAATTATTAAAAAAAGAAAGAAATGCCAGGCAGTGGTGGCGCACGCCTTTAATCCCAGCACTCGGGAGGCAGAGGCAGGCGGATCTCTGTGAGTTCGAGACCAGCCTGGTCTACAAGAGCTAGTTCCTAGTTCCAGGACAGGCTCCAAAGCCACAGAGAAACCCTGTCTCGAAAAACCAAAAAAAAAAAAAAAAAAAAAAAAGAAATGTCCAGAGGTTTGTGTGATCAAACCTTATGGAATCTTTGTTTTTTTGTTTTGTTTTGTTTTGTTTTTTACATTGAGGTTTTCTCCTCTCAGACGACTCTAGCTTATGTCAAGTTGACATAGAATTAGCCTGGATAGAGAGATCCAGTGGGGTCCAGCAGTGGCTCACTCTTGTTATCAACGGTCAGCACATTTAGCTTGTAGGGCTGGCATCTGAGTGGCGTCTAATGGCCAGTGCTTTTGGCTTTTGGGTGAGGATTAATACTATAGCTCAGACTGGAAATGGCCCAATGGGTCCACCCTGCCCATGCAACATTCTCCTCTGTGGTTTCGCTAAACCTGTGGCTTTTCTTTATCCTTCCAGGTAAATAGGGCTTATTAATCAGTCTGTAGCTACATGGATATTACACCAGGAAACCAATACTGTACTGCTTTCTGAAAGTACAGTGAGCTTTCTGGCTCCAGTTTTCCCTATATGTTCTGTTAAGAAAGTCCTGGGACTTTCCTCTTCTCCTACCTCCTCCTGACCTTGTTGCTAGGTAGACTGCTGTCCAACACCTCTAAGGAATGCCATCCCAGGACCTAGAAGTAAAAAGCAAACGAAAGGAAACGGAAATGTGCCAAGTTAAAATGAGTTACGACTTCTTAGTTGTACTACTATTGTCTCGATCTAACTTTGAGCTTAGTCTTGCCAGTGCATCTGTGTCGGAGGTCAGATTTCTCTGCACTGCACAGTGATTTATTACTCTGGGTAATAAATGCATTGCAGCCAGGAACACAATATAATGCACTGTGCTGGCAAACAGCATGGTCATGACTGTTCCACTTAATGTTTTCTAATATTCAATGCGATGGTCTCTGACCAGATGAGGAGCTTTAATTTCAGTTTACAGGATACACTAGATGCCTCTGGAATCTCTGTGTGTAAAACTGTACCAAGTAGCACATTTTCTCATAGATGTGAAAACTCATTTGCTAAGTATATAAAACTCAAAAGTATCTCCCGGTTTCCAGGCCAAGAAAACATGCAATTTCCTATTTTTTTTTGAAAATGAATCCTTAGGAAGAATTTGGCAAACAAGATGATGTGTTTACACCCAACATTATTAAATATTATGAAGGAATAGTTGTAAAACATCTTCCCAGAAAATATAGACTTTATGATGAGGATTTATACAAAATTGTATTGTGTTTTATTTTCAATTTGGGTTTTTAATTTTAAATTGACCTTTTAACTTAACCTTAAGTGATTTTCTCCAGTCTAAATTGAAGCAAAAATCCATGAGACTTGGATATAGTAATGTTTAAAGTAGGCTCTTCCAATTATTGACAGAGGCTACATAATTAACCTCTGGTACCCTCAGCCTTCTTGTCTATAAAATGTAGATCATAGCACCACCTTGTAGAATACTTTGGAAGTCACCCAGGAGGCCACAAGAGATGCCTAGGACAGAGGAAACACTCAGCGCTCCATCCATCCATCCATCCCACACATCTGGAACAGACTAAGCTGCCATGCTCAGTCCTCACTTGCTCCGTATCTGTGCTCTTCGCTGTTTCTACCACCACAGTGCTAGAATCTATGGCTGCCTCCTAGTCCACTGCAGTCATAGGCGAATGGGATATTCATGCAGACTGGGAAAAGCACACCTCTTTTCTTATTCTTTCTAGAGCCTCTCTTGCTTTCCTCCATGAGAACCGCAAAAAGCCAGGCTGCACTGTGATCCCATCAGAAATCCACATCCTAGAGTAGCTGACCTGCAACTGATCCCAGGACACGCTGTGAGCCTGAGCCCAGCTTGGACAAGCTTACCTCACTCACTGGGACATTTGCAAGTTAATACTGACTTTTCTTTAGCAGGGCAACTTGGATTTGTTTAGGAGGCAGCTCTGTGCATCAACAAATGACATTATGGCTATGAATAAGGTTTTGATTGAGTTCTTGGACTTCTGGTGAGTATATACCCTATCTTTCTTGCTTGAGTTCCTCCTTAAGGCCCTCAACAAAAGCTTCCTAACAAATCACAGTGTACCTTTCCATTAGCAGAATGCACTAGAAACTTTCATCACAATGTTTGGATTTCATTATCAATTTTTAATTTTCAAATTTATTCTTTGAAAATTTCATGCACTGTGGTTAAGTTGGCTTTAATGTCAACTTGTTACAAATTAGAATCACACGAAGATGGAGCCACATCTTAAGAACCATCCTGATTGCCTTAATTAGTAAAGGAAGTTCTAGTCCCATTGTGAGCAGCACCTTCAGGAGGTTCAGATGAAAGGCATGGCCAAAGGAAGATCAACATCTGCTACTGGCTTCTTTGCTCTTAACAGAATGAGTCTTTCCAGGCTTCCATTGAGGTTTGAGAACCAGGGCTCTTCAAGACCCTTTTAGTTTCTTCATCTTTATTCTTCTCTCACACATTGCTTCCCGACTGCTGATTCCCCTCCCTCCATTTTCCCCTGTCCCTTCTCACAGCTCCCGTCTCCCCCAGATCTGTTCCTCCTCTGATTCTCTTGAAACAAAAGCAAAACCAAAATAGGTCTCTGTGGGATATCCCCCAAACATGACCTGACAAGGTACAGTAAGGCCAGGCACAAATGCTCATATCAAGGCTGGAAGAGGCAACTGAGTAGGGAAAAGGATTTCAAGTGAGACAAAAGAAGCAGAGACAACCACTAATCCCACTGCAGGGAGTCCCTCAAGAATAGCAAGCCGTACAACCATAAGGTATATACATAGGATCTAGGAAAGACCCATATAGAGTCCATGTTTGTTGCTTCAGTGTCTGTGAGCCTCTTCGAGCCCTACTTAGTTGATTCTGTAGGTCATGTTCTTGTGATGTCCTCAATACCTGTGGCTACCACAGCCCTTCCTTCCTTTCTACTGCTGTGTTCTCTTGGCTCTGCCTGTTGTCTGTGGATCTCTGCATCTACTCCCATCAGTTGCTGTATGATGCTTCTCTGATGACAATTGGGTTAGGCACTGGTTAAAGAGTACAGTAGAATATCATTAAGAATCATTTCACTGACTTTTTTTTTGCCAGTCCCATTTGGTTCTATCCTGGATCCCTGGGTTATGAAATGACCACTCTGTATTATGTTATTTAGTGTTCATGAGCTTCTGTGTTTTTGGTAGTTTCTATTGCTGTTGATAATTAGCATTAATTGATTGTGTTCAGATAGAACATAGCCTGTCATTTTAAGTTTTCTGTATTTGTCGAGAGTTGCTTTGTGTTCTAATATGTGGTTAATTTTGGGTAAAGTTCCTAGAGCTGTTGAGAAGAGTGTGCATTCTTCAGTGTCTGGATGGAAAGTTCTCTAGATGTCTGTTATGTCCATTTGATTTATGACTTCATTTAACTCCAGTGGTTTTTGTTTAGTTTCGGTTGTGATAACCTGTCTGTTGGTGAGACTGGGGTGTTGAAGTCACCCACTAAAAACTGTATTAGGATTAATATGTTTTCAGATCTAGTAATATTTCTTTTATGAATAAGGTATTGCCAGGGTGACGATGCTCTGACTAAGGGAATTTAGCTGTCTGAGCAGATCTGAAGGTTCTTGGTTTCAAGCATGGTGCAGAATTGACTGCTAGCTGTTTTCCTTTCATACTTTCTTTGAGTGTTCTCAATAGTGTCTTTTCTGCCTCGCATGAATATTTAGTCTCTTTTTCCACCTTTCAAGTTCTTAAGCTTGGATTTCTCCTCTAGGCACCAAGTACCAGTACCTCACTCTCCTTACTTACAGTGTAAATGAATATATTGAATGTTTATTAAGTACTTATTGTGTGCTAGATAATATTCTTGGCAAATACTAACTCACTATAATCTAGATGCTATTGTTAACCCTCTTTTTGTCATGAAAAAGTGAAGAAAATAGTTGTAAGTTTTACAAAGTTGTTATATATTATGGTTCATGTTTTGAAAAATAGCTCACCAAAAACTCAGACTTCAATTTGGGTTTTGATCTACACTCTTTACCAACAAGAAAACCTCAGATCTATGAGAGATGTTCTGTGAAGGGGTCATATCAAGCCACTAACTAGGCATCTTTGTGGGAAGATACACAATCAGAGCAGTACATAAAAGAGAAGGAAATGATGACCAGGAAAGAAGTTTTATTTAACACACTGTTTCTCAAACTAATATGTATAGAGTAAAATGCTTTGTGCCTCATACAACAGAATGAATCTTCTGCATTATATATATATATATATATATATATATATATATATATATGCTTAGCAAATGCACTTATTGTAAATGAAATTGATTTTAAAGCAAACATCAAGTGCGTGATGGCTAATTTTGCTTGCCAGTTTGACAGGATCTGGAATTGCCTAGGAGACAAACCTCTGGGCTTGTCTCTTAGGAAGTTTCAAGGCTGGATTAACTAACTGAGGTGTTGCACGAGTTCTACTCGGTCTTAATAATAAAAACCTGGAGCCAAATATCAGGGCAAATCCTGAAATATCTGAGAGAGAAAGGAGCAAGCCACAGCCAACCCTTTCCTTGCTATCTCCTCAGCTGAAAAGCGCCCACAGAGATCCGTAGCTTCCTGGTCGGACGATGGTGACAGGAGCAAAGGCATTAGGTAGAAAGGACTTTGTGTTGCTGTTCCACAGCCCTTGGGCTTGCTGTTCTCTTAGATCCCTTTGACCAAATCTGTGGGGTTCCCTTTAAATTTACGACCTGTTGGCCACCAGTCCATGAAGACAATGGACAGAAGCAACAACAGAGAGCTTTGTACGACCTGTAAGCATGAAGGAGATAGCCCCCTCTCCCCTCCAGGGAGAGCTTCAGTGAGTCTGTTCAGCTTTGTTCCAGAGCACAGGGAATATATAAGTTTGGGGACGGCAGTTGGGGATTGGCCTAACTCTCATTAAACAGCACGCTTCTATCACAAAGCTCCTAATACATGTTTTAGTAATTATCTGTGGAGCACAGTCTTACAGTGATGCTCCTAGCACAATGTCTAATGACCATACGGGCACCAGGGGGAAAGCTTCTGCAGGGAGCTGTGTCCAGGTTCACACTAGAGTTAAGTCAGGTATCTGGGCCTAGAGACCAGGGAGAGAATAGGACACTTGCTGCCAGGGTGGTGGGGTGGAGGGATGGTGGTGGGGTATTGTTCATGTTGAGTTCAGAGAGAGCTACCAGGCCGTGGTAGACTACAACCTCTGACCAGCAGGGCCTCCCAGCACACATCCATCAGTTTTCTAGCTCCTGAGACTGCAGATCATAGCTCTGTGCCATTCTTGGTCAGTGTCTTCTGTCTACCAAATTATCACCCCAAGTTGGTGCATGTGGTTATTTGTGAGAGGGATATGAGGAGTCTCAATCTATTTTCGGTCACATATGTTTTATCTAACAGAATATGTAAATCTGGGAATTTCAAAAGAAGGAGGCTTATTTAGTACATAGTTCTAGAGGTCTAAAAACATGATGTCTGTATCAGCTTGGCTCCTGGTAAGGACCTTGGGTCAACTTATGGTAAGGGAGAAATGGAAGATGCCAAGTATTCACAGAGCATCTGTGGTGAAGGAGGCCTGGTGTGTGTGTGTGTGTGTGTGTGTGTGTGTGTGGGTGGGTGTGTAGGGTGTTAGGACTCATCTTAACAAAATCTACTCTAGTCACAAGAAAACTAATTCAGTTCCATGAGACGGAGTACTTTCTCAGGAGTACACAACTCAATTTGCCAAGAAAGGTGTTAGTCCATTTGTGAAGAGTGGTACCATCATGACTACACCTTAAAAGGTCTTATTTTCTCCTGGTACTATTAGAGAGACTAGTAATTTTAGCAGGGACAAACTGCATTCAAACCACAGCAAGGAAGGAAGGAAACATTTTCTATAATTTCTAAGTTTTTCTTAAAATCATCATCTTGGTAGAAAAAGAATTTACTTAAACTAGGGACATAGGATGCGAACATTGGAAGAATAAAAACTCTGAAGTCTCTCTTAAATGCCATGAAGGTATTAAACGTTATTAATCTAAGAAGCACAATCATCACAGCCACACGAAGCAGGCTCTCAGCTGACATGCTGTTCCAGAACACTGTAATCACACATCTGTGCATTGTATGCCTGGATACATGCTAGGATTAGAAATTTATAGACATGTGCTTTATAGACATGAAAGCACAAAAAGAGAGGGTGGGACCTCAGAGACAGATCCAAGGGACATCCAAGTCAATTGCATCTGTGACCCTATCCGTTAGCTTCTCCATTTAAGTGCCGACTCTCCAGATAATGACTTTATTTCTGTTTAGTGCTAAAAGATGTACGGTTGGGTGAGGCTGCAAAATTATATTTGGATGAAAGTCACCACATTGCAAATCATAATGAACCTGTGTTTTGGCAAGCAGAATGAGAAAATTTGTCTACATTATTATGAGGGAATGCTAGCAAATCCTGAAGACATACAGGAATTAGCAATATGGACATTTTGGGCTGTTTTTCAGAAACATATTTATTTCTGCTCAGAGGGAGAGAAAAACCTGTTTTAAGAGAGACCACGCGAGGGGGGATTAGGTGCGTCCTCTAACTGCAGTAAGAATGACTTCTGCATCTGTATGTTACACGTTTCATGTTCTGTTACAGAACAAAGCTGTTAAGAAGTGGGAGAGAGTGTGAAAGCGAAATTCTTCCGAATTACCGTTCACAGATGGAAAGGGTAAGCACTTAAATGTTAATGACAATAACACCATTACTGCTCTGCCTGAAAAGAAATGTAAGTTTGAAGCTACCATGCTATGATGAAAAGAAACAGAGTTTCCATCAGGGTTCTGCTTCAAACCCACACTTTCTGTGAAATGTCAAGGTCATACATTAAGTCTGTTGTGTCCCTTAATGTGGTTTTTAATAAAGTCTGGTCAAGAACAGTACTGTCCATTTTGGCTTCAACTAAAGGTTGATATTTCTATTTGTAATGTTTTTGTCCAGTGTTTTAATTCTTGATACAATTTCAAATCACAGAAATTTCAAATAGGTATACATCTTTCCAGACTCTCAAACACTGCCAGTTTTTTATATTTGCTTTCTTTTATTTTATTCTGCAAATAGATATATACAAGATCAATACATTATTACTATCTTTCTCCTTGAACAATTTGAGTGTGAAGTTTTAGATATATGGCCGGTTTCTCTTAAACACACTGGAGACTATTTACTACAATGTGCGTTATATGTTATATATCAGTGCATGATCCAAATCAACGGTTACAGCCATGCACTCTGTAACCCGACATACAGAGCCCAGTTGTTCTGTTGATGTCGCGGATCCAATCCACATCTGCACATTTCATTTAGTTATGTAGCTGCTTTAGTTTTCCTCAATACAGAATGGCACTTCTGTCTTAGCTACCACAATCCTGACTATTGTTGAAGTCTGTATATCAGTCCCGTGGCAGAGAACCCTTTGATATGGGTTCATCTGGGGTGTGCATTTGTAGGGAACACTTGTTTGACATGTTGTCTTAAGTAGTTTGCATGCTGCAGCATTCCAGTAGCTACAGTTTCACTTTTGTAAGGATATTGACTTGTGTCATTCAGTCGGGAAGGAACCCTCTACATTTCGCTGCCATAAAGTTCATTGAAAAGAGCATCATATGTTAACAAGTAAGTGACACAGGTTAGAGTCCACTGTAAACTAGAACTGTATCGTTGTATATTTATGCATTCCTAGTTTGCATTTAGTTACTCTCATTTCTTATTTTGATGCTGAGTTGCTTTGTCCAACAGAATCTTCTTGAAGCTGATGCTTGTGTCCTTTTAGACATGTGTCAAGATTCCTAAAGCATTTCTTTGCTCTCGTCCACCAAAGTACATTTCAGTCCCCCGCTTCCCTTTTTTGAGACCACGTTAGCCATTTCTTCAAGGCTTTCTTTCTTCTGCATGTTGAATAGTTCCAAAACCCCAATACAAGGGTGCTAGAAATGCTCGTCATCACTGGCGTGTCATAATGTCTTTTCCTCTCGGTAGACAGAGTTGGAGATTCTGTGCTTTGTGTGGTTTCAGCATCAGCACTCATCACCAGCTGGAAACTTGCACAGGTACCCAAGCTTGTGCTCGTTACAGGCTCAGGGAGTCAGAAACCAAGATGGGATGGGGACACACTAATCTTTACTTTAACAAGCCCTCCAAGTTTTCTGATGTGGTGTGTGCATGTGTGTGTGTGTGTGTGTGTGTGTGAGAGAGAGAGAGAGAGAGAGAGAGAGAGAGAGAGAGAGAGAGAGAGAGAGGGAGGGAGGGAGGGAGGAAGGGAGGGAGGAAGGGAGGGAGGGAGAGGATTAATAGAGAGGAGATAGAGGGGGACATTAATTTAAAAGGTAAGTCCATAGTAGAATATATATATATATATATATATATATATATATATATATATATATATATATATAAAACGCTACAAACTATGAGTTCACTCTTAAACTTCCGATTTCAACCCAACACTTAGACAATGAAGAATTTCATTTTTAGTATGCTCAAAGTATTCATGTTTGATCACTTTTGATGCCTGGGGAGAAAAACCCTCTTGATTTTAGCCTGAATGGTATCTTCTCTGGAACTTTTTCATGGCCACAAATTCAACTGTCTGCCTTCAACAAATACTAGAACAAAGGAAAGAGGAAGGAGGAATCTATGTTAATTTTTAAAAAAAAGTATGGCAAGCTATGAAACCTGATTTTAATTGGTTTATGAGAGGCTGTGGCTAGTTTATTGGAATTAACTGCATACTCGTTCCTGATTGCCAACTAATGGATACTAGTAAATCTACATATTGAGCTGGACACTGTTACTTCCTCCATCCAGGTTCACTCTCTTTTTAGGTTCAGATATCAGCATTGTTTTTTGGCACCTCTGTTGTTTTTATTATCAGTTAATTGTTCTTAAAATTGAGATGATTATATATTAACCTATTTTTTTTGTTTGATTCGCTGCCCCTTGCTGTAAACTTGTTAGTCAATACAAAATTTCCTAGGAATTTTCAAGGTAAACTTAACAATATTATAATAAATTCTAAATTTGTAAGTTATTATATTTATTTGTATATATTTTTAAGGTAAGAATAGTGATGCTTTTTTTTAGAGTTTGAAGTCAGGGATTGTGATGCCTTCAGAAATTCCTTTATTGTATAGGATTGTTTTGGCTATCCTGGCTTATTTGCTTTTTCATACGAAGTTGATTATTGTTCTCTCAAGGTCTGTGAAGAATTTTGCTGGGCATTGCATTGAATGTGTAGATTGCTTTTGGTAAGATTGCCATTTTTACTATTTAATTATATCTACCCCAAAGCATGGGATATCTTTCCATTTTCTGGTGTCTTCTTCAATTTCTTTTTTCAATAAGTTAAAGTTCTTGTCCTACATGTCTTCCACTTGTTTGGTTAGAGTTACTCCAAGATATTTTATGCTATTAGTGGCTACTGAGATGGGTGATGTTTCTCTGATTTCTTTCTTGGTCCATTTATCATCTGTGTAAAGGACGGCTACTGATTTTTTTGAGTTAATCCTGTATCCTGCTACATTACTGAAGGTGTTTATGAGTTGCAGAAGTTCGTTGGTAGAATTTTTGGGGTTGCTTATGTAAACTATCATGTCTTCAGCAAATAGTGAGAGTTTGACTTCTTCTTTTCTGATTTGTGTCCCCTTGATCTCCTTTTATTGTTGTTTTGCTCTAGCTAGGACCTCAAGAACTATACTGAATAGATGTGGAGAGAGTGGACAGCCTTGTCTTGTTCCTGATTTCAGTGGGATTGCTTTGAGTTTCTCTACATTTAATTTGATTTTGGCTGTTGGCTTGATGTATATTGCCTTTATTATGTTTAGGTATGTTTCTTATATCCCTGCTCTCTCTAAGACCTTTATCATAAACGGACATTGTATTTTGTTGAAGGCTTACTCAGCATCTAATGAGATGATCATTTTTTTTTTCAGTTTGTTTATATGGTGGATCACATTGACAGATTTTTGTATGCTGAACCATCCCTGCATCTTTGGGATGAAGCAGACTTGATCATGGTGGATGATTTTTCTGATATGTTCTTGGATTTGGTTTACCAGTATTTTACTGAGTATTTTTGCATCAATGTTCATGAGTGAGATTGGTCTGTATTCTCTTTCTTAGTAATGTCCTTGTGTGGTTTGGGTATCAGGGTTGCAGCCTCATAAAAAGAGTTTGGCAAAGTTCCTTTTGTTTCTACTGTGTGGAACAATTTGAGGGGTATTGCCATTAGCTCTTCCTTAAAAATCTTGTAGAATTCTGTGCTGAAACCATCTGGTCCTGGGCTTTTTTGGTTGGGAGACTTTTGATGACTGTTTCTTTTTCTTTAGCAGTTATTACAGTTCTAGTCACCTTGGAGGTCACTCAGTGTTCCTGGAATTCACTCAGCGCTCCCAGTGGTTTCTCTGCAATACTGGGGGTCGTTTGGGCCTGCTCCGTTGGAGGTTGCTTGCTTGGTGCTGCTCCTGTTGAGATTGCTGCCTTGGGCTTATTCTGGCAGAGATTGCTGGCTCAGGCCTGCTACTTCAGAGGTTGCTAATTCATGCTGGTCCTGCAGAGGTCTCTGGCTTGGATATGCTCCCTCAGAGGTGTCTCTCTTGTATCTGCTCCTGTGGAGGTCATTGCCTTCAGCCTGCTCCATAGAGGTCATTGGCTCAAGCCTGTTCCTGTGGATGTTGCTTCCTTGGACCTGTTTCAGCTGAGGTAACTGACTCAGACCTGCTCAGGCCTCTTCCCACAGAGGTCTATGGCTTGGACCTGCTCTCTCATCAGTAGCTCCCTTGCACCTGCTCCTGTGGAGATTGCTCTCTCAGGCTTGTTCCCATAGATGTCCGTGACTTGGGCCTGCTTCCACGGAGGTCCCTGGCTTTGGACCAGTCCCACAGAGGTCTCTGGCTCAGGCCTGCTCTCTCAGTGGTGGCTCCCTTGTACCTGCTCCTGTGGAGGTTATTGCCTCAGGCCTGCTCCAGCAGAGGTCACTGTTCTCTTCCAATAGTACTCCTGGTACTAAGGATGGACTAGCTTGAGGTACTGATGTAATATAGTTTCTGAGTTTTTGTCCAACATCATCATGATGGGAAGCATGGTGGCATGCAGGCAGACATGGTGCTGGACAGCAGCTGAGAGTTCTACATCTAGATACTCAAGCAGCAGGAAGAGACAGTTGTAAATTATTATATTTAAACACACAAGTTTACCAGAATATTTCTATGTAACATGACCATGGTTAAGAGACCGAAGCATGCGCATAAGGCGAAATCAAATGCTGCCTCTCAAATCATTTGCTTCAGTATACATGCTTCTAAACAACCTAATTAATCATATGTATCTTCCTATTTCTGTTCCCATAATTTTCTCTGTTAGTTGACTTATGCTTGGGTAATTATTAATCCAGATATAGAATGCATATGTTATCCTTCAGCCTGCTCATCAAGTTTAGACCTATTTTGTAGCCTTTCTTCTGTACTCAAAAATCTACAGCTTAGCAGTTGAGTCTTGTCATGTGCTATTCTGGATTTAGTCGCTTTTCATATATATTGTTATAATTTGGCATATTTATTCAATGAAAATTATTGAGAATATATTACATACTTAAGACGTTGAGTGTGACATGCTTTTGAGCTGCTCAAGCATAAATATTTAGTTGGCAGTCAGAGATACAGTATAAAACTTAATGAGCAGTTCTGGTAGGCATGGAGAAAGAAAATAGTTGATTACTTGCACACATAGATGAAGTAATTAAGGGTAGGCAGCTCCAAGTGATGCCCATGTATCTAAGTGATATAAAGACAGAGTGATGAAAATGGAAGGCTTATGGAAGTCCACAAAGATTAGAAGACAGTGAACAGATAAAGAGAAGAGGAAAATTGGGAGCCACTCTTGGGGAACGCTGATATTTTATGGTCAGAAGGAGGGAAGAGATGGATAGAAGAAAAAAAGTAGGTTATATTTCCAAAAGGAAGAACATTTAAATAAGGAGAAAGTTCAGTGTTGCTTAAAAGCCTAGAAGATAAGAAAATACATGGCATTTGAGAGATGCTTCAGTGGTGTAATGGGAATAGAAGTTAGATTCAGGAAGGTTAAGAGGTAAGCAGAAGGCAAAGAAACAGAGGACATATTTACTATTATTTTGGGAATTTGGCTTGGGAGTTGAACACAAAGATAAGCGTTAGAGTTAAATTGATAACAGTGACAGTCCAAGTGAGTCTTAGTTTTTAAAAAGTAGTGATTTGGAAGTAGTTAAAAACCATTGAGGGAATTTTAAATATAGAGTAAATGTGTGTGTGTATATAAAGGATACAAGGAATTATTACGTGACGTTTCTAAAGAATATAGGGGAGGGGATCAAAGTAGAGATGGCGGTAACTTCAAATTAGAACATGGGTGAAGGCTGGAGAGAATGATAGTGTCAGGTAGGCATAGATAGATCACATATTGCTGCTAGAGCAACGAGTCCCTCTTTGACAATGTCTAATTTCTTTACACAGCAGGAGGTAGAAGCAAAGGGGTAATTTGAGGAAAGAATGTTTTCAGATATGAGATCAGCAAAGAAATTTCTAAACAGGGAAACATGATAGGAATCACAGATGTAGTGGATATTGGTAATGAATCTGACAGTCATGGAGTTATGAAGGAATCAATCCACTTGAACGTTCAGGTGCTTGGGTCTAAGTGGGGGTAAAATGGATACTTGTGTTCATGTATGGCTGAGCTCTTTCTACATGAATTGAAATAAATGAATAAATAAATAAATAATTGAAATAAATGAAATAAATGAAATAAATGAATGCAATGAAATAGCAGAGGATTATGGCCAGAATAACCTCTAAGTGATGTGTGCTATAACTTAAATGATGTGAGAGTGAAGGATTATGAATGTAGAGGGGCCAATGGATTGGGAGAAAAGGATAGATCAATGATCCAGAGAAGAGAGATTGGAATGTGGTGAGTCCCTGGTATGAGTTTGGTGGTCAACGCTGCTAGGGATCTGGTGGCATGAAAAGACTGCAGAAGACAAAGGTCCCAGTCAGTGTTCTGTTCCTCTGAAGAGACGCCATGACAATGCAGCTTATAGTAGAAAGCATTTAGTTGGGGACGTGCTTACAGTTTCCTCCCTTCAAATCTGCCCCTATATCCTAGGATTTATAAATGACAAAGTCATTTCTTAGTTATCCTTGTGAATCTGACTTATTTCACCTAATGCTATGATTTCTAGTATTCACCTTCTTTTTTTTTTTTCAAATTCAAAGTCTAGGTTTAATGAACAAAACAACTTTTGGGTGTTTCTTGGGGGGGGGGCGAGTAAGAGAGAACTCACACTGCTGCTTCCAAGGAGGGGGCCTTAAATACCCTGTAAGCAAGGTCTTTGAGTAGCTCCAGGAGAGGAGCTGCCTACGGCAGGCTTAGTGAGACCAGAGTGGAGATTTCCAACATCTCAACCTTTGGGTTTATATGGGCATCGTTTCAAGTCTATCTAATTCCTGCTGGCATAGGACAGTGTGGGGAGGGGAGTCCTGAGTCAGTGGACTCATACTTGGTGGGAGGTGGGTGAAGAAGCATTTGGTCAACTGCCATCCTGGAGACCTCATGGATCTATTTCTTGAGAAAGTGAATAAGGGAGGTCCTTGGCAAGCAAAGACACTAGTTTTCACCTTCTTGAAGATGACATAATTTTATTTTTTATGACTGAATAAGATTCCATAAGTGGTAGTTATTTAATAATTTTTGTTCAGAAGTTTTTATGTTGCTCATATCAAATCAAGTAAAACTAATGCTTAATAACTCATGACAGGTCTTTTGCTTGCATAGTAAGAGGATACCTGTTTCACAGTGTATTCATATTTATGAGAAAATACACACAGACATGCAGATATACACAAAAATCTTGTTTTTTTTGGATTGAGATTTCTATTGTCTCTATTATTTTATGTTTTTTTGGTTAAGTCATTTGCTACATGGAAGTTAAACTACTATTGTAATACTTTAAAATACTTAATAAATATAATTAAAGCCCTTTCCTTTCAAAGACTATTTATGAAATACAACTGCTGAGAATTCAACCTTAGTTGTCAAGGAGTTCAGATTTATAGTTCTTGCTTCCTACCTTCCTAACTTTTCTTGAATTTATGCTTTCCTGTGGCGATAACTCACAACTACCTGCAGAGAATATACGGTATCTCTGTCTGAAAAACACAGATATTTCTAAAACTACCTATACAGTGGACGAAGTATTTGACTTTTGGATGTTATTGGGATCATGGACCATTGCTACACTTCTTAACTTATTTGCACTTTGCTGTTCACCAATAACTTTACATTAATGTAAGTTTTAGTGTGGCATCTGTTCAGGTCATTTTTATTATTTGTAAAGCATCAGTAGTGCTATAAATATTGTCTCGTTTGGAGGACAATAACTTAGTGAGATTCAGCATTCTCCATAAACAAATTTTACTTGCAAACTGCATTGCCTACATTCAATCCTCATGTTTATCTACATTTTTATTCATAAAATAAGAAGCTTTCTTAGGATTCTGTAATATATATTAAACTCTTAATCAAAGAGCATACCATCATAAATTTTGGAATTTTATTTGCAGAACGTCATATTTTGTTACCAGATTGTTTGATACTTAACAATCTTTTAGTTTTCAAATTTGAAATGAGGTGATATAAGAGATAAGCTATGAATGTTGCCAGCCAACTTAAACTTTGACAAAGTCTCCATTTTTGTTTCAGGTCCCACTTCTGGGCAAAGGAGTTTTGGGTTTATCACTCTGAGAAGGAACGAAACACTTAAACCATGCCATTTCTCCCCTAGAAATCTGTTTATTGAAGATCATGGGCATTCTTGGTTAAAGACTGGGCAAAAATAGATTTGGGGATTCAGATAGCTCAGCCTAAATTGAGTGCTTTAGCTTTTATAAATTAATTGATTACGGAATCCCTTAGCTATCTCAGAGCAGATGCATGGTTATCCAGTTATACATAACAGAAAAACCACCTAGTTTTAGTTTGCCAAGCAGAAAACAAACAAACAAGAACAAATAAAACCAGCTAGATCACAATAGGATGTATTCAGGCTAGATGAGTTTATTTATTAGATGACTAAAGTCAAGAACTTTTTCACTAAAAATATAGGAGCAATACTACTAATAATTTTTATGGAACACATATTTCTCTGATACTTCTGATGACTAAGATTACTTTATGGGGGATACATGTAGATTGAAGACATGAAGAGTTACAACAGATTTTTCAAGGAGGATGTAGTTGCTAGTTCCCTCTTTAACGTTTCCGGGTCAATTTATCTAGAGCAATCCTACATGCAAAATTAGCTTGTACCAATTAATTAATTATAATGTGGTTTAATTAAATTGTGAGAGTGTTAATTTGGCTGTGTGAGGAAGTTTCATGTCTTTTATCATGACTAATATCCCCTTCGGGCTCGCTCGCTCTTTCTTTCTTTCTTTCTTTCTTTCTTTCTTTCTTTCTTTCTTTCTTTCTTTCTTTCTTTCTTTCTTCAGAATTATGTGGGATAAACTGGGTTTATGACTTCTCAAATCACCTATCATTTGAGAATAATAAATTTTCTGGACACTGGTCAAAGAACTTCTTTATGTTTCTGAATTGCTAGCTAGAGGCCCAATACATCTTTCTTGGTGAGACTCACCTTGGTAAAGAGAAAACTGTCATTGTGGGTCAGCCTCAAGTTTTATCCAACTCAGAATTCTTGCTCCAGCCACGGGCATAAGGAAATTAAATTAGAGAGAACATGGGAAGACTTCTCTATTATTTATCAAATAGTGTTGTATTTGAGTCAAAATAATTAGCTTTATTTTTATATGAACAAAGCTTCAGGCCCCAATCAAGACGTTAACCGTACCAACAGAGCTAGTAAATGAGATATTTCATTTTCTTCAGTTGTGTTTCAGAGAAAAATGCCAGAAACCAAAATAAACCCCCACCTCAGTTTTCTTCATGTTGACTTTAGCTGTTTGTTCTCAAGTTTTCACATCCTGGTTGCCATTACCTAAGAAAATTAGTTTTGTTGATTCTTCGCCCCTTCTATTCTTTTTCTCACTTGAATGTTTTTCATGTTGTACTGTGGGCCTGGCAATTTCAGAGGTCCTGAGGGAGTATTAAGAGAAGACTAAAACGGTGAAGATGTTAATTTTCGTTTTTGCCAGCTCAATAGTTGGTGAAATCATAACAAATGATTATTTAGAATTAGACACTGACACCTGTTAGTCTTTCAGTCAGATATGATCTGCAGAACTCATGTCTTCCTTGGAATGTTGGAAGGCTTATTTTACAATATACTGACATAGGTCATTTGGAATTGTAATTCAGTCTTAGGTCTGATCGCTTCTGTAGTTCATACATCTTTCACATCAAAACTGGACAAGGAAAAAGCACAGGAGCACACTTTCCCCTTTATTAAACATAGATTTTTTTTTATCATACAATGCAATATGGATAAAGTTTCCTCTCCTCCTTCTCCCAGTTTCTCCCCACCTCCTCTCTCATCTCCATGTACTCCATTTCTGTCTCTCATTAAAAAGGAATAGGTGCCTAAGAAATAACAACAAAACATAACAAAATATAACAGGATAAAACACAATATCATCACATCAAAGTTGAACAAGTAAACAGAAAAATCAAAGAGCCCCAAGAGAAAGGATAAGAATCAGAGACCCAATTGTTGACGCATTCGGGCATCCCATAAAACTACTAAACTGAAAGCTATAGCATACATGCAAAGGACCTGGTGTAGACCCGCGTTTTTAACTTCAGTCTCCACAAGTTCATATGAGCTTTACTCAGTAGGACTTTGGTTTTCTGGTGTCCTCTGCCCCTTCTGGATCCCCTACTCCTTTTGTCTCCTCTTCTGAGGGTTTTCCCTAAACTCCGAGGGGAGGGATTTGATTGAGACATCTTTTTTAAAGCTGTGTGTTTTAAGGTCTTTCTCTCTCTCTCTGCAAAATGTCTGTCTGTTTTTGCATCTGTCCCCATCTGCTGCAGGAGGAAGCCTCTCTGATGATGACTGAATACGGCACTGATCTTTGAGTAGAGCAAACTACTATAAGGAGTAATTAATTATACTGAGTTTTTTTTTTGACCAGTAGTATTTGGTTTTACCATAGGTCTCTGGAATATCTAGTCTCTGGTTCTTGGTCACTCATGCAATGTTCTATATGATTTTCATCTTATGGAGTGGACCTTAATTCAATTCAGACATCAGCTGGTTATTCCCACAAGGTTTGTGGCACCATTGCCCTAGCAAACTTTGTATGCATCAAAGATTACAGATCACAGGTTTTGTGATTGAGTTGGTGTTTATTCTTCTCTTTTGGTAACCTTCAGAGCACCTTTCCATGTCATAGACACTGAAACATAGGGGTGAAGGTTCTGTAGGAACCAGATCAACGTCTCCGTATTTGATGAGTTATGTGAGCATTGTCTTCAGCAGTGGATCTTGTTCTCAGTTCATGGAGAACAAACCACTTTCTTGGCAACATCTTAGGCTATTTGGGGATTTCCATTAGACCCTTTGGTTAAGAACTCAATTGGATGAAAGCTAGTACTGGTATTGGAAGCTTCATAGATGACAAGAGATGGCCATTTGGGGTTCTGTCTTATTTGGAAATTTTATTAGGATCACCTTCATATATTATGTGAAGTTTCTACTGCACTAAGTTTCCATACTGCCTCTCAAATGCTCTTCAGTTCTATCTGTTCCTCCCCTTGCTCCTTTCCTTTTTCCACCTGATTCTCCCATGCTTACTCCACACCCTCTACAGTCCACTTTTAAAATCTATTCTATTTCTCCTTCCCAGGGAGATCCCTGTGTGCCCCTTAGTCTCTTCCTCTATGCCTAACCTTCTTCGGTCTATGGATTGCACGGTTGTCATTTATTTAATAGCTAATATCCAGATATAAGCAACATATTTATCTTTCTGGGTCTTTGTTACCTCACTCATGATGTTTTTTTCTAGTTACAGCCATTTGCCTACAAATTTCATCATGCCATTTTTTTTAAAGAGCGGAGTAATACTCCATTGTGTAAATGTACCACAGTTTCTTTATCCATTCTTCTACTGAGGGACATCTAGGTTGCTTTCAGTTTCTGGCTATTATGAATAGAGTAACAATGAATATCGTTGAGGACGTAAGTGTCCCTGTGGTAGAATCAACATTCTTTGGGTATGCGCTTGAGTAGCCTTGATCATGAGGTAGAGCAATTCCCATCTTTCTGAGGAACCATCATACTAAGTTTCTCAGTAGCTGTACAAGTTTGAATACCCACCAGTAACAGAGGACTGTTCCCCTTGTTCCACATCCTTGCCAGCATGAAGTGTCACTTGTGTTATTGAACTTAGCCATTCTGACAGGTGCAAGGTCCATTTGGAGGATGGATTTGTCTACATTCTTCTATATTCTGACATCCAGTTTGGCCAGCACCATTTGTTGAAGATACTTTATTATTTGTTATTTTTGTTTTTTGTTTTTCAATGTGTATTTCTGTCATAAAAAATCAGGTGTTCATATATGTGTGGGTTCTTCAATTAGATTCCATTGATTAATGTGGCTGTTTTCATGCCAATACCATGCAGTTTTTATAACTATGATTTTGTAGTCACTTGAGATCAAGAATGGTGAGACCTTCCTCAGTTCTTTTATTTTTCAGGATTGGTTTAGCTTGTGTGTGTGTGTGTGTGTGTGTGTGTGTGTGTGTGTGTGTGTGTTTATATGAAGTTGAGCATTGTTCTTTTAAGTTCTGTGAAGAATTCTGTTGGAATTTCGATGGGGATTACACTGAATTTGTAGATTTTTTTTGGTAGGCTGGCCATTTTTACTATGCTAATCCTACCAATCCATGAGAATGGGAGAATCTTTCTACCTTCTAATATCTTCTTCAGTTTCTTTCTTCAAAGACTTAAGGTTCTTGTCATCAAACATTTCACTTGTTTATTTAGAGTTACCCCAAAATATTTTATATTATTTGTGCCTTTTGTGAAGGATGTTGCTTCCCTGATTTTTTTCTCAGCCTTTTCATCATTTGTTTATAGGAGGCTTACTGATATTTTGAGTTAATCATATATCCAGCCATATAACTAAAGGTGTTTATCAGTAGAATTTTTGGGATTATTTATATATACTGTAATATATACTGTAATATATACTGTAATATCATCTGCAAATAGTGATACTTTTCTTCTTTTCCATTTTGTATCCCCTTGATTTCTTTTACTTGTCTTATTGCTCTAGCTAGATCTCTGAGTAGGATATTGAATATATATGAAAAGAGTATACAGCCTTTTCTTGCTTCTGATTTTGGTGGAATTACTTTGAGTTTCTCTCCATTTAATTTGACGTTGGCTGTCAGTTTGCTATATATCACTTTTTATTACATTTATGTATGTTCCTTATATCCTTGATCTCTCCAAGACTTTGGTCATGAAGGGATGTTGGATTTTGCCAAAGGACTTTTCTGCATGTAATGAGATGACTATGTTTTTTCTTCAGCTTGCTAATATAGTGGATTACAATTATTGATGTTCATATACTGAATCCTCCCTGCATCCTGGGATGAAGCCTATTTGATCATGGTGAATGATCTTTTTGGTGTATTTTTGGATTCTATTTTGCAAGTATTTTATTAGGTATTTTTATATACATGTTCATAAAGGAAATTGGCCTTTAGTTTTCCTTCTTTGTTGGAGCTTTGTGTGGTTTGGGTATTAGAGTAACTATGGCCTCATAGTAGGAATTAGGACAGGACCATATTTTAATGGTAGCTGAATTGCTTAAATCTGAGTTATAATACTTTTATCTTAAACTACTTAAGTAATATGATCTTAATCACTTTTTGCTGTATAATAGATTTTTTCCATTTTCTGATCTTTTCCTCTTGATTAAACATCTAGTTCCAATGAGCTTCTGCTGCAGGACAATGGTCTGTACCCTGTCAATTGTATTTTAATAAGGTGCTGATTGGCCAGTAGCCAGACAGAAAGTATAGGTGGGGCAACCAGGAAGGAAGTAGAGGCAGAACAATGAGAACAGAAGAATTTTGGGAAGAGGAAAGACTCAGTCTATAATTGTCATACAGACACAGAGGAAGCAAGATGTGACTGCCTTGCCAAAAAAAGGTACTAAGCTACATGGCTAACACAGATGAGAATTATGGGCTAATATAAGTCATAAGAGTTAACAAGAAGCCTGAGCTACTAGGCCAACCAGTTTATGATTAATGTAGACCTTTGTGTGTTTATTTGGGACTAAACGGCTGTGGGACCTGGTGAGACAGAAACATCAGTCAAAAAGTTCAATTTAACATTGGTGAATTTGAACAAATACTACCATTTTATTGAACTTGCTGTGTCAGATAGATGGCATAGTGGGAGACTTGATTTGATCTCTCTGTGGTTATGTTTAAAAAGATCTAGGCATCGAATCTTCAATATAGTGAAAATTTGACTAGAAGCATAGGCATTCTTTAATCTTCAACCCTGAGTGAGAAGCTAGTGTTTTCTCCATCACCAGGGCTCCGTATACAGGAAGACTGCTTTCCTCTTGTTTGGCAGGGAGTGATGTGTACATTATCACACAGGGTATTTTTGGTCGGATTTTGCATCTTCAAGGAGCCAAGAAACACAGGACAAGTTCCCAAAATGGGGAAAGAAGTCCAGAAAGAAGTGTTTGAAGATGGCCGCGCTTTGGGACTTTTGAGTTGCCACCTCCTAGAACATCATAGGCAGAATGGTCCTCCTGGTTCTGGGGATGCTGAGAAGCAGTTAATGATACTGAAAAGCAGAGCATATGAATCAATTTCATCATTTCATACTCATCATTAATTATCTCCATTCACACATCTGAAAGTAATTACACATGAAGAAAAGAATTGGTGAATTTAAATAATAACTACTTTAAGGGAGCGGAGAAGGTTAATTTTATGTTAAGCCATTTGCCTCCGATAATTAGTTTGATGATGCTGAAGTTCATATAAAATAAATGGGGTTGAAATATATTTAATTCAAATTAAAAATAAGAAATAATGTGCTAGAATAAAGCAGTGGCGATTATATGTTCGATCTGAGAAAAGAAGGAAGGGAATACTGACTTCAAAGGTGTTGCATGTGCACATGTACACAGATAATAGTGATTCTTTTATAATTAGGGATTGCTGAAAAATAACAAGCTTTGTTCTAAGAGAAAAGCCGGGAGGTGATTTATTAGGTCAATTTTCTTTTGATGTTAAAGGTTTTAGTGACCATCTCTGTACCAGATGAATAAAGACCTTCTACAATACAGAACATTACCCTTGTGAAAGCAATGAATAGGAACCATACTTTTTATTTTTATATCCTGTCTGTTTTAAATGTTGAGAAATCTTATTTGCATAGTAAGGAACTATGAAAGCTTGGGTATCATACCCTTATAGAGCCTGGTAGACCTCATCACTAAGTGCATGCATGCTGTAGTCTTTAGTAGGGCTAAAAATGTAAACACCTCTGCAAACAGATTTATGTATTTTTTTTTAAATTTTAGATTTTTATTTCTATATATCTAAATTTTAGATTTTTAAAATTTTGTTTGGTGTCATGATATTATGTTAATTGATGTATATACATGTAGGAATAATGTCTTCATGGGTAGGGAGATTATTTTATTATTCGGCAGCATTCTTCCTTATCTTTATTAACATTCTGCGCCTTAGAGTAGGCTTTGTTTAATTTTTATGGCATCACAGTAGATTTTGTATGCTTCCTATTTACATGATGTCGTTCAGGACATCATGTAAATATCTTCTGAATCAAACTGCCACCACCTTTAGAAGTGCTGCTCATCCAAAAGCATCACAAATGAGGCTGTTGACTGTTTAACTTCCCTCATAGAAGGAACTAGCTGGAGGGTCATGGGACCCTCATTGTAGTATCCAGCCACCCCTCCCAACCAGTTGTATGTAATTCTGTCCTAATTGCATGTGGCCTAGTGGTCCTGGGAGAATGGCTAGAGGACATAGGTAGGGAAGGAACCAGGAGGAAGATATCATTCCTGCTGCATGTAGACGTTCCAGGATCACTGCTTTAAGGTCATCTTTGCTCCTGCCCAGTAAGTAAGCCTAATAGATTCATTGGCTCCCTAGAGTTAATTTTGGTAGAATTTCACATCAGTTTGCTGTTAGGAATTAGCGGGAAGGTTAGACACTGTTTATGTTTCGCCCAAAGGGATTTTAGCTACATGTGGTCCTTCACAGTATTTTATTTTCGATACGTTGTGTCTTTATATTTAAAGTACATCCTTTTATGTCAACAAAGAGTTAGTTGTTTTTCAAAACAATTTGACACTATTTTTTAATTGGCGTGTGCATATTATTTTTAATTATACACGTGCACACGGATATATAATAACTGGCCTGAATTTGTCTTACTTGTTTACATACTTGGCTCATATACTCTTTGTTTCCTTGTCGTATTCCTTGTGTATTTTCTAGAATTTCACTTTAACCACTCTGTTGTTTTTTTTTTTTCTTTCCTAAATCCCTTGTGTTTCATTTCAGCGATCCCTTAAGGGATTGTAATACATGTTCTTATAACAACTTGCCTTGAACAAGTACACTTCTTTTATGAGAAACTTTCATGCGCCCGCTCAGAGGTCCACGTGCTAAGTTTTGGTGCAGGTGATGCTATTAGGAAGTGGTCGAACATTCCAAAGGTGAGTGGGGGGAGGGGGCGGGGTGGCGGGGTATTGGTTACTGGGGAAGGCGGCTGTAGAGCTTTTATTCTCTCCTTACTCCCTCCTTATTTTCTTGTGCTTTGGTCATAAGATGAGCAGTTTTGATAGATCACACACACACACTGTGCTGTGAATCCTCATCTCAAGCCTAAAATAATGTGACAGCAGATCTTGGCCCAGAATCTTTTTTTTTTTTTTTTTTTTTTTGGTTTTTCGAGACAGGGTTTCCCTGCAGTTTCTAGAGCCTGTCCTGGAACTAGCTCTTGTAGACCAGGCTGGCCTCGAACCCAGAGATCTGCCTGCCTCTGCCTCCCAAGTGCTGGGATTAAAGGCGTGCGCCACCACCGCCCAGCGGCCCAGAATCTTTGTATGTAAGCATGGACCAGTATGCAGCTTTTATCATTGTTGGTTAGGACACCCACTGTTATTGTCAGGAAGCTATGAGCTCCTCCTTTACGGTGGCCATACGTTTTATGTGCCCACACATCCTACAGTTTACTTGGTAAACTATGAAAGGTTCTTTATTTTGCCTAGGAATTATTAAAGATATTTACCTACCATTTTGTAATTCTAGCTTCAGTGAATTATTCTACTCTGGATATTTATAATTTTAATATGATATCTTACTTTGGTCATTAAGAGGTTTGTTTTTTAAGTTCTTATAATGTACATTTGCTAAAAATGAATTGTCTTCACTTTAAGTTGCCTTGAAAATGCCTCTATTTCATCGCTGGTTTTTTTCAAGGTCTAATCATTTATTTGTTACCCTTAAAGACTTATTTTTGACTGGACTCAGACTTAGCAGGAGAAGTTCTCATCAGGGACAGCCTACACCTCTTGACAGTCTGTTCCTGGTGCTTCTCTTTGACTTCCTTCATTCTCTTGGGCAAACGTTGAGCATATCTGTAGCTTCTTCTTTGTTTTTCTTTGTTCATTGCTTCTTCAAAGCAACGTGCTGGCGTTTGTGTTGCAGAACACGTGGAGTAACAAGACACTGAATCTTGGGTGCCTTGGTCCTGGGCTTCTTACCTTCTTTGTTTAGAGGCTTTCTTACAATATACTGGTGTACATCATCTTTAGAGAGATTTAAAAGCTTTCAGGTTCTGCTAGTTCTTTTAGGTCCCTATCGACGAGGCACAGTAATATCTGTCAGTCCAGGAATAAACTTCTCTCCTTCTTTTGACAATAACCAAGTTGAGAACATTCGGATTGGCATCCACAATGCATCCTTGGACAGACTTGTTCCTCCTCTCTCCAGTTCTCCTTGGTCTATAACAAGAATACCCCCTACTCAACACCAGGCACTCTCTGCCATGGGTCAAGACACCTTGCTTCATGGGAAAACCTTGTTTGTCATTGCTCCCACTGATTCAGACCATGTAACCCTTCCGCTCTTCATTCACCCAGTGCATCAGCAGCTGCTTCTGTGGCCATACACTTCTCATAGAATATACGAAGCTTGCGTACTTTGTTCCTGACAGCCGGCGGCAGGGAAGGAGATATTCAGCTTCATCTTTGCACAGCCTGCCTAGGAGGCGCCATGAAAAGTTCACCTTTGGTTTTAAATGATATATTTGTGAGATGTAGAGTTCTAGGAAGATTTTTCCCCCCTTTAATTCAAGAGTTTTGCCTTCTGGATTCTGTTATTTGAAAAAATGTTTATAATTTATATTATTTTATTTACAATTTTTTGAACCCTTTTCCACTCTGACCTGTGCTAGAAGTTTCTGTCATTACAACTTTACACATTGAGTATGATAGAAGTGTGATGAATCTTTCTGTCCCTAGTTTTATGTTTGCATGAATTGCTGTTTTCAATAAGGTATATAAACAGTTAATTTTGCTTCAAAGACCATTGAGGCACTATTAACTGTGCTCTAGCTTTGAGGGGGAGAGGATCTAGAAGGACATGAGAAAGAGGAAGAATATGATAAAAATACATTTACATTTAAAAATTGTTTTAAATATAAAAAGATAATAAGCACAAAAGGCGTAGAATCCAAAAGGAAGACATAAGTCCATTTTTGGAAGAGAAATAAATACCCTGTTTTCTAAATCTTATTTGTGATTCTGTTACCTTTTAATCCTCAGCCTGAAAGGAAATGTATCACAAACATTTCCCATATTACTTAGTTTTAAGAACAATTTACAACAGCAATGTGTGTTTGCCATTTGTCACTTCAGGAGTCACGGATTTTTTCATTCTCTTTTACAAGGTTGTAAACTACTTCACACAACATTGAATCTCATATGCTTTGGTCCCTCTTAGGCCAAATTCTCTAGAAAAATAAACCAAACTGAAAATTCTTGTTTGAGTAATTTGTTAAAGGAGTACACTTTGTCGACCCTGAAAATACGAGACAATGAGAAAACAAAAAGAGAAAAAAAATAGGATCATTAAGACTTCCTCTCATGAGTTTTAAAGTCTGAATTATTTCCCATGCAGTATTTGTTCCATAACTATGTGTGCATGCTTGTATATCTAGACACGTGTGTGTGTGTGTGTGTGTGTGTGTGTGTGTGCAGTTTCAGGATTTATTGGCTTTACACGGAATGTGTTTCTTTGTTCAAAAATTCTCTGAGCTCTTTTGAACTAATCATCTGACACCTAAGTCCAAGTTCAACTTAAACAATTCCATCCATTTGGAATTATAAATATACTTATAATTATACTCTGTCCTTCTTTATTTCAAAAAACACAAGGAACTATTAGGAACAAAAATAATGAGTAAAGAATGTTTCATTTTCTTTTTCAAAATAGGATAATTTCCCAGCAGTTGCATTCTCAAAGTTCAGTGTCAACCATTTTTCTCTAAGGTTTTATATAATTGTCTCTATAGAATTTGGGTTCCCAGCTTTAATCTTCCAGGATAAATGGATGTAGGTAGGCACTTCAAAAATTTGTTTCCTCAAAAAATGTTTCAATGGAATGATAGTGTCAGAATTCAAATGTCAGGGATTTAGGAATCAAACATAGCAAGGGATATTTTCTGAGACACTGTTCAGAGTACATGACGTGCATGGAGTGTTAGAACTTCCACATCTCAGAGAAGATGTTACCACTACTACATCCTCCCACTAGAGAGGAAGCTGATGTCCAGAGAAATGTACAACTTGCCATCTTTTGTATCTGGGCTATTAAATCCAGACATCTGGCTTCAGAGTCCATACCATTCAGATAGGCTATTGGGTCTTATTGTTACATGGATGGGGGCTGTTTCATAAAAAGTGTAAAAAAAGAAGTCTAGATGTATGTGAGTTAAAGAGAATTAAAAGATTTCTTTGATAATGGGAGTTTTTTTTTTTTTAAAAATCATCTCTCTATGCGGACAAGAGAAAGCTATTAGAGTCTAAGCAGAAAAAAAAAACTATTATTTGGGCAAGTGTAACAACACTGACTTCAGACAAACGTGCCTTGGTAACAAAGAGAAATGCTTTTAACTTGAGGGGAAGGGTGCAAAGATGGGCCCACATACCAACATTTGTGAGAGGATATGGGAAAGAAACAGAAGAAAATCATAAGCATTAGAATCATCTACTGCACTTTCCCCCAACCTGTGGGTCCTGACCCCCTTGGGGTCATATATCAAATATTCTGCATATCAGGTATTTACATTACTATTTATAGCAGTAGCTAACATACAGTTATGAAGTAGCAATGAAATAATTTATGGTTGGGAGTCACCACAACATAAGGAACTTTATTAAAGGGTCACAGCATTAGGAGTGTTGAGAACCACTGATCTACTAAGAGAGGAACTTTATTAAAGGGTCACGGCATTAGGAGTGTTGAGAACCACTGATCTACTGAGAGAGGAACAAAAGGCTATCAGTGGAGTGGAGCAGGAGTGGAGTGTTGGCTTTGTAGAGGAGCTGCCAGATGAGAGGGTTATGTGTTGTTAGGAGGTGGATGGCACATCTGAGCAGAGCCTAAAGTGTACATGGGTTTGAAATCCACATGTGTTGAGTCTGATGGTTGTGCTATTCCTTATGCACTATCTACTGTTGAAACGCATGATGCTTCAACATTTTGTGTTATTCTGCAGAGGAACTGGGGTTCAGTTTAGTCAAATGCTGTGTTAGATGTTGTGAAGGGTTTTGCTAATGAGATTAGCACCTGCATTCAGTTTATTGTCCTGCACACAGTGGATGGATTTTATTCAATCACTTGAAAGCATTAAGACAAAACCAGTTTTTCCAGAAAAGGAAGTTCTTCATTGAGATTAAGACATAGGAATTCTGGAATCTCAAGGCTCTGGCTCCCAGGCTAGCTCTATCAGTTTTAGACTCAATGTTGTGGGACCAGTGTTTGAATTACTTTCTAACTTGCTGGCTTGCACTAAGAATTTAGATTGGCTGGTATGCAGAGTTGCATGATCAGTTTCATAAGTATCTATGTATGTATGTATCAATCTATCATCATCGTCATTATTATCAGTTACTGTTAACTTTTGTTATTTATGCCTCTCTGAAGAACCTGGTTGGTACAGAGGAGTGGGCACTTCTCACCCTTCCTACAACTTTTTCTGTATACTTATCACTTTATTTAGTACCTGTACCACCATTAGTAAAATCCCAGAGACAGAAACTGGGGCTCAACCTGAAGGTCAGAGAACCAAAACAGCCAGCCACTGGCTCTTACCTCTACCTCAGTCCAAAATGGCGATCCTGTATGAATGAGACTGTGTGTGAGAGCTGTCTATTTCTGTCTTATATTCTTCTCTAGGGCTGGGATTAAAGGCATACACCACTACTGCCCAGTTTCTATGACAAACTAATGTGGTTACTGGGATTAAAGGTGCATTTCACCACTGCCTGGTCTGTAAGGTTGACCAGTGTGGCTGTTTTAATCTCTGATCTTCAGGTAACCTTTATTTATGAAAATACAAATGAAATATCAGTACAAGTACCCACCCATCCCTAAGAAAGGAGCACCTTATACAGTCAGGTGGAACCCAATGCACACAGGTGCTTCTCCTCCTGAGTTATATTCCCCCTGGAGAGAATATTCAGGGGAGGGTAAGTGCAAATGGCTAGGATCAAATCCACCTGGTCAAGATGCATATTATAACTTTTCCTTGGTCCTGCTGAAGTGCCTCACTTTCTTGGTTAGTTGTGGCCAGGGCTCTAGGCCTTTCATCTATTCCTCTGCAATGATCTGGATCTATAAACTACTTCTGTCATTTCATATTCAAGAAGAGGAGAAAAAGGGGGGGGTGCTCTTTTCTGGGCATGTTCAGTACTACAAAGGGCTGAATTGTCATGATAATCTCCCTCTGTTTACAGATCTTATACAACAAAATGATGTACTGATTAAATTTTAAAACAGATTTCTTTTGGAGGGATTCTGTTCTGAAATACGCAGTTTTATAAAGGTCCCTTTTCTTCATGGGTACATTTCTAAATTTGAAGTAAAAGAGGAGAAGCATTATGCCCAGACACATCATATTGGAGGAAGCCATTTTGATTTACTGCTTCTGAGTTTTTATACTTGGTTAGTCACTCATGATAGCTGCTCGTATAAAGACTTCTTGTGTAATTTTGTGCCTCCGGCCAGCATCATCACATAAATCAATATATTCCAAATGTATTTCAACAAGCATCCTAGGCAGACAAGACAGTCTCAAACTATCCTGATATAATGAAAATTGCCTCGATTATTGTTTAGTAAATAAGTTAAAATATTAGCTGTGACTCCTGGTAGCTTCTGCTGCTTGATGAAGCTTTGTCTGGAAATGCTAGGGTAGGAGAATGGATGGCTATTAAGAAAGACTTATGTACATCTGAGGCTCCGCCTAATAAAACTCACCCAAAATTACTCTCCAAGTGTTCTGTGTGAGCCAAGGAGACAGGGCTGGAACTGGCCAAGTTCAGAGTCTGGTAGAAGACTACAGTGGAAAGGAGATTAGACCTGGAGGGAACGTAGTTCTCAGATGTGACTGTGACAGACTTCAAAGGCTTGCCTAAGAAAGGTAGAAGGTGGTGTTTGTAGGATCTGAGATACTAGAGAATTAATAAACCAGGGCCTTTGATGATTTCAGAGGATAGACATGTGATACATGTTACTTATTTCCACGTCTGTGGCAAAATTCCTGACAGTAGCAAGTTTAGGGAAGAGAGAGGCTTCTTTGGGCTTATGGCCTCAGAAGGAGCAGGCTACCATGGTGGGCAAGGCACAGCTCAATGCCTGTGGAAATGTGAAATGCTTCATAGTAAAGTGGGAAGCAGAGCATTTAAGCCACAGTTGGATATGCCATCCAAGGCTCTCCCCCAGTGACTCATATCACAAAGGTTCCTATAGCCTTCCAAAATAGCACCATTGTGCTGTGAACAAGGTTTTCAAACACATGAGCTTGTGGAAGAACATTTTATATTAAAGAAAACAATGAGAGAAAGAAAACTAATTAGATGGATTGCAAAGAGGTATCAGAGAGCTGTAACTGGAATTCAAGGTTAATACAGTAGAACACTTTTGGTTTTGATAAGCTTCAAGCTATGGTCATGGGGATGTGTGACTAAGGATAAGTGAGGGGAAGTTGAAGGGGGAACAAAGTCCAGAAGATGCGATGCTCTCTGTGATGGCGGAGTTATGGTGGAAAGAAAGACGAATGAGGAGAGGTCTAGAAACTGAGTGAGAAGTCAGTCTTAGAGGGGGCTGGTAATGATGGCAGACAATTGAAATACGGCAAAGCTCTAGATACATGTATGTAACATGCTGAGAAACTTTTTTTCTGCAAGGTTATGGTTAATGACCTTGGACTTGGAATGAGCTACTAAGAGAATGCTGATTCTGTCATGTTGACACAGAACAGACTTCAATTTCGAAGTCTTCAGGGGAAGGCAGAGATCAAGAGAATGGGGTCAGAATTCACTTATGAAAAAAATTGAGGGAGTCCTACACAGAGACCGAAGGCATAGCAGAATTCATTGATAAGGAAACAGCTTTAGAAGGATTCAATGAAAGAGCAGAAGACGAGACTGTCCAGCAGCCAAAGATGAGACACAGCCTAGGGCAGACAGATCAATCATTCAACTTCACTGGGGTAATGATTAAGGTCAGAAAAGAAAAGATAGAGGTAGCTGTTCTATAATATTGTATGGCTACGGCCTCATTAAAAATATGCTGGCTAGTTTTATGCCAAGCTAGGGTTGTCTGAAAAGAGGAAACCTAAGCTGAGAAAATGTCTCCATAAGACGCAGCTGTAAGGCATATTCTTAATTAGTGATTGATGGTGGAGGGCCAAGTCCGTTGTGGGTGGTACCATCCCTGGGGTAGTGGTAGCTCTGGGTTGTGTAAGAAAGTGAGCTGAGCAAGTCATGAGAAGCAAGACAGTAAGCAGCACTGCTCTATGGCTTCTGTATCAGCTCCTGCCTCCAGGTTCCTGCTGATTGAATTCCTGTCCTAACATCCTATGATGATAGACTACAATGGGCAAGGGTAAGACAAATAAGCCTTTTCCTCCTCAACTTGCTTTAGGGCATGGTGTTTTATCTCAGCAATAGAAACCTTGACTAGGACAGTGTAGTAGTTTGAATAGGAATGGCCCCAATAAGCTCATATATGTATGTATATATTCATTAGAGAGTGGTGCTACTTGAGAGGGATTAGGAGAAATGACCTTGTTATAGCAAGTGTGGCCTTACTGGAGGAAGTGTGTCACTGAGAATGGGATTTGGGGTCTGAAAAGGACAATTCAGTCCCAGTGTCTCTCTCTTCCTGCTGCCTTCTGATCTGGATGTAGAACTCCCAGCTACCATGTCTGCCTGCATACTGCCATACTCCCTGCCATGAGGATGATAAACTAAACCTCTGAAACTGTAGGGAAGTCCCAATTAAATGCTTCTTTTTGTATAAGAGTCACCATGGTCATGGTGTCTCCCCACAGCAATAGGACACTTATTAAGGCAGACAGTAAGGGTTTCTATAGCTGTGACAAATGCCATGACCAAAAGCAATCTGAGAAGAACATGGTTTCAGAAGTAATTAGTTGCCTGCCTATTTTGTATACATTATAAAATCATTTTTGGAATAAAATTAATGAGACAAAATGATCTTCATAGTTTCAAGATTATTTTGTATATGTGCATTAGCTTTTGGTGTCTTATATAATATTCTTGTAGTCTTGTACAAATGAGAATGTGACAATATTTATCTGGAGCAGGAAGCACAGTATTTTATGACATGGATCCCTTATATTTGTAAGGTTGAAGCCAAACTTCTGTTCTGCAAACACTAGAGAAAAGACGTATGCCATACACCTGGTGGGTCTTGGCATAGAAACCATGCTATGCTAGACACTTGGCTCAGGTTTGAGGCTTCTCCTTGAAGTCTAGGCTTCTAAGCAGTACTTTAAAGTAACATAACAAAGGTGACTTTGGATACTGGAGCTCAAATAGAGACAAGTAATGAGAAGCTATTTAAATAGGACCTCTGATAACTTTGAGCCATGTATCTATGGGCAGGTCAGTTCACTTGTTTAGTTCTAGTTTCTTTAGCTGAGGTGGGCGGGTACACACTCTCTTAAATCCTAGTGAGCTTTTTCAAAGGACAACTAATATTTTTTTTAAAAAATATCACAGAAGAGATCATATATAGAAACAGATATAATCCTCAAACATGCATTTCACACATGACCTGAGGGTGGGCTTCACCTACATTATTTGGATAGATGCTTTATTTTTCTGTTCTGACAGATCTTCATGGAAAAGTCATCAAGTCTCTCCGAACTATGAAGAATGTTACTGAGTTTGTGCTTTCACTGCTCTGGAATCCTTTAATTGTTCATCACTGTCTGCAGATGGTGCTGCTGCTGCAGACTGTAGCGCATCCATGCTTTCCTCGGGGGACACAGAACGTAAAGATGTTTGCTAGTGGCGAGAGGACCTCCATGTATTCACAACTGCAAACAGTGGTGGCTTGCCTCACATTCTCTGCCCCTTCCACAGTTCTTGTATCAGTGTGGGCTATGCCTGTATGTCTCAAAAACATCCAGATGCACAAGGTAATACAAAGGATGTGTTGTAAAATGTCCTGTGGAACCCACCAGGGTTTCTGTCCTTGCTCAATTGCTTTCTTGATTCTGACGGGCAGTTGTAATTTAAATATTCTTAATATGATTTGTTATTATTTTATTTCTTGAAAATTTGATGTACCTGAGATGATTTATTGTATAATTATAATCCTTGTCTTTTTGACCAAGAAGCTGACTTTGAAGGGTAGGTAACCTTTACCTGTTTTTATAGCCTTGGCATAAGAAAAATCTCATAAAGTGGTTTCATCAATTTAACTATTAACTGAAAATATAGTAGGGAACAAAAAAGGAAATATGAATACTGTCTGTCTCCAGAGATTTTGGAGTCAGGAGAACAATGACTCCCTCATAAAAATCCTCCATTAAAGCAATGGTATCTGATGTGGGGTCCTGCCCCTTAGGCTAAGTTGGCCATACCTACATGTTCCCATGACCTCTAACTCTTCTCTTAGGATTGCATTTCTAATTTTTTTTTTTTTTTTTTTTTTTTTTGGTTTTTCGAGACAGAGTTTCTCTGTGGCTTTGGAGCCTGTCCTGGAACTAGCTCTTGTAGACCAGGCTGGCCTTGAACTGAATTTCTTATTTTAAGTTGTCATTGTGTTTATATGAACCAAAGGCTGTGGGAAGTCAAAATTAGCATACTTATTCATGTATTTCTTTATTCTTTTCTTCCATGTTTTACGTTGTATATTTTGTGATATTTGTGCTATACTGGTTCAGTTGGTATATTTACAATCTAATGTGATAGATTAAATCAGCTTCAGAAAAAAATTCTTTTTGAGCTGTGGAGCTCTCTGCCCCCCCACCCCCCGAATATGTGATGGTTCTTGGACTGCTTTGGTCATGGAATTTAATGAAACTGACACTGTATAGGTATATTAGCCTAGTTGTGATGAGACTTGAAGCTTTCTGAGGAGTATCTCTGTATGCATAATTTTCTGTCCTGCCAGCCAGCTCCCAAATAATCACAAGAAGGTTTAATTATAAATGCTCAGTCATTAGTTTAGGTCGTCACTAACTAACTCATACAACTTAATTTACCCCCCCCCCCCTTTTTTCCCTATAGTCTACCACATGGCTTGGTACCTTTCTTTAACAAGGCATGTTCATCTTGCTTCTCCCTATGTTGCCTGAAAGTTCCACCTTTCTTCATCCCAGATCTTTCTTCCTGTCTACAAATCCCACCTAACCTCTTCCTGCTTTGGTATTGGCCATTAAGCTCTTTATCAAATGAGAGCAACACATTTTCACAGTGTACAAAACATTATTTTACAACCTATCTCTATATCTGTATCATCTATTTTTATATATTTATGTTTACCTATATATGTTGGTATTGGCTATCAAACTAAAGGCCTTGTGCATGTTAGGCAAGTATTGTACCAATTGGCTGCACATCCAGCCGGAGGGACTAAAAGCCTCTACTTCAGTTTTTAGGGACTAGCTAGTCGTAAGGTCTGGTGCTTTATGTATGATCATCTAACAGCATATGCCTTGTGCAGTGGCTCTGTGTTCTCATGGGCAGTGGGAGCAGCCAGTGGTGTCTGCCACTTCCACTTCCTCCATGAGGGAGCAGGCATGTGAGTGAATCTCATCTGGGTGAGTCAAGAGTCAATAGAGCAGAATCTGTCTGCAACTATGGTAAAGGATATGACTCTCTCAGCGTTGTCAACTCTCCCTGTCTTAGTCCAGAATCAACAAGACTGTGAGCTGTAATAGCTCACATATGGTAATTGCTATAAATGCTACAATGTGTTGTTGTTTGACAGAAAATAGAGGTTGTAGTTTTATATTTCTTTTAAGCTGGAAAGAATGCCAGGTTACAAGTATTTTGTGACCTTTGAATTTAAAGCAACGGGAAATTAATGTGGTCAAGCCTACTAAGTCTGGCAAAGACAAACTAGATGTCTTCATTTTTACAATTGTTATATCTATGATTTCTGGTTCTGCTGTTTAACATGTATTTTCCATTTTCAATGCATAGGTTTTTATGGATATAATTAAAGAATATTAAACATTATTTCAAACTCACTGTCTCTAATTCATTATGCATGATTCCAAGTTGACTTTTCTGTGAGCAGGGCTGGGAAATGGAAGGGCAGGCTTTGAAGTCAGGCAGGTCAAGCTTTCAGGTTGGCGTCTTCTGCCTACAGCTGTAAGAGTTGATTAAGTTTCTTAATCCCTCTGAGTCTCAGCTTCTTCCAGTGAAATATGATCATTTCTTACTTTAAAGAACTGTAAGTATGTCTTTGCTATTTATTTTTGTGAAATTTATTGGCATGCTAACATTTCTGGGTCAAAGTATTTAGAAATTGCAAATGGTGGGGTATATCTAATTTAAAAGCATAGCCCCTCCAGGTCATTCCTGTATTTTTAGCTTACACATATTTTTGCTTTAGTGTATGAATATATCAAACATCTGTGGATATTTTCCAGCTCAGATGTCAGTAAGTAGGAATATGGTGGTTAATTACAGTGACTTCTTGTCAAAGATCAGCTTAAACTGTTTAAGATGTCACAATTTCAGACACACACATAATTAGCACAAATATAAAATATTATCATGTAAATAAATACTTTCTAGGTAGAAAAATTACCCATCAAACATTATGCACCTGATAGCACTAAGTGTGTGCTCCCTTTTGTGGTACTCAATATGTTTGTAGATTAAGGTGAACTTATTTTTGTGTGTGTGCTTACATTGTTGGGTAACAGTGATATTCTATATTTGCTTTGAGCAGTATTGCAAAGTTAAGCCTTGAATATTGTTATTGGGAAAGCCCCAAAAAAGGATGCCGACCTTTGTTCCTAAGTGAATCGAGACTAGCTTAGTAATTAATGATTATTTTATTATTATTATTATTGTGGTAAGGAATATGTATTTTATACCTCGAGTACAGTATGCTAGTGATAATAGTACATATTTGGTTGTACAACAGACATCCAAAATTTTTATGATGCAAAACTTAATACAATTCTTTAATGGAAGGTTTCCCTTTGTCCAGATTGTAGTCTCCAACAGCTACCATTTTTATGGTTGTTTTATATAAGCTTATTATTTTCTACCCCCAAAACTCTGCCATTTGCTCATGTCTAGTCTACAGCTAATGCCCATATACACCTGTCATTCGACTCAGAGCTCTGCAGTTTTCCGAACAGTATGTTCCATGCTGCCTACAGCTTTGCTCTCAGTGGCAAACCACCCCAGGGTTTTAGAACATTTCTCACTGTTATCTTTGAAAATTTCTGTTTGGAGCCCTGAGCTGTCAGGACCCTTAGGTACAGCCTGAGACTATTTCTTACAACCACACATGGGTGTCCCTCGCAGTTAGACGTGCTTAAGCCTAGCAGAAGGTTAAGCATATGGAATCCTGTCTGACTGCATGCTTGATGGAGAATAATATGATCTCAGCGCCATTGTAGGGTTTTCAATCACTTCAAATGGATGCTAGGTTTGATATGGTAGTCAATCTCTATCAAGCTATTCAGAAAACCTTGAATCACTCAATTCAGCAAAGCTCTGCTTATTGTCATTCAGTTCCACAAACCGCTGCTCATGTGGCACTCATGATAGCTATTTGAGTGATGAGAGAGCTTCAGAATGGTTTTGCTCCTATCGGGAACATTTCCCTCGGATGTGTGAAGGTTGATGAACTTGGCCTGAATCACAGCGAGGCATGTCAGGTACCTGTGGTCATGTTGTTGATAATTTATGTTGCAATTTTATTTTATAGAGCTTTATACTTCTTCCAGGATTCTTCATAAACTTTATGAACTAGATGATTTATTAAGAAAGATATTTTCTTTATAAAAGACTTTCAAAATAGGACATTATAAATAGTTAATATTTTGAGATAGTAGAGGTATCACTCCTCCTAGTCCCACTTAGGCCTTTACTTAGTTTTCTAAACCATTTGGCTTTATGAGGCAGCATTGTATATATTAATCAAGATAAAAAACAAGGATCCATTAATCCATCATATAAGCATACACCTAGTATTTATTGGCTGCCTATTGTGATAGTTTTTCAAACCAGGCTGTGTATGTAATACTGGGGAGGAATTATGGGAATGCCAATTCCCAGGCACCATTCTCCTAGGTCTTTATTTTTTGATCCATTGAACCTAATAATCTCTAAAATGTGTTTATTATTTTTATGACAGTAAAATATGTATAAACAAAAGGTGCATCAAGATTATCTTTAGTTACACAGTCTGATGAACTATGTCCACATCGTTGTACAGACTTCAGCATCAAAACAACTAAACAATATATTGTTACACAACACTTTTGATGAGTATGAGGCAGAGCATTCTAACTGGTTTAACTTATTTGGTTAAACAGATATTAGGTGACCTTAGATTTCTGTTAAATATTATAAGATTAACAAGACATGAAAAATGCCAGACTCATGACAGAGCACTAAAACTCAGTACATAAGGAATAATGGGAATAAGTTCAGAAGACCAAAAATAAGCAAGGCATGTAGGGGATGTATTAGCACCCTTAATACATGGAGAGATGAGAGCAGTGGGCTGCGTTCCCGTCGCCCGGCTCTCGGCTGCCTGGCTAGCTTATGCCCTGAAATAACAACACACAAACTGTATTCATTTAAGCACTGCCTGGCCCATTAGTTTCAGCCTCTTACTCACATCTTGATTAACCCATATCTAATAATCTGTGTAGCACCACGAAGTGGTGCCTTACCTGGAAGATTCTAGCGTACATCCATCTTGGGCCGGAGCTTCATCACGTCTGGCTCAGAGAGGAGAGGCATGGCATCTGACTGAGCCATCTACCTTACTTCCTTCTTCCTGTTCTGTCTACTCCACCCACCTAAGGGCTGGTCTATTAAATGGGCCAAGGCAGTTTCTTTATTAACGAATGGAATCAACACAAACAGAGGACTCTCCCACATCAAATACACATACATGTTATGTGGCTAGGCGGAGTAAGAAAGGGTGAGACAAGCTGAAAGGCATGAATGAAACTAGAAGTCATGGAGGGCTGGGCAAGAACTGGATTGGATGAAGACATACAGCATTACTAAGCATAAAGGCCACAGCAGGAGGGTTCCACACAAAGAAGTGCTAGAGCTAAGCAAGACAGCCTCAGACCTGATTCTTGAAAGCCATATGATATTTGATATGGGTGAGAATTCACGTTTACATTAGTTATATTTCCTACCTGAACAAATTAAGTTGTAAATGTTTTTTTTTCAAGGACCAAATATATAAGGCAAAGTTGTATTATATTTTTGAGTGCAGAACTTTGCACCCAGGGCTTCACATGTACAGAATATTGAGCTATAGTCGGTGTGGCTTTTGTCACATGGTTTCAGTGAAACAACATAGCTTACAGTATTTAATGCATGACCACATGAGCATGTTCTGTTTACTAAGTTTGCTTTCATGCAATGCAAACATTAACAGAATATAGCGTGATCTTTAATTGGTCTTAATAATAAAAACCCAGAGTCAGATGTAGGGGTTAACACTGAAAGATCAGAGAAACAGAGCAGCCTGCCATTAGTTCTTCCCTCTACTGAATTCTCAGACCGACAAGGGTATCCTGTCTCTGCAAGTCCTCAGACTGAATGCCTTCTCTATAAAACCTCAGACTGAATCCTGAGCTCCTGTCTCCTCTCCTCCTGCCTTCTTCTGCTGCCTTATATTGCTCTCTCTTCCCAGCCATATCACTTCCTGTTTCCACCTCTCTAGTGCTGGGATTAAAGGTATGAGCCACCACCGCCGGACTCTGTTTCTCTTTTAGACTGATTCAATCTCTCATAGCCCAAGGTGGCATTGAACTCACAGAAATCTGTCTGCCGCTGTCTGCTGAGTGCTGGGATTAAAGGCATGTGCCACCACAGCCTGGCCTCTATAGCTAACTAGTAAGGCTAGCTCTGCACGCTAATCTTCAGGCAAGTTTTGTTAGATCACAGACAAAATATCACCACAGCAGAACTTCTTCTGAAAGTGTTGAGATTGCCTACTCTGTTTTTTTCAAGTTTATGAATTCAAATATGCATTTTAAACTTCCCAACCTCATCTAGGATAAGCAAGGGTCTCAAGCTTTTCTCCCAATTCATTCTGGGCCTCTTCCCTCACAACCTCCAGGAACAAAGCATCTGACAGAGCTGTATGAAGAATGTTTGTTTGACCTTCTATTAGTTTAAGATTCAAATTTAAATTTCTCTTGGGTTAAGTCTATGTATATACATCCCAGGCTGGTTTGAGACTGTGTAGCTCAGGTTGACTTTGAACTTATGATCTATGTCTTAGCCTCCTAGGTGCAAAGACATAGATGTGTACTACCAACAGCCAGTTCAATTTTTGTTAATGTTCTTTCTTCATTTCCTCAGTCTTTGCAGTTTATATATGTTTGAGAAACCTATTTACAATGAAAAAGCAGCTCTGAGCTGAGGAAGCCTCGATGGTTTGATCACATTACCTTGTAATACTTAGGTGTTCTTGATGTAGGAATATGAAAGCTGGACCTTTTACAAGGTGACTGGTCAAATGTGGAATCCTCCCTTATGAAACAGACTATGGCTCTTACAACAGAGTCTGCATATGCACCTGCAGGGTGCCACCTTGGAAGTGGAGAGAGCAATTGTCAATAGATAATCCAACAATCAGAGCTGTTTCTCAGAATTGTGAGAAATATATTTCTCTTCTTTATAATTTACTTAGCTGCAGACACTGTCTTATAGCATGTCCAAGTAGTCATGGTAATTGTATGCAATGTGATATCCACAATAAGTAAAACATTCTAGTAACATCTTAATGAGGTATGTGGTCTAACTGGCCATAATGTGCCGAAGTTAATTCTTAGTTTGGAAAAATGTACCATGGCTATGTAAGATGTTAATGTCAAGGGAAACTGTGTGAACAGGACACAAAAACTATGTACTGACTCTGTAAATAAAAAGCTGTTACAAAATGCATTATGTAATAAATCATTTTGCTGCAGTTTTGATTGGCTTCCAGAAAAGCAATTAAATCGGATGCTTGTGTTTAGTTTGTTGTTGTAGCTCAGAATTTGAAGTTTAGAGGTTGACCCCATTGCAAGATGAGAGTGTAAACCTCCTCAAGTTCATGTTTATTACTTGGTATACTCCTTGTGTCACCACAGTGTTGATGAAACTGTGTTTCTTCATACAGTTATAGTCTGGAATGAATATAAATCCTACAGGCTGTAACATATGCATTGGTTGATGGCTAGTTCTAAAAACTAGTCTCTCTTTTGAAGTGTATAAGTAGTGATGGATAACAAAATATTCTTTTTTAAATCAGCACACAACAAATTTAGAAAACCTATTCTAAGCTTTTGGACAAATTATCTCAAGCAAAATTATATCCAGAGAACTAGGTTGTACTGTTACCTCAAGTTATACTAGGTAGATGGATGGTTTTTTATTTTTCCACTATCAGCAGGCAGTTTAGTGGAGACCTTTACATTTGCATTCAAGTGGACCTGATTTCCTAGAAATTCTAGCCCTATCTAACAAAAGCCTACATAGGCATATATTCTCTCCTATTCCAGACATGGTTTGAAGCATTGCAACACTCTTGCAAAGTGAGGTTTACAGCAGTGACTGCCAGGGCAGCCCGATAGAGACCCTTCTCTCCAGTATCAAACTAACAATTTCTCACTTCCAATTTCCTGTTTGCATCCCTTGTTCTATACCGACTTGGAAATGTCTTTCCACTTACAGTCATTTTATTAAGTATGAACTGATACCTTTTGGTGTTTTTATTTTTTAAATTTTAAAGATAACTTACAATATAATGGGGTTTCATTATGAAATTTTATGCATTATTTTTATTATTTTGTTCTTTTCCATTCTCTTTCTTTCTTGTCCTCCCCATTGCCACTCTTCCTTTCTTGCTGGTCCCTGTGTTTCGTCCAGTGAGGTTTCCATTCTGCTTTTGATTTTTTTCTCCTGTCCCTTCAGGATCTCTCCATGCATTCTGGTGGTCCTAGTTCTCCTTTTATGACACACGCACATGCACACACAATCTAGAGTCTACATATGAGATGCAACAGATGGAATTTCTCTATGGTTGCTTAAAAATCGCATTGTGTATGTGTGCCCTATTTTCATTATCCTTTCATTTATTGATGGATATCAGATTGTTTTTTAAAAGTATTGTGCATAGTTAGTAATAAGCCCAGATGGGCAAGTTCTCTGTAGAGTGTTGACTTAAGAGTTTTTCTCGTATATATACCATCGAGTGAAGAGATGGCATAGCCATTAAAGGTTAGGCTCACAGCCAAAAATATATATGCCAGGATTGTATAGGTTGTACAGTTAATAAACTGACCCAGCTCTCTCTCTTTTTATGTGTATAAATGTATATGCATATATAGTATATATGTTTATGTGTGTGTGTATGTGTGTGTGTGCTTTTTTTAAAAACCTCCACACTGACCTCTAAAGTGGCAATTTCCATTATTACCAGCAGGATGTAAAGGCTCCTTTTCCACATCTGCACCTGTGTTTGTTGCCGATCGTTTTCTTGATGATAGCCATTCTGACTGATGAGATGACTCTCAAAGTACTTGAATTTGCAGTTCTCTGATGGCTAAGGATGCTGAACACATTTTAAAATATATATTAGCCACTTGGAAATTTTCCTTTAGGGAACTATTTTTTCAATTTGTTGTCTCACTGATTCCATGACTTAAATTTTTAGTCTTTATTTTTTCAGTTGTTTATATATTTTAGATATTAAGCCTGCGATGGCTATTCTTGGTTGTCAACTTGGCTATATCTGGAATGAACTACAATCCACAATGGAGGACACACTTAGGATCAGGATCTTGAAGTATGAAGACACAGGTTTTTGATCTGGATCTTGAGGTGGGAAGTCACACACCTTTAATCTAGGTCCTGAGGCAGAAAGGAACACCTTTAATTTGGGCCACACCTTCTGCTGGAAGCCTGTATAAGGACAATGGAAGAAGGAAGGGTTCATTTGTTCTTTGCCTGCTTGCCCTTACCTTGCCAGCACAACCATTCCTTCACTGCCATTGTAGCCTACGTATTTGGGATTCCAGCAGACACAGAAGACCAGCCGAGACACCCAGGCTCACAGGACTGCACAGCTACTCGCTTCTTGGACTTTCCATTCGCAACTAGCACCCAAGTTCCGTGACTCTAATACAAATCCCTTGCCTGATGTACAGTTGAAGAACGTTTATGTCTTCGTTTTGTGTTTTGTTGTGCAGAAGCTTTTCCATTTCATCTAATCCCATTTTTCAGTCTTTGGGCTTATTTCTTGTTCTTTCTAAGAAAGCTGTTGCCTATACCTACGATGTGAAATGTCTGTCATTGTTTTCCTTCAATGGTCTCAAAGTTTCAGGGCTTACACTCAGGTCTTCGATCCATTTAGAACTGATGTTCATGAATGAGTGAAAGGTGCGGATCTCATTTCATTTCTCTACATGTTGAGCTCAAATTTTTCTAGCACTAGAGGATTTTTTAAGAAGTATTTTGACATCTAAGTCAAATCCAGGTAGCTATCCCTGTGAAGGTCTATTGGTTGGCTCTCTATTCTATTTTGTTTGTCTACACTTCTGGTTTTGCCCCAGAACCCGTACTCTTTTTTTGCTATTATGGCTCTGTCATAATAGTTCAAGATCAGGTACAGCGATGCCTCTAGCATTTCTCTGTCTTCTTCGGATTGTTTTGATCTTTTGACTCTTGTGGCTCTGTATAAATTTTAGGACTATTTCTAGTTCTGTGAAGAATATAATAGAAATTTTGATGGAGATTACATTCAATCTGGGGATCACTTTGAGCAATAAAGTTATTTTTACAGGATAAATTCTGCCACTCTGCAAGCATAGGATAATTTTACCCCTTCTATGATCTCTTTTACTCTTTCTTTTTATTTATTGTGAGTATACATATGAGTAACATAAATGTTTCAATGTGTCCATGTATGCTCACATAATAACAAGGGTATTGTTCGGTCTCCAGGTATCATTTACATAGTTCTTGCCTTTGGTTTTAGGTTCAATTCCACTATGATCTGAAGAGATATTGGAAGTTATTTTGATTCTTTTGGACTTGCTGCGCTTTGCTTTGGAACCAATGCTGTGGCCTATTTTAGAGGTTTTGTATTTATAAGGTTCCATGTACTGCAGAGAGGACGTGCATTCTATTTCTGTTGAATCAATATTCTATAACTACCAGGTTGGTCCATTTGATCTATGTTATAGTTTATTTCTGATGCTTCTGTGGTGATTTTGGTTTGGATGACTTATCTAAAATGGGAATGAAGGACCTGTCAATACAGTTAACACTGTAACATCAGTATCTATCTAACCTTTTGTGTTCATTAGTTCTTTTCATGAAATGGAGCCCCAACACTCAGTGCATATATATTTAGCATCCTTACATTTTCTTGATATGTTAGTTCTTTATTAGTATATAGTGGTTTTCTTTAACTCTTATACTTATGGTTTGAATCCTGTTAATAGTATGTTTTGTAGTATCATTATATGCTATGCCATTTATTTTATTGCTTGTCTTTCTAATTCTAACTGCTAACTGGTCTTCAGGTAAGCTCTGTGTTCCTTGGACCCCATCTTTTAGTTCTTTGCTTTCTCTCACTGATATTTCCTTCAGAATTATTTGTGCTTTCTCTTCTTCCGTTCTAAAAATAGCCACTGCCCCAGTAAGTTATATCTTTCAACTAGAGAGTGTCATTTGAAACTTAGATAAAGTTACATTCACAGCTGCAAGGCATCAATGGCTTTTAGGTGCTCTCATTAATTGCCTTTTCTTTCAGTATCCATTCCCCATGGAAGGCCCCAAAAGAAGGCTGCCAAACTGAGACTTCCCGAAGTGTGAGCTGCAGTGAGTTAAGGATCAGCACCAAGCTCCTGTAGGCAAATAGTTCTCTATGCTGCTGAGGTGGGATGTAGGGACTGGAGGGAATGGGGACGCTCAACTTTTCCTGACTATTGACCTCCCTACCTGAGCTCCTCTCCAGGGTGCTGATCCTTGTCAGGTGGTGGCAGAGAAGGAGTAGGGAAGCTGGAATGATGGTGTCTTCAGTGGATTTTGCTGCAGGGAGTGGTGTAGTAGGTCCCACAGGTCCATTGTGTGCACAATGGCAAACATAAACAAGTTTTTCACACATACCTTATGGAGACAATACCCAGGGAGATAGAAGGTTGCTGCCACACTGTGGGAACAAAACAATAGGGAGTCCTACATGCCTCCTTCCTCCTCTCTTCTGATTCATATATCAGGGCACAGAGAAGAGACGGGAGCAAGGGACTGAGGGTGCACCATGGGCTCCAGCCCTGACTATTTGAACTTCAAGTCTAGGTTATAGAGAAAAACTTTGTTGAAAGTGAGTTTACAAATTAATTTTTATTGTTGAGAGAGTCTTGCTGTGCTAGCTTCGGCTGGCCTGGAACTTGGGTAGGTGAGGCTAGTTTCAAACTCCTTATTCTTCTTTTTTAGTATTCAATGTTCTGATATGCTACTTGCATAGCTAAACTTACATATTTAAAGTGAATATGAGTGGAGTTTTGAGAAGTAGCCTGAGACCTTGAGTAGCCTGAGAGACAATGAGACCTTGGTGAGATTCTCCAATACCTTGTGGGTAAGGCAGAATCAAATTAATTTAATAAATACAGGTATTAGCAGAAAATAAAGTAAACCTCTTTCCCCAACACACAGAGAGAAACACACACACAGAAACACACACACAGAAACACATACAGAGAAACACACACACACACACACACCAATAAGCAGAAACCTCCCCTAATCTCATTACTTAAATAGAGCATGCAGCATTAAGCCTGGTTTATGTTCATGTAACAGATGCTACCTTTTATTATGATTAATGGTATTAATTTGTTGAGTCTGACTCTAATATCAATCTGATCATTCTGTATATGATTAGCAAATCCAGAATTCTTTCCATCTTGCCTCTCGGTCATATACTTCATGCTAATAAAAGCCATACAAGGCAGCTTTTACCCAAAGCAGGAACTTGCCTAAAGTGGTGTGTGTGTGTGTGTGTGTGTGTGTGTGTGTGTGTGTGTGTGAAAACAAAAGACATCTCCAGATGCTGCATTCTCTGGAGGTCTGACCTTGGGGTTCTTGACTTCAGTATAGGGTCTGGGGCATCTTCCCTGGGGAGAGATGCATCCCTAACCTAAGTGCCGGGCACGCAGCTTCCTATTATACCATGCCTGTTATCTATTGAAGCTTGAAGTCAGCTTTCCATTTTAAGGAGAACGTGCTAATGTAAACCAAAAGAAAATATGATACCATGGAGAGAAACTGCAAAAGGTCAATACACGCGTTTGCCTAATGTGTTGTAAAAAGCTGCTATTCGGTTAATAAGCTGTGGGTCCTCTGTGATTCCGGGAATGGATATTATCACCTGACAGCTAAGCAGAATCGAAACAAAGAAGGTGTCAGAATCTCCTTACCTTGGTCCAGGAGACTTAGAAGGGCTGTGTCCTCCCAGCCCCAGCATTGTTTACGTTGGGTTGTATTTCCCAAGCTTCTTAGGTTGTTAATTGTTTCTGGGAAACTTGACAAGAAAGGGAAATAATGAAGACAAAGTGATTCTCAGAAAAGGGAAGCTGGAACATAAATCCAAATTGCCCGAGACAATGCTGGATTGAATTCTAGGGACTGGAAACAGACACGGTGTTCCATCCAAACCTGAGTCCAGATTCTGGGCCTCCCAAAGGAGCATAACACAGGAGCCTTCCATCTCTCTGCCATCTATTTCCATCAGCCTAGAAAGTCTAATTACCTCTGGGCCACAGTTCTGTAGTGTGTTAGAAACACTGGGACCACCACAGGGAAACAGTGAGTACGCCTGTTCCAAAGGCTCCCCAGAGCCTGGGAAGGAAGAAACCAAAGAACAAAGCAGAACGGGATTGTCCGTAGATAAGTTGAAAACAACAGAGGCTATACGACCTATATAAATTGAGGACTGGGAAACACCAGGTTAGACAAGCAAGTCAAGGCAGGTGGAAAACACATAAATTAGGGCATAGATTTCTTTGTGTGCAAGGTGAGAAGAAATGGCAGCTAATTGGATATATTTAAAAGTGGTGGTCTCGGCAGACTTTGGATTTGAGTGATGAGGCTACCACAGCTCCTGAGCATTTGGCCCCTGTGTTGGGAATGAGAGGAACTTCTTCTTGACCCCCAAGTGTGCCTCTGTCTTCTGGAGGTGCTTCTCTGTATGTATAGGCCCCTCTGATGTCTGTCAAAATTACTCTTTCCATCTATGCAATAGTTCTTCTGGGTCTCACACACTCTTGGACCTCCGAGTTAAGAACACATCATATTCTCTTGTGCCTATGACATATTGAGATTTTTTGATTATTTTATATTTTATGTTTAATTGTGTATGTGTGTTGTATATGCACTGTAGCGCTGATGACTGTAAAGGTGTTGGATTCTCTGTCACAATAGAAATAACCTGGAACCCTGGGTCCTAACCGGGATGTTTTCATCAATTTCCCTCCCCTCACAGTCTAGGGAAGTCTGTGGAAGAAGAGCCAGAATGATGGTGAGAGCCAGACAATATCGAAAACACCAGAGAAGCGAGGCCTTCTAAACACAGCACAAGCAATATGTATAGGAACACAGAGACTATGGCCGTCTGCACAGGCCTGGTCTGATTGCATCTGTGCTGAGTGGAAGAGTCCCCATCCTAACTAGGAAGTTATTTCCAATTGATAACCATTCACAAACAAAAACTGGTTTTCTCTGACACTCTTACTAGGTATATAGACCACCTTTAAGACCAGGCACCATGCCCAACAGGAGATGGTCAACACAAAGCAAACAATAATAACTTTGGAAGAATTTTTCCTTATAATGCTTTGTCAGGGTGCCCTGCCCCCACTTTTTTTTTTAACCTAACTGGTATACGGCTTCCAGTGTTGGATGTTTAGGGGATTTATGTGTATGCCAGTGTGTGTGTGTGTGTGTGTGTGTGTGTGTGTCTATATGTATTTCTTGTGACATTTTTTGATTCTATATTTTTCTGTTTGTTTGCTTTGTTCAGTTTGGATTCTTGTTCCTATTTTATTTTATTTTATTTTTTATTCTCTCTCTCTCTCTCTCTCTCTCTCTCTTTTAGATCCCTGTTTATTTTCTGATAAAATGTGCATTTGTGTGGGTGGAGAGGTGGGGAGGATCTAGGAAAAGTTGGGGGAAGAGGGGACTGTAATCAGAGTATGTTGTATAAAATAATCTATTTTCAATAAAAAAGAATTTCATCAAATAAAATGTTAGTGTATGTATGAGCCTCGTGAAGATTTGGTGCTTAAAATTTCATAGTTTCTTTCCTTACCTTTTAAGCGAACTTTTGCTGTCTCTCTGTTCCATTAGCAGGCACTAACAGGTTTTAAGGAGATCTGGGATTACTAAGTGGACATTGGTGGCACCTTATGAAGAGCCCACACTCATTTTCAGGGACTTTAGCCTCTTCTGTTTTGACAAGGGAGAGAGTAACAGGGATATCTGTAACTTGGGGGAATTTAAGAAACACAAAGAAAGGGAGGGTGTGGAAGGTGTATGAAGGGGAGGGTGTGGATGCAGTGGTTAAGATGTATCATATGAGAGAAGAATAAAAAATAATATAAAAGATTTTCTTTGTGACCCACTACACGGTGAGTGTTAGCAAAGCCTCTGTGGGCTTCTGAGTAGAATATATAGCTGTGGATGTTTGGGTGGAATATTCTATAGAGAGCTGCTAGGTCCATATGATATACAGTGTCATTAACTGTGGATGTGCCCATTTATCTTCCATCCAGATGACTAGTTTATTGGAGAAAGTGGTGTTTTGAAATCAACTACTATTATTGAATTGGAATTAATCTGTGTCTTTATGTTTAGTGATATGCTTTTATGAAATTGAATGTGATAGACTTTGCTACATATACATGTAAGGCTGCAACATCCTTTTGGTTAATTGTCCTCGTGATTAAAATGAAGTGCCCCCCAAAAGAACGAGTGATCAGACCTAGGGAATATAACAATTGTTTTTATCCTGATATCACTATTTAATTTTCTTCAGGGTTCAACGTTGTCTTTTGTAAGCATGTGAAATGTCTACATTCATTTGGAAGAATGTCTTCTTAGGCTATAGTTAAATGGAAAACATACAGTGTCAGTCAGGGTCGAGGTTGAATCCTTAACTACGACTTGTTAGGTGATCAGAAATGGTTAAGTTGCTTAGTTTCCTTGTGCCTTCCTTTTCTGCATGAATTCTCAGTGTTCCTGCAACAGTTAACTACAAAATCCTTATCAAATGCCTAATTAGTGTTTAATATTGCGAATTCAATGGTGAGATTGTTCACTTATTGCAGTACAAATAAAACTAGGAGTTTTGAAATCTCCTTGTCCCGGCTTGTCTATGTTTCTTTCTGCTTCTCGATGAATCCCCAAGGGAAGAAAACACGCAAGGACAGTATAAAATATCTTGGGGTAACTCTAACCAAGGAAGTGATGTTTTAAAATACCTGATTTGTAGTTAATGCTGTTGTTATGTGGTGAGGCCTCATTGGAGAAAGTATGTCACTGGATTAGGGCTTTGAGAGTTTAAAGCTCACACCATTTCTATCTCGTTCTCTTGCTTTGTGCCTGCCATTGGAGGTGTGAGCTCCCAGCTTGCTGTTCTAGCCACCATCCCTGCCTGCTTCCATGCCTCTCAGGCATGATGGACCCTTATCCCTCTGGAACTAGGAGGACAAATAAACAGACTCTTCTTTTGCTTCTGGTCATTGCATTTTACCACAGCAGTGGGAAAGTGGTTAAGAAAGTGTTCTGCAGTGGACCCTTCCTGCAAGCTCAGGGACACATGTCAAATCTGGGCCCAGCAGTCCGTCTCACTTGCCCTCGTGGGAAATAGCGTGAGGAGGAGAAGAAAACATGTGCTTTGCACATTGCCTCCCCACCTGTCACAGGAAGACCTTGGTAAACGATGCTCCATTTTTGATTAAGTAGTTTAAGAAAGGCACCAATATGTCACCTTCAGTCTACTCTCTTCCCTACCCCTTTCCCTCTTGACAATGAGAAATTATGTGACAATTGTCATTCTTTCCTCTGGAGCGACAGTGAGCTGGTTGTAGCTGGGGTTTGCTGAGGAAAATCAGTCTCTCTTACCTCACTGCTGTCTCTGAAAGGCAAATCACTCTCCATGTGTAGCTATTTCACCAAACTGAAACATTCCTGCCTGGAGGGTGGCTGGCTAAGACTGTGGGGCTGTGGGCTAGCTCAGTTGGTTGTGTACCTGCTGTGAGAAAACAAAACAAAACAAAACCAAAACAACCCCAAAAACCTGAGTTCAGATACTCACATCAAAAGGTAGGCATGGTGAGGTGCAACCGATGGGGAGGCGCATGGGTAGGGAAGCCTCTGAAATTTACCGGTCAGCTAGTCTAGCTGATTGGTGAACTTCAGGGTCAGTGAAAGACACTGTTTCAAAAAATGAGAGGGGGGAGGGGAGAGGGGAGAGAGAGAGGAGAGAGAGAGAGAGAGAGAGAGAGAGAGAGAGAGAGAGAGAGAGAGAGAGAGAGAGAGAGAGAGACTGATACTGACCCTGATTTCAATACGTATACGTACAGGTACATGTCTATGTACTCTCCCTATTTACACACACACACACACACACACACACACACACACACACACACACACACAAACATATTCTCATGCACAAACCCATCCCCCCACATATACATGAAAAGTCCCAGAAACTGAATGAAAGTTAACCCGGCTTAGGACTAAAGAGAACTCACAAGTCTAAGAGGTTTCTGAAACTTACAAGTCACACTGCTTCTTCCCAACCTCATATCAGCAGCAATAGCTGCTGGGGAAAGGAGTCTCACGAAAGTCATGATGGGAGCTCCAGGGATGCAGCTTTTGTGAGCCATCATTTCTGTGGGCATGGGATTTATAATAATGTGCCTGCTTTTGAGTCACCCATTGTCCTGTAAGTAGCTGTCCATCTATACTCTTGCAAGGAACCCAGATAACTCACTGGCTCACTCAGCTAGACTTTAGTGGAGTCATTTCTTTGGTGTGGGATCAATGCCTAAACTTGGGTGAACAGATTCTTGTTTATATCTTCCCAGAATAAGTCATATGCGTCTGTCTGTCTATCTATCTATCTATCTATCTATCTATCTATCTATCTATCTATCTATCATCTATCTATCTATCTATCTATCTATCTATCATCTATCTATCTATCTATCTATCTATCTATCTATCTATCTATCTATCATCTCTCTCTCTCTCTATCTATCATCTATCTATCTATCTATCTATCTATCTATCTATCTATCTATCTATCTATCTATCAATCATCTATCTCTATCTATCTATCTATCTATATATCATCTATCTATCTATCTATCTATCTATCTATCTATCTATCTATCATCTATCTATCATCTATCTATCTATCTATCTATCTATCTATCTATTCATCCCATCCATCCCAACATCTATCTACCCACCTCCTACCCCTACACCAATCCTTCCAGCTATCTATCAACAAATGATCTGTCTATATGTGTGTGTGTGTGTGTGTTGGAGGAAAATGCCTTTTAATTTTTGTTCCTTGAGGACAGAGGTTTGGTTAATATGTCTTATGGGAGTTGTGCGATGTAGTGAGGAGTTGCGGGCTGGGCTGCGTTCCTGCCACCCGGCTCCCAGCCACACAGCTAGCTTTACCTGAAATAATTACATTGAAACTGTATTCTTTTAAACACTGCCTGGCTCATTAGTTCCAGCCTCTTACTCACATCTTGACTAACCCATATCTAATAATCTGTGTAACACCACGAGCGGTGTCTTACCGGGAAAGATTCAGCATGTCTGACCTGGCGGCTGGCTTCATCACATCTCTCTCTCTCAGGAGAGGCATGGCAGTCTGACTAACTTAGGAGAGGTGTGGCATCTGACTGAGCCATCTACCTCACTTCCTTCTTCTTGTTCTGTCCACTCCACCCACCTAAGGGCTGGCCAATCAAATGGGCCAAGGCAGTTTCTTTATTAATGAACACAAACAGAAGACCCTTCCACATCAGTGGGAATGGGGGACTGGTAAGCATTGGAAGACTGGATGGGAAGGGTTCCCAGGCTCTTCTATGATTAAAATGGCTCTGCCATTGCATTTTATGTATTATAGTCTTGTATAGAACTTCACAGACTTCTGCTCTTTAATGTCTGAAACACCTCTCTGCTGGAGGAATTTCAAAGTTGAGATTTCCAATGTTTTTGGCCACTAGCTGCATATGGTTGTTGAATCCTTGAAAAGTAGATAGGCTGATTTGAAATGTGTTGTAATTTAAACTCCATACTGAGCTTCAAAGATTTAGTATGACAAATATACATACAGAAACTCATTAATAGTTTAATACACCAGTAACGTGTTAGAATAATAACAGTTTGATATATTAGTTTAAATAAAAGATTTAGTTCAATCTAGTTTTCTTTTGATAATACAGCTCTTAGAAAATCAGTGGGTGGACTGCATTCCATTGCTGTTGAACAATGCTTCTGCTTTGAGTTGAGATGCCTAAATGCTTGTGGTTCCAAACATGAGTAAAAGGACTCCATCCTGTGTATGATCTCTCCTCATCCTTGCTGCAGACCTGCGGGGTTGCACACAGGGACAGAACCTTCTTTGAAAAGCTCAAAGTTATATGAGTCATGGACTTTCACGTGAGAGGCAATTTAAGGAAAAATGCCCTTTGGCCCACATGGTGGCAAACGAAAGAACTCTGCTTTTTCCTGCTTCTTTTCTGTGCCCCTTCCGACCTGTGCATATTGCTGACACGCCTGCATCCTGATGTCCTAGAACATCCCGGAATTGTGTTAAAATTTCTTTCATTAATAATGTTTTATCAGCCTGTTTTTTTTTTTTGTTTCAAATATACGTTATCTGTGGGCCTTAGAGGACACTAAGAAGTTCTCTCTAAGGATTTACAGTATAAAAATCACCTTCAGTGGTTCACAGGATATAGAGACAGAGAGGGAGGAGGAGGCAGAGCTCAGGAGGTGTTTAGTTGGGGGAAGAACTGCCAGGTCTGTTGCCACAGCCGCATATGTGTCCTGTGCTGGTCAAAATGTGCATAATGTACAATGAAGAATGAACCGCAAAGAAAGCTGGGGGATTTATGAAATAAATATGTTGGATGTCAGTTCACTTATTGCATTAAAAATAAGAGGATTACTCAGCGGTGTTGGAGGCTCCATGTGAACAGGAAAGGACACAACTGCTTGAGAACACTGTACTTTCTGCTCAGTTTGCTATGTGCCCAAATCCTCTCTAAAGTAGCTTGTTAATTAAAAAAAGGACACAATCCAATGTAAATATTGAAGGTAAAAGCATCATGTGTAGAAAGCCATGATGAAAGCAGCCTCTCTTATTAGAATGACTGCTCTGGGTTCTCCCAATGCCCACTTGTTCTCCGTACTGCTTGGCCTGAGTAAATGGCCATCAGCACTTTGCCAAGGTGTCCTGTCTCTCCATTTTAAGAGGGAGGAAAATGATAAATATAGTTGTTTTCTTGCTTTCAGATGGAGGCCTGATTGATAGAAACAGCCACTAAGTGACTTTGCAAAGTAGGGGGAATCATTTGCGTTTTCTTAGGGACCTTGGGAGGTCAGCCTGTCTTTGAAGACTGGCTGCAAGGTAATCTGGTGGTCTCTGAGTGTGATGCACAGCTTAGTCTTCTTTATTATTTCATCAAACTTTCCTAGATGACAAATTGCTGGCATTAAATGCTTAGCGATACAGGACGTCTATAATGAGATAGTGTGCCAACAAATCAAGGCTTAAGCATTCTCTTCCTCTTGCCGTACGATCTAGAAAAGAATCTTCCAGTACACAGTGCTGTGTATAGGAAACTATCCTTACAAATCCCTTATTATTTTTTGGAGTAAAGTATAAAGTTAGAAGGGGAGAATGAAGTTCTGCGTTTGAAAAAAAATTCATTTTGTGCTGTATAAATTGAAGAAGTGTCAACCACTGGGTTGCAGCCGGTTCTTCTGCTAACAGCAACACTACATTAAGAGGCCTGTGTCATTCTGGACCTCACTCAGCTTTCTCACACACAGGTATTCTAAATGGATGGAGGAGCAATACCCTTGCCCCTGCCTTTCGTTATAGTAAAAAGTATTTGGTACACGAATGGCCTATGTGTAATTTGCTAGAACTTAGGGCCTTTACAGTTTTGTGATGCTTCTTTCCAGGATGCCTTTGGTTAGAGAGCTGGTTTACTTTTCATCAGTGCAATGCAGAAGAAGGCATTGACATTCTGAGCCTCAATCCATTCCCCTTGATGCTCTATACATTTGGAAATGCGATTTAAACCCACTACTTTCTATTTTCATGCTCTTAAAAATTGCACACATCTATGAGTGAAAACTTATCTTAAAAAAACCTTTTAACTTTTAAATTTCAAAGATAATATACAAACATTGTGTAAAGTTTAACAATTACAAATCATAATCAATACAACTCAGAAATGCTTTATTTCCCCAAATCTCTCTAGGTGGCGTGATTCTAAGACACACCTGTGCTTCTATCAGTGCCTTCCTATCCCCTATGTTTTTGTTCCAAGTCACTACTTAGCATTTTACTTCCCCCTTTTAATATCTGTACAATGTTCCACTGCATGGCACACGCTTTAGTCAAATGTCTTATTAGTTAAGGAAGCTATTTACTCATTTATACTTATTACAACTGTAGACAAATATGCACTCACAATAAGAAACCCGAGCGGTACAGAATGTTATAATTTGTAAAGCAAAATATTTATTCTGACCATTTCACACCTTTTAAGTCAAATTCCGTAGGATTAAACATATTATTTTTTTTTAGTCTGTTGGTCATTATAACTTTAAAAAGTATTTTGGTATCTCTAGTTACTGATGTAGCCTCTTAAGACAACATCTGTTGACTTGGCTGCTAAGAAACATAAACACTGACTCATGTAAGCCAGAGGCATAGAATATGACAATCCCTCAGAATTTTGTGTGTGTATGCATGTGTATATGTGTGTATGCTTCCTTTACAAATATTTGTTTATATTATTCAACTTACTGATGCAGACCTTTGGCAATGGTTTCATAGGCATGCTTACAATGGTCTCATCTTGTGTTGGGGTCTTTTGGGCTATTACTGAAGAGAAGAGTCATGTTTTAGTCCATATGTCTCTGAGGGGACAGTGACCACAATCTGTCATCATAGGAAGTGGGGTACGTGTGATGGACCTGAGAAGGTCCTGAAGGCATATGGAGGGGTTTCCTAGATGTTTGCCATTCCAACTCCTTTGACAATTTCTTCTGTCCCTGTGAATGAACATATGTCTTCATGGGGAGTGCCCCGTGATCAGTTGACTGAAGGACTGGTCAACAGATGTTTTGGACACTCTGTAGGTACCATTCAGAAATGAACAGCTTTCTAGAACAACAGTGAAAGAGTCTGGGGATGGACCATCTTCATGGTGGGTGGGCCTTTGGGCAGCAATGTAGTTGTGCATTTTGCTTGAATGGTGAGGTAATCAGATGTGTGACTGCATATTGGCTTATAGACTCAACAATACATACTTCTGCCCATCAAGGCTTCTTCTGAGTGTCATTTCTGTCAGCCATAGAAACCAATACTGAGTCTCTGTTATGCACCATCCCAGGGTGGTCAGGTACTGACCTGGTAGTGCATGAACTACATTGAATTGTTTCCATCTTGGAAAAGGACAATATGCATTGTTTTTGTTGGAACAGATACTTATTTGGGTTATGAATTTGCCTTTCCTGCACATAGTACTTCTGTCCAAACTACCATCCATGGATGTGCAGAATACCTTATCCACTATCATAGTATTCTGCAACACAGCATTGGTTCTCACTAAAGAATACAGTTCACAGCCATAGAAGTACAGTAGTGTCTCACAGTCATGGGATCCATTGCTTTGATCGTGTTCCCCACTATCCTGAAGTGTCTGGCATGATAGAATGGTAGAATTATTAATAACACAGTTACAGGAGCAATGGTTTGGTAGCAATAGTTTGAAGGTCCAGGGAGGGTCACTCTGGAAGGCTATTTTTATGCTTTGAAACAGTGTTCAATATGTGGTACTGTTTATTCTACTGCCAGGATTCATGAATCCTGGAATCAAGAGGTAGAGATGGGAATGTTTATCGTAACAACTAGTGAATGATTAGGAAAGTTTTTGCTTCCTATTCCAGCAACACTACTCTAAGCTGGCCTAGAAGTTTTCATTTCAAAACAGTCGTTTTGCTAGGAGCTGTAGTAAGCATTCATTGAACTTGGAACTAAGCCTTCTTTTTGGCCACTTTGGGCTTCTAATGCCCTTGAGTCAACTGGCTAAGAAGGGAGTCAGTGATAGGAGGGGTGATTGATTTAGAATCCTAGGGGAAATTGGATTGCTTGTTCACAACGAAGGTAAGGAGCAGTATATCTGTATCGTAGGAGATCCTTAAAGGCATTTCTTGGTGGTAACCTGTCCTCTGATTAAGGTCAATGAGAAACTATAACAATCCAACCAAGGCAGGATGATAAATGTCCCGGAACCTTGAGGAATGAAGGTATGAGTCACCTCTGCAGATAATAACCAAGATCTGTTGAAACATTTGCTGAGGGTGGAAAAAATAAAAATATGGGCAGTAGAGGGAGGTAGTTCCAAATATCAGTTCAGGTGACATTGAGCAGTTAAAGGAATGCAGACTGTAATTGCCACGAGTGTTTCTGTCCTATTTTGTTAAGAATGCGCTTGTGCAGAGTCACCTCCTCGGGGATATGGGAAGCAGAGAGCCAGGGGCCAAGCTCTGCCCACAGCCCAGGCAGACAATGGTCATACCCTGGACACAGTTTTACTCCATCTGGTGCTCCTGTATCGCCAAGTCCGGCTTGGTGTCTGGTACCCGACCATCAATGATAAGATCCTGATGATGGTCCTGAACACTCTGATCCACTGAGCATCACTTTGGAAGGTCTTAATGAAGAGAGAACTCTTGAGTTCACAGATGCTGTCAGCATGTGAATTGCTATACAGTTTTTTTTTGCTCCTGATCCTGGTATGTGTAACGGCTACTTACAGAGTATGCAAACAATATGCTCCTTGCTCACTCCACACTTCGGTTACTGTTGCCCCCAAATAGCTTGGCTGCCATCGATGTACTTGTTTACCCAGATTCCACTCTGTGTAGAATTCCACAGCTACCTGCCAACTTCTATTATATCAACAATGTAATGTTTGTAAATTCTACCCATTTGGTCATTATTGTTCTTCTGTTTATAAGTGATATCATGCCATATAAAAGCAACTCGACTGGTTGTGTTTGGAACTTCTACCCAGAAACTCCACTAATGTTATTTGGTTTATGTTACCAACAATGACACCACCTCTGTGTAATGGTGCCATTGCTGTGACTGGCACTGCCAAGGAGCCACTGCCACCTTACAGAATTCCTGGAGCTTAGCATGAAAGAGTTGAGAGCAGCAGAATGACTTTGTAGCTACCTGAAGGATCCTTTTGTGATTTTACTCCCAGGACTGATTCTTTGAGCCTGTTCATTGTCAAAATGCCACATTTACAATTTTCATGTTTAGAATGAGAAAAGATCTTCACCAACCCCACATCAGACAAAGGACTGAATTTGTTCATAAAGAGAACAAATAATTCAATAAAAAGTGGAGTACAGACCTAAACAGAGAACTCTAAAATGCCCGAAATACACTTAAGGAAATGCTCAAGATCCTTAGCCATCAGAGAAAAGCAAATCAAAACAACTCTGAGATTCCATCTTACACCTGTAAGAATGGCCAAGATCAAAACCACTGATGACAACTTATGCTGGAGAGGATGTAGGGTAAAGGGAACACTTCTGCATTCTGGTGGGAATGCAAGCTGGTACAGCCCCTTTGGATGTCAGTATGGCAATTTCTCAGAAAATTAGGAAACAACCTTCCTCAAGACCCAGCAATACAACTTTTGGGTATATACCCAAAGGATGCTCAATCATACCACAAGGACATGTGCTCAACTATGTTCATAGCAGCATTGTTTGTCATAGCCAGAACCTGGAAACAACCTAAATGCCCCTTGACTGAAGAATATATATGGAAAATGTGGTGCATTTACACAATGGAGTACCACACAGCAGAAAAAAATAATGACATCTTGAATTTTGCAGGCAAATGGATGGAGCTAGAAAACATCATGTTGACTGAGGTAACCCAGACCCAGTAAATATTTTCAGTAAAGTGGCGCACACCTTTAATCCCAGCACTCAGGAGGCAGAGGCAGGCGGATCTCTGAGTTTGAGGCCAGCCTGGTCTACAAGAGCAAGTTCCAGGACAGGCCCTAGAAACTACAGGGAAACCCTGTCTCGAAAAAACAAAAAAAAGTGATAGAAATAATTACTTGGAAATTATTCTTTATGAAGGTGCTTAAAAAGGAAATGATAGTAACAAATATAAAAGATACAGTTCCAACCAATCAGAGTAGACTATTTCAGAAGGGGTAAAGCAGCCCTTGTTTGTGGGTTTACTTTATGCTTTGCAGACTGGTTGAAAAATCCACCTAATTCTTGTCTGCCTCACTGGAAGAAACTTGGTTGAGTTCAAAAGGGATTTTTTTTTTGTTTTTTTATGGAAGGCACAGCCTAATTTTGTGTCGCTGAAATATCCATGACTTTGGGGAGCATTTAGAGCAAAATGGAGGTTATTTAAGAGAACCCCAAGCCAGGAAGAATTATGCTTAATCATCACCAGCAAGTAAAAATGACACTGTTTGGATTATATAGAGATCTACTTATAATGGGATAGTCATACATGCATTTTGTAGAAGAGTAGAATTTATATAGGTCCCCAGAGTCTTGAGAAAACATTGTAATCAATTGGTGGAATTTGGGATGATTGTTGTGTAGCATGCTAACTGGAGTGCCTATTGGCTGGAGGAATAGAAAGCAAACAATTGCTTTCCTATCTATTATAATATGCCAGAGATCTGCTTGAAAAGCTTCAGAAAAGAAACTGCTCCTTTTCTGGGAGCAGTCTGGTGGAAAGTGCTCCAGAAAAATCCAAGTTTATGTATTTTTCAGACACTCTGACTAGGAAGAACTTCTAGCTCAGAAGGTAGAGCCCCCACTAGTAGCAAATACCTACTGTCATTTGAAGAGGACATACACAGCTCCCTTTCACTTGAAGTTTTCATACTGGACACTTGTTGACATGTCAATCTTTTAAAGTGGGAGAGGGAAGCTTTTCTCTGAAGCACAAAGTGGATCACTGGGTGATTTATTGGTAGACCACAAACACCCTCAGTCTAGCCGAATTTTCCCCTGGGGATTTCTGGGAAAAAGATGCTTCTTCTGATACAGTCAGTCTCTAGACACCTGTAGAGTACCTGGTGGTAAAAAGTGGATTAGACCAGATGACTTAAAACAAGTAAGGAAGCATCGTCATTTCTGATCTGACAGCTGAATTCTGGGCCATACACAAACAAACTCTTCCTATAATCACTAAATTATAGAAAAACCAGGAAACCTACATATGAATCTATGACCAAACAATGCTTCTAATAAATTGAGGCAAGAAAAAAATGGGAGAGAGAATGTATAAGTGTCCTACGATACAAAAAAGGACAACGAAAATGTTCAAAGTTGGTGTCATTCGCTTGAACTTCAATGGAGGGTAAAACAAACACGGGTTTAAAAAATCTGTACCCCTCATTTTCAGAACCCATTCTCTTTGAAGGGATACCTTGCTCAGCCTAGAATAGTGGGAAGGGCCTTGGTCCTGCCTCAAAGTAATGGGCTAGACTTTGTTGACTCCCAATGGGAAGAAAGCTTACCCTTTCCCAAGAGGAGATAGGATGAGGGAGGAGAATGTGTAGGGAGCGGGAGGAGCAAAGGGAATGGGAAGTGGGATTGCTGTAAAATGAGAAAAGACAGTTTTTTAAAGATAAATTAATTAAAAAAAGAAAAGAAAAAATAGGTACCATAAAAGACGATCCCTTCCCCCAAATAGAAACCCTAGAAAACCTTAAGCAAAATAGTATTGTGGAATAAATACTCACACTGGTGGATAAATGGTTCTTAGGGACTCAACCTTTTTAGGTTTTTCATATTGATGGTTCCAATATGACAGTATTAAGGACAAAATGTTGCTTTTGAATCATCATCAGATTCTGATTGTGTTGAAGAAGGGTCACCCTTTCACTGAACAAAATATGAAATTGTCTGTAATTCTTGAAAGTAAGGAAAAATTAGCATTCAAGCTTGGTCAAACTATTTTCCAGAAATATAAAACCAAGAACAAAGGAAACTTAATTGGTGTTTTAAGAGTAAACAATCTGAATTCTAAAAATGTATAAATACATATTCTTCAAAGAAATTTTTGATTCAGCTCATTATGGAAAACATTCCAAACTTTAAAATAGAAAATTAGTGACTGCTGTGAGGGAAGCCAGCTTCTGCTTCTTGTCTTGATGAAATAAAATGCAAATGAATCAAAGTTTATAAACAACACTTCCATTTAGCACATCTGTGTGTGTGTGTGAAACGTGCCACATGGCCTTCTTGTTAATAAAAATACCAAGGAGTAACTTGGATAGGAATACTAGAAAGTCAGGTTCTTTTAATCTACCAGATGGCTTCTTGGAAGCCTTCAGATGGTAGAGGGTCTATATACAGAATAAGGTCTTGGAGACCTAGATAGAAGTAAGGAACACCAGGGATTTGTTCCCTTAGTCCTTTCCCAGATATCTGGAGCTCTTTATCTCCGTGGGAGCTGCATGAGCATAGGATTAGTGAGATCATGATCCAATGGACTACAGGTTCTAGCTTCTCTGGGCTCAGAGCTCAGACAAGGAAAT